>NC_083282.1:80955052-81270388 GCF_963506605.1 Zootoca vivipara | reverse complement strand
GGCTGAGAGGAGACATGACAGCTATCTTCAAATATCTTAAGGACTGTCACATGGAAGACAGAACAAGCTTGTTTTCTTCTGCTCCGGAGGGCAGGACTCGAAAGCAATGGCTTCAAGTTACAAGAAAGGAGATTCCGACTAAACATCAATAACAACTTTCTGATGATAGGTTTTTAAGCAGGTTTTTAAGCAGAAGTTGAATGACCATCTGTCATGTATGAGCTAGTTGAGATTCCTACAGATGACCCTTGGGAAGCCGTCCAACTCTACAAACCTATGATTCTATGTGGATGAGCCCTTAGAGGCAAAAGAGTAGCATCCTCGTAATGGGAAAGTCCGACACTGGTCTGAATTATGGAATTTGCTGAGACATCTGGGTAATCTGGGTCCAGGGGAAGGGGGGGGGGGAGAATGAAGTATTAAAATGGAATTTCGTTTCTGATAAAAAGTTAAGTTGGGGAAATGTAATTAATTGATGTATGTATAAAAAATTGAGTTTTTCTCTTTTTAGATAAAATTGAAAGGTGATAATTAGAGAGGAAATTTTAATCAAATTAAAAATAATTGGTATTATATGAAAACTGCTTTATAAGGAACTTTAATAGGGAACCAATGAGGGGGGAACTGGGGGAGTCCAAATGTTATAATGATGATATAAGACTATTAGATTTTTTCTATTCTTTTTTTGCATTTTTTGTGCTTCTTTTTTTCTTTTTCTTTTTTCTTTTTGCTTTTTTGTATTTGATGTATTTTCTTTTGTTTATGTGAAAAATGAATAAAGATGAATTAAAAAAAAAAGAGTAGCATCCTCTTCAGAAAATATATCCAATAAATGTCCAGAAAGAAAAAGATATCAATAATAGTAAAATTTAATGGGTGAGATCCTATGTAGCCACCAAGTTCAACTTTTGAATTGAATTGGTACGTCTCTTTTGGTAAAAAATAAAAAAAAATTCCTTCCAGTAGCACCTTAGAGACCAACTAAGTTTGTCATAGGTATGAGCTTTCGTGTGCACGCACACTTCTTCAGATACCGTCTACGTCAGACCAACACCTGTAACTCTATTGGTAAAACATCCAAGTAATCTCAAAGGGAGGACTTCCATATCAGTGCAAACATTTCAGCTTTTCAGATGTGATGATCCATCCTCCCACCATGTACTGTTCTGGTGGTTCTCATGACTCTCAGAGAACCAATTGTGTGGGGCAGAAGGTTGGAAGGAGAGAGAGGGAAGTCATGCTGTGCACGTGGAAGTCTTTGTACAGGGCTTACGCTGACCGGGCTTGTTAGGTGAATCCCACTCATAGATTTGATAAGAGAAGCACATTTTTCTCAGGGTTCCTACTCATCCCTAATATGCTGCAATACTTGCATCAATAATTGCAGTATCAGTTCCAGAGGGTTGAAAAAGGTGTTCATTTCAGCTCAACAACTGTATGATTGCAGGATGGAATGAAAGCCTCTAATCTGTCAATTATGCTCTTATTCTGCATCTCATCATGTTTGTTTAACAACCAAAATCATTCCATCATGTAAAATGCATAAGCTGCCAGTTTTTATTATGAGATGGGTTTAGATCAGATGAATAGCCTTAAGATTGTGTTGGGGAAAATAAAATTTTTTTTATGAGGAACCCATTTAAAGTGGACCATTAATCTTCCATCATTCACATCCTATGCTAAGCAGAGTTTGCTGGATGGAATATTTCACTGTTTTAAAGGACTTAAAAAGAACAATATTCAAATCAATGCTTCCATTCCATTTTATCTTGGATTTTCTTCCTCTCCCATTCATATACATAAACACACACACACATACAAACCTTTCCTATCATCCAATGCATATGTTTAGCAAGGAACCTTGCAAGCACCTTTCGGTCTACAAATGACAAAGATAGGGTCATACAAGGTATATTTATTGACTAAGTGCATGTCAATATGAGTTTCATTTCAGCACAATACGAATTTTGTACCGTTTTTATTAAGTTTGAACTTGTTTTACTTCTCTAACCTGCTTTGCAACTGCAGAATGAAAGGTGGCATATAAACATTTGTACAAATAATACAAAACAAACATTTCTGAGTTTGATTTCCCCACCAAATTGGAACAGTGGAATGGTTTCCCCATGTTTTTCTAATTTATTTTTAATGTCTGAAGATGAATTGGGAAGTAGCTATCTGAGAGCGCTTGAAAGCTTTGATGCAATTTCCTAACCCAATGTAACAAGAAGCTAATTCTCCAACAAAAATGGCTGTTACTGCCACACTGCTCTCTCTCTCTCTCTCTCTCTCTCTCTCTCTCTCTCTCTCTCTCTCTCTCTCTCTCTCTCTCTCTCTCTCTCTCTCTCTCTCTCTCTCTCTCTCTCTCTCTCTCTCTCTCTCTCTCTCTCTCTTCCAATTTCTCTTCATGATAGAGAATCAAAAGCCTCAAAACTGTTTTCAGTACAAAGACCACCTAGGAACTCTGAATTAATTAAACCACAATAATAGCACACAGATACTAAAAGGAATATCCAACTCACCTATTGGTGAGAGAGATAGGAGCAATTTATTTACTGGTGTAATATCCAGCCACTTTTCAGCTTTTATGTGGATATAGCACCTGCTATATACCAGGAATTTGGCCCTCAGCAATCAGACCATTTAGATCAGGGTTGGGGGAACTGTTTTCAGTCAGAGGGCCACATCCCCCCCTATGTTATCCTTTCAGGGGCCACATGCCATTAGTGGCTGGAGCCAGGTGCAAATACGGGTGGAAAAGTGAATGCAACTTCTACCTCTGTATAATGTAGGCTGCTTTCCATCCAGGCAAGCAAGAGACATTATCAGAGTTTAAGGACAAAGCCATTCAGGGAGGGCTGTAGCAGAACCAGTGTGGGGTATGGCTAGGAGAGAATCCTGAGGGCCAGATAGAGAGGCTTAGAGGGTCACATTCAGCCTCTGGCCCTGATCCCTTAACGAGAGAATTCTGCTATTTCATATGAACTTAGAATCCACTACTGCACACCCCCCTGTCATGAAGAGTTGGTAACAGTGAGCAACTTTAAACTCTCACAAACATCTAGTGAGTGATTCTCCATAACCCTGTGCTGTCTGCTTGATAAAAACAGTTCTATGTGAGGGTGGACATAATTGGCATTCTTCCTTTTCTACGTCACATATTCAGCACACTCACACTCTCTCACACACAACCTGCTTCCACAAAAGCTATATATATATATATATATATATATATATATATATATATATATATATATATATATATATATGTTGTTGTTGTTTAGTCGTTTAGTCGTGTCCGACTCTTCGTGACCCCATGGACCATAGCACGCCAGGCACTCCTGTCTTCCACTGCCTCCCGCAGTTTGGTCAAACTCATGTTGGTAGCTAGCCTGTTTCCTCCAGCTTGCTTCAAGAGTGGGCCATATATATATATATATGGCCCACTCTTGAAGCAAGCTGGAGGAAACAGGCTAGCTTTCCTGTGCTGAGCATGAAGGTAAAATGGTCGTCTGTTTTGAAGGCCTAGGGAGGGTTGCTGACAGCAGCTGAAACCTCTGGTGAGCAGCTGCAGATCTAATCCTTTGATTTTCCTTTCCTTTCATTTTTTTCATACACACACACACACACACACACACACACACACACACACACACACACATATCCTTTGGGTGACAAAGGGTGGGGGGGGAGGCATTCAATGGTCTCAGGTTGAAAGTTGGCTGTTTGAAAAAGATCAGGAGAGCAAAAATGTCTGCAAACAGAATTACCTCCTCTTAGTCACTAGAAGATTTGGCTGAAGTGTGTGTGTGTGTGTGTGTGTGTGTGTGTGTGTGTGTGTTTGGGGGGATAAAAAGGTGGAAATAAACTCGTTCTTTTATGTTATTAAAAATCACATTTGTTTTATTATTCATTAGAATTACATTTATTTTGTTAATGATTTGGAGCAAGTTCATTAACTTTCCCTTCTGTTATGTTTGTTATGGATTAGACTGGAAGATCCAGCTCATATTATGATGCTTCTAACTCTGGTGTTTCCTATCAAATAAGTATGAGATTTTCAGATATTCTGCTACACCTCCAATGCATCCTTGCATACTTATGATGCCCACCAGACCTGTAAGCAAACTTTTTTTAAAAAAAAAAATATCACAGTTTTAAGTTGTTTTAAAAAGGAGGAAACTACCATCCATCTTGAGTTGCCCTCTCTGAGTATTTCTGACCATGGTATCTCACCCTGTAGTTCAGAGGTCGGCAACCGGATACGGCCCACGGAGGCTATTTATCTGGCCCACGGGCTGCCCGTGAACCAAGCCGCCCACTCGGCGGGTCCCCTGTGCACTGCGCTAAACTGGCACAGCACTGCGCGGGGACTCGCCGAGTGGCGCCGGAAATGGCGCCTGCACAGACGCCAGAAATTGCGTCTGCGCATGCCCAGATGCCGGAAATCACCTCTGCGCAGGCATGATTTCCAGCATCTGTGCAGCTGCAAAAGCGATTTTCGGCGCTGCGGACATGTGCAGACGCCATTTCTGCTGTTGCGCTGCGCCCATCCGTGGGAACGATCCAGCCCATGGCCAGATAACCTTGCCGACACCTGCTGTAGTTCCTAAAGCTTTTTGAATTTTCCTGATCTTGTAGATCAGTCATTGAATTTTCAAGCTGAGGGATGATTTGGGCCTATGTTTTACAATCCAATGCAGTACCCACTGACTTGACACCGTGCAGATTTTGCAAAGAATGAATTCTCATAAAATACTTTCCTATGATTACGTAAATAAAAATAGCTGCGTACTTTTGCTTGGACTTCTGAATAAGATTTCTCTCAGGAATTACACTTGATAAAAGCTAGCGCTGCCCTTTTGTCTGCTGGACATTGGGCCAAGTGACTGGGATTTAATTCTACCCAAGCTATGGATTTGTTGGGTAGCCTTGGGCAGGTCTACGAATCTAAAAATGGAAATAATTTCCTCAGTAACGAGTGTTCTGAATCTAATGAGATAAGGAAATATTGTCATCTGCTGCAGGGATGAAAGGGGTGTGAAATGAAATGAAATTCAGTTGAAACACATTTCTATCTCAGTAACATATTTTTGTTTGCCTCGTGAGGCCCATATCTGTCATACTTTGAACAGCTTGTTTAATAGGGAAAAGGGATATTTAGCAGGATCACTCATTTTGCATATATAGATATGTATTGTTAAGTAAATTGCGAAATGAGGGATTATGCTAAATATTCTTTTTTTTCTTATCTATCCTGCTTCGGGAGCTGATGAAGCAACGATTATATATTATCTTTGATAAGAAGAATGCAATATGAAGTAGTTTAGGTTTCCTTTTTAGGTCACAAACCCATGTGGTATTGTTGTTGTTGTTTAAATACACCCTAATATTGTTCATTCCAATTTAAACACCTTCTTCCTAGTGCTGGAACTGGTGTCATTTTCACTTTAAAATAGCAGTCCTGTACAACACATATCCCTCTTTCAATCCATGGGTAGAGCCTCTCAAATCAGAGCTCAGGAATTACTGTATCAAGAGCCCTATATCATGCTCGGCTCCTGCTGTTAAGCAATGAGCTATAGCAGCCCTCATTTGCTGTTCAGCTGGAGATCCAGACCTCACAGCCCAGCTGTAAAATTAGGAATATGCAATATTTCTGCCTCATTCTAAGACAATTTTTTTTTTGAAAAAAACTAATCTTATCAACGCTTTTTTTTACTTTTCTCAGAGCTGTTCAGATATTTCCTTTACCCCGAGGAGAACTCTCTTTCTCCAACGGTTGTTTCTAATCTCGCAATAGACATAACACAGGATAATGGGGGGTTGGGGTTACATTTTAACAATTGTCTGCCACATTTCAGCCAAAACAAGTCCGAAAGCAGCTAGGGACAGGGAGAAATTCAATTAAGCTAATATATATATATATATATATATATATATATATATATATATATATATATAGGGACCCAGGTGGCACTGTGGTTAAACCACTGAGCCTAGGGCTTACCGATCAGAAGGTCGGCGGTTCGAATCCCTGTGACGGGGTGAGCTCCCGTTGCTTGGTCCCAGCTCCTGCCAACCTAGCAGTTCGAAAGCACGTCAAAATGCAAGTAGATAAATAGGAACCGCTACAGCGGGAAGGTAAACGGCGTTTCCATGTGCTGCTCTGGTTTGCCAGAAGCGGCTTTGTCATGCTGGCCACATGACCTGGAAGCTATACGCCGGCTCCCTAAGCCAATAAAGCGAGATGAGCGCGCAACCCCAGAGTCGGTCACGACTGGACCTAATGGTCAGGGGGCCCTTTACCTTTTATTCTTGCAGCTGCTGTTGAGTATAAATATAGGTTTTTAACTTGGTATTGTATTTCCTGTCCTATTATTGCTAACAGGAATGCGTCTGGTTTTTTGAGGGGGAAGTAAACTTAAGCATCTTTTTTAATTCCTTATATATCATTTCCTATAATTTTTTCATGAGTTTGCATTGCCACCACATGTGAATTAGTGTGCCCTTTGCATCTGAACATGTCCAGCATAAATTGGATCCTCTTTTATATATTTTGCTGGACATCAGATACCACCTGCACATCATTTTTTGAATGTTTTCCCTGATTGTATAACATGTTGAAATCCAGCTATCATTTGAAGGTGAACCTACCTAACTCAAACTTTCCAGAGCAATACACGAACCAAAACATAGTTGTCCTTCAAAATTCCAATTTTTAATTTTTTTTGTAATGCAGTTCTCCAGCAAACTAATCTGTACACACACACACAGTGCTAAATTGCACATTTTAGTGAAAATGGTTTATAAAAATGCATTATATCAGGAGACATTGTTTTTCACCTTCCCTGGGTGCTTTTTCCTGGCTGGAGTGTGTCCTTGAAATCTGATAATGCTGTTTGCTTGTCTGCGTGGAGGATATATAGGACCCCTGGATGGTTAAGTCCAGTCAAAGGCGACTATGGGGTTGCAGCGCTCATCTCACTTTCAGGCCGAGGGAGCCAGCCTTTGTCCATGGACAACTTTCTGAGTCATGTGGCCATGACAATACTGCTTCTGGTGCAATGGAACACCGTGACGGAAACCAGAGCACACAGAAATGCTGTTTACCTTCCCACCGTAGCGGTACCAATTTATCTACTTGCACTGACGTGCTTTCGAACTTCCAGGTTGGGAGGAACTGGGACAGAGTAATGGGAGCTCACCCCATTGTGGAGATTCGAACCACCAACCATCTGATCGGCAAGCCCAAGAGGCTCAGTGGTTTAGACCACAATGCCACCCACATCCTGGAGGATATATAGATGTGTATGAGGCTGTGTAGAACAAAGCCCAAAGGTACATGTGTTGCTGAACCTACTTCTTTGGCCTCTGGTCCTGCCCACCAATTGGCATCTGGGCCCCAAAGGGAATGTGACCCTTAGAGATGAAAAGTGTTCTTCCTCGCTGGTCTTAATGGAGTGTTTGATGTCAAGTAGAAGCAGGGCCAGTTAGCATGGCCCCATTCTGTGCTCCCACATTGATGCCAACCACATTGTGCTCCCACCTATGATGCCTCTTGTCATATGCCATGTAGGTCTTTAAGGATCAATGCCAGAGGGTGGAGAGCATTACAGCATGTTCTGCAGGAAGCATCTTCATATTATTTTAGTCCTCATGCCTCGTTTTTTATGGTGACTTACATCCTGACTTTCATATAAAAGAGAACTCTGTTGCAGGAGCTCAGTTTCATTTTGATTCAGAATTATTTAGGTGTGTGGGACTAAGGGAATTAAAATGTCTATGGAGGTCTACTTCTCTCCTCCTCCTCCTCCTCCTCCTCCTCCTCCTCCTCCTCCTCCTCCTCCTCCTCCTCCTCCTCCTCCTCCTCCTCCTCTTCTTCTTCTTCTTCTTCTTCTTCTTCTTCTTCTTCTTCTTCTTCTTCTTCTTCAAAAAAGCACTCAAGCCCACCAAGCCATCTCATCCACCAGCTTTCTCTAAAATAATTTTTTTGAGTAGGCTATATCTAGATTATTTCAGAAGCCTGAATCAAATGTTTTCTGTTTTTGCCTCAACTTCTAATCTGTCTTTTGGCTCCTGAAAAAATTGTTTGCAAAGATGGTGGTACATAATACCGAAAACAAATTGCTCAAACATTTGCTTTGCCGTTCATTCCAGATCCTAATTCTGCCAGTCAGTTTACTCTACATCAATGGTTAAGCCCATTATAAATGCAGGCAATGCTCTCTCCTATTGCACATTTGACCTTGCCCAGATGGTTTGCATGAGTTTCAAATTTCATTCTCTCTTCCTCCACCAAGCATAATTTTGGGTGGCATACAAGTTGTAGCAAACAGCATCAAGTTGATAGGAATATGGCACAAATGTGGTTCCATGATCCCCTGAGAAATTCTACTCAGCTAGCTGGGCAACAGTCACATTAGGGAGGCTTAAGACATAAATCATGATTAGTGGTTCTTATCCTCAGAGGAGATAGTTCAGCTAAATTAGGAGTGAGTCTAATACTATCCTAACAGATGGCCTTTGAAACAAAGTATTTCACAAACTCTGTGTATTCCTCAAGCCAGGAATTTCTGAGTCTTCATTTGCTCCCATAAATATCCCAGAGGCTGAAATCCTACGCATGCTTATCCAATGGAACTTACTTCCAAGTAGACATGGCTAAGATTGCACTGTCCAGATAGGTTGATTGAAAAATGTACAAAAGCAATACATTAACATGCCATTTGTGCTCACTGCCCCCAAATCTCAGAAAACAGAATAGCCCCATTCATGGAATGCCCTTCCAAGATAGGCTCACCTAACACCTACACTATTGTCTTTTAAGTGCCGGATGAAGAACTTTTTTATACTCTCAAGCCTCTTAAATAGCCCATATTTTTTGGATCAGCTGACTGTTGGTGCTTACAAAGGGCTTTGCAAGTGCAACTTCCTTCCCCATTTCTGCCCAGCTGCATATCTGCACGACGAATATACAATGTCAGGTGTAGGACAGGTGTATATTTGTGGTGCAGATGTGCAGGTAAAGACAATACTGTAGGTGTTAGGTATTGTGTGCCAAATTAGGCCCATAGCCTGGCAGTTTCCCACTAGTGCTGTAGGATGCTGTTGTTAAGTGTTTGCTCTATCTTCTCGCCTTTGTCACCATAGATATATGGTTGGATGGCAGAGTTGGATGGCTCATGTCTCAGACCACAAATGATGGGCCCATTTATCGCCATAGTTTGAAAGCTACTGCTTTATTCCTTTTTAATCTATTACAATATAGACTTTTAACGAAGTCATGCGAAAACCCAATTAAGAATGTCTTCGTATTTTATTACATTGCATTAAATATTAAAGGGTCATAATTTACATCCAGTCAGCAGATATAATTCTCTTTATTTTATTTTTTTTAAAGTTGTGGAACCCTAATTTGATTTTAAAGCCCAGGAGAACATATATTTGCATAATATCCAATTATTTAGCCGCTAGATCATGCTCTCTCAATGGCAGTAGTGTGGTTATTGGAAAGTCAAAAGGTGCCAAGGTAGTTTTAAAATACTTTTTTTTAGTAATCTGCTAAAACAGATGGCTCTAGCTGAAGTATTATTTTTCTATCCTGAGCTAATAGAGAAAGAAAAGGGGAAAGTTGAGATATATTTAATACATGGCAAAGGAGATAGCCAAAACTGTTTGCACTTAAAGTACCCAGGGAACTCAGCACTCTGCAGATAAGTATGAAAATTCACTTTACTTGTTCCACCAACATAAAACAAAGCAAAATAAGTTACACCATGAAATACCATGAATATCTAGAACAATATGCAGGTGTTCCATTTATCCAGTTGACACAAACAACTCAATTCTCATTATGAAGCAGAATCCTTTGAAAATTGTGTATTTTTCTTCTTGTTCCCTGGGTGTAGCTTTGAAGAATAATCACACACCAGCTAGGAATCAGGGCAGAATTAATTCAGTTTGCATTTGAATATGAAGCAATCTAATTCGCATTTCCCAAACCAATGCACACACCTAAAACACAGCCATCAGTGGAAATTTTCACTTCTCTGAATTTTGCAATGTAGCTTTCCAACCTGAAAAGAAAGAATGGATGCATTCAAGAAAAAGAAGAAGAAATAAAAAGCATACATTAGGCAGAACTGCATTTAAAAAAATGCTTTGTGGGTAAAAATGATGAAAAAACAGAAAGTGAAAATAACAAAGCAGTATTAAAAGCCCTTTCCTTAAATGCAGTCAGTTCCCCAAAGCCTGCCAGATTAAAATAGTCATCACCTACCAGTCGAAATACAATAAGGAGGGAACCACTGCAAAACAGTGCCTCCAAATCCAATCCCACCAAGGTGGACCAGGAGGACATAATGTTTGATGGTACTGAAAGCTGCTGAAAGGTCCAGCAAAACCAACAGGTACACACTCTGCGGTCCAGTTCCTGGCATAAATTATCCACCAAGGTGACCCAAGCCATCTCTGTCCCATAACCAGTCCAGAATCTAGACTTAAATGAGCCTAATTTATCAATCACATCCAGAAACCCCTGGAGCTGAGATGCCATCACATGCTCCAGTACCTTCCACAGTACTGTGTTATTTGAAAATAGCTGATAATAATCCAATATGGTGGGGTTCAGGTAGGGCTTTTTCAGTATAGCTGTCTCCTTTATGCATGCTAAAAACCCTGCCTTGTTGTAAGGAGATACAACTGATGTTTGTATTGCTCTCAATATTTCTAGAAATATTCTCCTTGTCAAATCTTTCTTTGGTTTGATGCTCGTAGTACTTATCCCAGGCAGTGTTCATCAAATTGGCATTTTGCATCAAAGCTTAACTGCTAAAGAAAAAACAGTGCAATGGACTACGAGCAATTTAACGAGGGAAACATGCAATTCCAATTTCTTGTTGGAATTGTTGAACAGCTATAAAAAGGATTGTTCTGCTAGATTTGAACTTTTAGGACAAGATTGTGCACATCCTTAAGAGTGACTAGCTATGCCAGGTATCTGCAGATGCAACCGTAAAATACCTTTGCAGGTCACACAGAGCTAGTTGGAACTGAATACATACCCTTTAAATAAATATGAAGAAAATAAGGGGGAAATGGGTCAACACTTTACCCCACAGTGCTCAAAGGGTCCGAAGATGCTGTGAAATGTCACAGCTTCAATTTTAGTTTATTGAAATGATGAAAATTCAGCACATATTCGGCAGAAGCAAGGCAGGAGAGTTACAAGCGACAGGCAGAATTTGTTATGAGATGGGGGTGGAGGTAGGAGAAAACACTGAGGCAATGAAACTGGTTCCCAGTTCCGGACATGATCCAGTAAAAAGAAATGCCCAAGAAATTTCAGCAGGCAAAAACTACAGAAACCCAGGAGGGTCAGTTCAGTCATGACCCTTCTGACTTTCTAGCACTTGCTGTAGTGTCTGGTTTCCATGGCAATGCCAGCAAGCAGAGCCAGGTTGATTAACTACAGAATCAGTTTACAGAGTTCTAGCAACAACTGGGAGAAAAACAAAGTTTAAAGCAAGCATGCACTCTAATTGGTCACCTTGTCATATTCACGCAAGGCAGGGGTGGGAAACTGGATTTGGGCACCAGGCTGGATGTTTAACTCCTCCACACATGCATGCCACAAAGCAACTTTTGCAGGTGGGAGAGGTTGCTCATCTGCTAGTCATCTGACATCATGATGAGATGAGTTGACATGAGTCAACAGTGTGATGCAGCAGCTAAAAAAGCCAATGCAATTCTGGGCTGCATCAATAGGAGTATAGCGTCTAGATCAAGGGAAGTAATAGTACCACTGTATTCTGCTCTGGTCAGACCTCACCTGGAGTACTGTGTCCAGTTCTGGGCACCACAGTTCAAGAAGGATACAGACGAGCTGGAACGTGTCCAGAAGAGGGCAACCAAAATGGTCAAAGGCCTGGAAATGATGCATTATGAGGAACGGCTTAGGGAGCTGGGTATGTTTAGCCTGGAGAAGAGAAGGTTAAGGGGTGATATGATTTGTTGTTGTTGTTTAGTCGTTTAGTCGTGTCCGACTCTTCGTGACCCCATGGACCATAGCACGCCAGGCACTCCTGTCTTGCACTGCCTCCCGTAGTTTGGTCAAACTCATGTTCGTAGCTTCGAGAACACTGTCCAACCATCTCGTCCTCTGTCGTCCCCTTCTCCTAGTGCCCTCAATCTTTCCCAACATCAGAGTCTTTTCCAAGGATTCTTCTCTTCTCATGAGGTGGCCAAAGTATTGGAGCCTCAGCTTCACGATCTGTCCTTCCAGGGAGCACTCAGGGCTGATTTCCTTAAGAATTGATAGGTTTGATCTTCTAGCAGTCCATGGGACTCTCAAGAGTCTCCTCCAGCACCATAATTCAAAAGCATCAATTCTTCGGCGATCAGCCTTCTTTATGGTCCAGCTCTCACTTCCATACATCACTACTGGGAAAACCATAGCTTTAACTATACGGACCTTTGTCGGCAAGGTGATGTCTCTGCTTTTTAAGATGCTGTCTAGGTTTGTCATTGCTTTTCTCCCAAGAAGCAGGCGTCTTTTAATTTCGTGACTGCTGTCACCATCTGCAGTGATCAAGGAGCCCAAGAAAGTAAAATCTCTCACTGCCTCCATTTCTTCCCCTTCTATTTGCCAGGAGGTGATGGGACCAGTGGCCATGATCTTGGTTTTTTTGATGTTGAGCTTCAGACCATATTTTGCGCTCTCCTCTTTCACCCTCATTAAAAGGTTCTTTAATTCCTCCTCACTTTCTGCCATCAAGGTTGTGTCATCTGCATATCTGAGGTTGTTGATATTTCTTCCGGCAATCTTAATTCCTGCTTGGGATTCATCTAGTCCAGCCTTTCGCATGATGAATTCTGCATATAAGTTAAATAAGCAGGGAGACAATATACAACCTTGTCGTACTCCTTTCCCAATTTTGAACCACTCAGTTGTTCCATATCCAGTTCTAACTGTAGCTTCTTGTCCCACATAGAGATTTCTCAGGAGACAGATGAGGTGATCAGGCACTCCCATTTCTTTAAGAACTTGCCATAGTTTGCTGTGGTCGACACAGTCAAAGGCTTTTGCATAGTCAATGAAGCAGAAGTAGACGTTTTTCTGGAACTCTCTAGCTTTCTCCATAATCCAGCGCATGTTTGCTATTTGGTCTCTGGTTCCTCTGCCCTTTCGAAATCCAGCTTGCACTTCTGGGAGTTCTCGGTCCACATACTGCCTAAGCCTGCCTTGTAGAATTTTAAGCATAACCTTGCTAGCGTGTGAAATGAGCGCAATTGTGCGGTAGTTGGAGCATTCTTTGGCACTGCCCTTCTTTGGAATTGGGATGTAGACTGATCTTCTCCAATTCTCTGGCCATTGCTGAGTTTTCCAAACTTGCTGGCATATTGGGTGTAGCACCTTAACAGCATCATCTTTTAAAATTTTAAATAGTTCAGCTGGAAAATCATCACTTCCACTGGCTTTGTTATTAGCAGTGCTTTCTAAGGCCCATTTGACTTCACTCTCCAAGGGGTGATATGATAGCCATGTTCAAATATATGAAATGATGTTATATGGAGGAGGGAGAAAGGTTGTTTTCTGCTGCTCCAGAGAAGCGGACATGGAACAATGGATTCAAACCACAAGAAAGAAGATTCCACCTAAACATTAGGAAGAACTTCCTGACAGTAAGAGCTATTTGGCAGTGGAATTTGCTACCAAGGAGTGTGGTGGAGTCTCTTTCTTTGGAGGTCTTTAAGCAGAGGCTTGACAGGCATATGTCAATAATGCTTTGATGGTGTTTCCTGCTTGGCAGGGGGTTGGACTGGATGGCCCTCGTGGTCTCTTCCAACTCTACGATTCTATGATTCCCCACATCTGTCCAACACTCTCCCCACATTTATTCTGGAGGGTTGGGGAAAATCCCAGGACAGATTGGGGTGGGGTGGGGGAGGAGGGGGCAGTTTTGTTGCACGGGTGGAAATCCTTGCATTGATGGAATGAGAGAGTTAGAGCTGCACTATATGCTAAGTATTGTTCTTGTTGCACGTTCAGCAGTACTAGTAAAAGCTTCCCCTTTGCAATGATTTTTCAATCATTGTAAAATGTGAGCTAATTCATTTTCATTATCAGCAAGTGCCCTCATTTGCCCTCTCTGATCGAATCTGATTGGCCATGAAGGCACTGTGACACCATTCTGTGCAGAGTGTTCCTTGACAGAGGGGGATTACCAAGGTGACGAATGAGGGAAGGGGAAAAGGAACAAAAAGGCAGAGATTTTGTTTTGCTTTTTAATGGTGCTGAAGCAGCAGTGAGAGGATCTGTGGTTCTGAATAAGACTGAGCAAAGGACTGTGTCTGCTGCTTCAATGCTGCATTGGATAGCTTGCAACCCATCAAACCAATCTGAGCCTGACAAACATGTATGGGAGCCCACTGGGACCCTGCTAATCCTCTTCTTTTTTTGCTATACATGACCATGCTAAAACATAGGGCACCTGGCATCCAATGAGCATTAGTACATGGTTGGTGGGCTATTGCAGTGCTCTGAGCCAACTGTAGTTTAGCCTAGAAATGAGATGATTTCTCCATTCTGTTTCATGATTTTTCCATGAGTTGGTTATGCCCTACATGCTGCTTTGCTTGCAATTTGACTTATTATGGAGACTTTCTAGCTTTAACTTTGGAACACCTACAGAGAGCTTGCTGCAGCTTTCTGTAGCTCCATTTCTTTGTGTCATTTACCACCCCCTTCATCCACATGGAGGGTGGTCCACAGGGACATGGGTGGTGCTGTGGTCTAAACCACTGAGCCTCCTGGGCTTGCTGATCGTAAGGTCAGCAGTTTGAATTTGTGTGACAAGGTGAGTTCCTGTTGCTCTGCCCCAGCTCCTGCCAACCTAGCAGTTTGAAAGCATACCAGCACGGGTAGATAAATAGGTGCCGCTATGGCGGGAAGGTAAATGGTGTTTTCATACACTCTTCCACTCGTCACAGTGTTCCATGTGCCAGAAGCAGTTTAGTCATGCTGTACCACATGACTTGGAAAAGCTGTCTGTGGACAAATGTCAGCTCCCTCAGCCTGATAGCAGAGATGAGTGCTGTGCCCCATAGTCAAATTCAATGGGACTTAACCATCCAGGGGCGCTTTACCTTTATCATCGACATTGCTGATACATACAGGTGTTTGAGTACAGTAATTGTTTTTTTAATACATGCAAAAAGAAAAAAGAGATAAAAGAATCCCATGGGTTTAGATTTTTGCACATCATTTCACACCCACATTTTTGCACACAAGCACTCATGCACATTCTTGGTCTGGAAAAGGAGGAAGAAAACTATGAACCAATGAAGGCAATTTAAAGTTGTGGCAACCTTAACGTGCTTCGAAGTCTGAACAATGCATGACCTTCCAAATAAGAAATTGGGGAGATTTCTTCTAACATATGGTGAGTGCCACTCACCAAATGAAATCCCTATACCTGGAGAGAAATCGAGATAAGAAGAATTTGGAAGAGTCAATTCTCTTTTCAAGGTTTATAAGGCCAATTTCTTCCCCAATGGGTATCGCTGTGGCCTACTCAAGCAGCAATAAGGTAAAATGAACTGCAGTTCATGACCTTTGTCCAATAGCACAACATTTCCCTGCTCCTATGACAATGCTGGTAGACAATGGCATAGTTGTTTAAATGCGTTGCAGACTCCAAGGTATGTTCAACCAAATGGGTAATGATTTTTCCACCCTGTGCTGTTTCCTACCATGTCAGTTGCCTTTCATTTTCTCTGTAAACCATGAGATAAGCATGGGAAATCTAATGCAGTGCCTTCAAGGTATTGTTCGACTCCACCTCCCATCATCTCTGACCATTGGCCAAGTTGGCTGAGGTTGATGGGAACCGAAGTCCATCAACACCTGCAAGGTACTATGTTGGCTGAGATAAACCATGACCTTGAGCTATGGAGAAGACATCTACATGCTATTGAATTTGTGACTGAAATCAGGCTCACATAATAGTAGCCAACGACATTCATGATAGATCTGATCAAGCACAGCCCACAGATGGCTGGAAGGGCAGTGCCACTTGACCTCTTGGCCAACTATGTTTCTAGTGAGGTTGGCAATTTCTTGGGGAACCAATTACACACCTACTCCTTGGTCCTTAAACTAATCCAAGTTGCTCTAGATGGCATATCTACTTACCCAGAGAATGGGTAATTCATAGGAAAGTTTATAGTGTAGTAGTACAGTGGTACCTCGGTTTAAGTACACAATTGGTTCCGGAAGTCTGTACTTAACCTGAAGCGTACTTAACCTGAAGCAAACTTTCTCATTGAAAGTAATGGAAAGTGGATTAATCCGTTCCAGATGGGTCCATGGAGTACTTAAACTGAAAGTAATCAAACCAAAGTGTACTTGAACCAATATATGATTGTAGTCACAGTATTTTAAAGTGATTCCTAGCAACATGGCAGATGGGCCACTTGCAACATGTCATAGACAAATATATGTCATAGACATATTTTTTGAAAAGAACACAGCACCATAGAAAATACAGTGGAAAAAGACATTTGTAGATCTATTCCATCTTTGAAATACTCTTTGCCTGTCCAAAGTGGCAGGAAAATGCATTTCTGACCCACTTTTAATAGTTCAGTGTATCAGAAAAGGGGGTGAAGACTCTTGCTCCAACACCAATGAGCCCGACTCATGTTTAATGCAAAGTGGAGTTGCTAAATGTGAAGTAGCAGGTCATACCTATAGAGAGACTGTGAGGAGATGAAACACCGGTTGCCTGTGTCTACCTTTTGAAAAAGCACTGTAAAGACAGTCCTTTGACAGTGTGACAGGGGTCATGTTTTGATGTCATCATTTCAAAGTGTATACTCCCCACTTCTCTTTCAATGCAGTGAAAACAAAAAACCTGAGAGGTGCCGGGATGTCATTCTGATGTGCGCTGATTCATCTGCTGCTGTATATAGCTGCAGTCCCCAAGCATTAATTGGTAGGCACATTGTGAACTCTTAACAATGGTTTCCAGAAGCTAACGTGCAAAGATATAGAAATGACAAGGAAATAACAGGTTGTGATAAATGCCCAAACCCAGGCCTCAGGTGATGAAAGCATAATTTCACAAGTTTGTTTTCTATATTTTTTAAACTACGTATTGATATAATTCAATTTTTATCAGTGCTAAGATAGGAACAACAAACTATTTGCTTTGTTCAGTATCTCTAAGTTTTTGTCAGATCACATGGAACTATGTCCTCTGGGTAAACAACAGGGTTGACTCAGTCAAAGGAAAAGATGTGATTCCCCCCCCCCCCAAAAAAAAACTAAGCAGAGACATCACCTTGCCGACAACGGTTCGTATAGTTAAAGCTATGGTTTTCAAAGTAGAGATGTATGGAAGTGAGAGCTGGACCATAAAGAAGGCTGATCGCCGAAGAATTGATGCTTTTGAATTATGGTGCTGGAGGAGACTCTTGAGAGTCCCATGGACAGCAAGAAGACCAAACCTATCCATTCTTAAGGAAATCAGCCCTGAGTGCTCTCTGGAAGGACAGATCGTGAAGCTGAGGCTCCAATACTCTGGCCACCTCATGAGAAGAGAAGACTCCCTGGAAAAGACCTGATGTTGGGAACGATGGAGGGCACAAGGAGAAGGGGACGACAGAGGATGAGATGGTCGGACAGTGTTCTTGAAGCTACCAACATGAGTTTGACCAAACTGTGGGAGGCAGTGGAAGACATGCATCCGTTGGTGCCCCCCTCCCTCACAATCGCAAGAGAAACCATTCCAAAGATGGTCCACGTCAAAAATCTTTCCTCATTACCGGTGCCACATTACTAATACACCTGCGGCTCTCAACTCAAAGCGTGTGCGCCACATCTTTCTTTCCAGGTATGGATGCAAACAGCGGGCACCAAGTATTAAAGAATGGGAACAGGCAATCTGGCATAGAATTTTAAGGTATACATTTCTCCCACTATAGAAAACCATGGGAATAGATGGCAATTGTGCAAAAGGACATGGTAGAATCCGATTTCATATTGGCTGTGTATTGGGAAGGCTGCTTTTGATGTGATATAAATACATAATGAGATTGATTCAAGAAGAATTAATATGACTTAAAGACTCATGATTATTTGTAAAAATACAAATTTTACTTAATGGTGTTTAATTTATTGCAATACCCTCTGGAATGCCCGCTAATGACTCCATATTTGTATACATATAGATACTTTTTAAAATTTGATAATATTAAGAAGATGGGTTTATTAGTTGTGCATACATATGCATAATTAATAAATTCATCTTCCTAATCATTTTTTTAAAAGAAAATATATCAATATGTGTATAAAGTCATTAGTAGGCATTCCAGAGGGTATTCCAATCCCTGAGCTGGCAAACTAACTTCAGGAAAGCTTCCAAACCAACAAGACTATAGCTTAGAGCAGAGTCGCTTTATTGACTTACAGCAATATTTTCTCCTGCCAGGGCTGGGTCTAGTTTTTTGTTGACTCCCTGCCACATTTGTGAGCGCCTATTGTACCCATTCATCTCCCCACTGCAATGCAGAGTCTCAACTCAACTTCCCTTGGAGGATAAGGCTATCAGTGGTTACTAGCCATACCTACAGTGCTTTTTTTCTGGGGGGATGCAGGGATACACATACCCTTTGTCAGGGGACCACCAGAGGTCAGCGGAGAGTCCAGGAAGTTGGGACCGGGGCTCTCCAAGGGAGAAGCAGCCCAGGATGTTAGCGCCTCGCAACATCCTTCGGAAGGTGGTGCCAAGGCTCAGGAAGCGGTGCGGACCCTTGGGGATGCTGAGAGTGCAAGGTTCCCAGAGGGAAGGCTTGAGGGGTCGGACCAAAGTGCTCAGGAGGGGGAGGCTCCAGAGACAACAGTGCCAACTCCTCAGCTGAGCAGTTCAAGTAGAGAGGGTGCTCCACCAGCCCCATCACCCCAACAGTGGAGGGTGGGAAAGAGGCATGAGGAGAGGAGGAGATTCAAGGCACCAAGGGTGTTTTGCTGGTGAAAGTCCCAATGGGTGGTGCTTCCGGATTCTGATTCTGACCAGGACGATCATGGATTTTAATGCTCTGTTTTGTACATATGTATATAATAAAAACCAGCCACAGAGTTTGGAGCCGCTTACTCGTGAGGAAGCAACCAGCATCATTACACCCTTAAACATTTTGTGAATCTAGGTTTGGCCTCATTGAGGGGCAGTATTTCAATATGAGTAGGAAAATGAGAGTCTCCATAGCTGCCAAGTTATCCCGTTTTTAAAGGGATTTTCCATTATGCTGAATAGGCTTCCTCACGAGAAAAGGGAAAACTTGGCAGCTATGATGAGAGTACATTTTTAAGGAAAAAAAGCACTGCATACCTATGTTCTGTTTCCAATGTCTGAGGCAGTATGCCTCTGAAAAGCTGTCACTGAGAATCACAGGTGTGCAGTGCACTTGCAGGCATCCTATAGGCCTCTGGTCAGCCATTGTGAGAACAGGTTGCTGGACTAGATGGGCCTTTGGTCTTCTCCAGCAGGACGTTCCCTGTGCTCTTGTGTTCCTTTGTCCTCCTGCTCCCTCCCCATTGTATAAAACTCTGCTATCAACAAATGAGTGGATGGATGATAGCTCCCCTCAAGAAGAGAACAGAGAGAGGCAGGAGTGGAGGCAACAACACTAGCTGTGGTGAGGGTAGAGGAAATGGAAGCAGCATCATAATGGGAAAGGAAGAGGTGGTGGTGGCAAGTAGGAGATGCTGGGCCCTTGGAAGTTGTCACTCCCCAAGCACCAACCTCTGAAAACAACCATCCAAGTAGTACTGCAAAGCAATACCACCCACTCCTAACAGCCACTCCCGAATGATACCACAGTCAATCAAAAACCTCCAAGAGCATCTGCATGTGGTCCATGACCACCTGCCCAATAACTTTGCTGAAGAAGGGATGACTGGCAACTGGTTGGTAATTACTTAGATTTTCCAAATCCAGGGAGGGTTTCTTGAGGAGTAGTATTACTACTATCTCTGTCAAGTAGGCAGGGACCACCCCCTCCTGCGAGGAGGCAATAATCACCTCCCTGGCCAAGTCAGCTGTCCCCTCCCTGCTAGTTTTTATCAGCCAATAGAAGCAAGGGTCCAAAGCTGAAGTGGTCACTCTGACCAATCCAACCACCTGGCCCACATCCTTGACACTAACTGACATTCACCTAACTAAACAGAGCTCTGGACACCTCTTGAGATTCATCTGCTCTAACAGCGGAGTCAAGGTTCTGGGGGATGCAAACAATTTTATCCTCAAATAAGTCACAGTGAGCTCCCATTGGTTCTGTCACCCCCTCGGGCCAGACTGTAAAAAGCCCTTTACTACCCGGAAAAGTTCTGCTGGATGGCACAATGAGTATGCAATGGAGGCAGTATTCCACCCCAGAGTATACACTAACTGATTGGGAGCCACAATGAGAGACAATTGCCTACAGACCCTAGTATGGAAAATGTCAATGCACTCTGTAGCAGCAGGAAATACAGGGAAGGAGAGGGAGTATTACTGAGCCTACTGCATTATCAGGGGTACACACCCAATGCAAGTTGTTATGGCTACCATTTGGCACCCTTGAAAAAGCATTCTTTTTTCAATCAAATGTAACATAACACATCATTTCAACATTTCAACAGCACTTTGTTGGGATAAGAAAGTGGGCTTTTTGCAGTTTAATGGTTTAACCTGAGTTGAGCTCTTGGGATCAGTCATAGAATAAATCTAAATTAATGAAGCAAATGCCATTTGTGCCTTTGAAAACCTGCCTCCAGACCCACCTTGCTTCCTTCTGTTGGTCTTTCCAACATGGATTTACCTGCAGAACAAATATTGCTGGGGGGGGGATGGAGGTCCATGCATAGTTGTTTCTGTGCATTTCTTTCTCTCCAACCATCTCCAGCTAAATACAGTCCAGAGATTCTGCCTCCATGTCTGAGCCCCCCCCCCCAAAAAAAGAAAAAAAAGTGTGCCTCACTAGCTGGCTGTGGAGGGTGGAGCTGAACTGCTTCTCTCTCAGAGACAGCATTGTTCATTGACTTTGTGGGTGCCCAGCCCCCACAAGTAAATTATTCTTGGTTCCCAAGCACCCATGGCCCCCTGGAGTTGGCTCCTATGCCAACCGCCCATCTAGTCCTTCTTCTTCTCAATTTGGCCAACCAGATGCCAGGGGGGAACCCACAAGCAGGACACAACGCAAGAGCACTCCTCCACATGGATTAAAAGAAGGCTCGGAGCTTCATTGAAATTACTTCTCATTATCATAAAGGGCTCAATAAAGTGAGATGTGAGGTGGGATTCTGAAGAAAAAGAAAAGCAAAAGCCCCAAACACCTCTCAGCACTTCATAAAAATGTAACAGTTAGCAGGCATTTCAAACACATTCTAAAAATAAAAGGAAAAGACTAAAAACCAACAGTAGCTAAGAAAATAGATTGAGGTACATGCCAGCATTCTACATGGCTAAATAGGGCTCACCTAAATAAAAATGGTTTTAAGCAGGCACTCAAAAGAGTATAGCGGAGGCACAGAAAAGTTGTGACTTCTGTGCAAGCCCATTCTCCCTCACCTGAAGAAAGCAGCAAAAAGAGGTGCTTGTGTGGCTTCGAGCAGGAGGTGTGAGGACTTTAACATAGAGTTCATCTTCCTTTCTCCCAAAGCCCTGTAAATGCTGACTAGGCTTTGGGGATGTAGCTCTCATGCCTCCTTCCCAATGCTGCTGCCACCCCAGAAGTTGCTTCTACGGCCCCTGCCCAGTAGCCGGGAGAAATCAGGGTGCCCTGGGATCAAGCCAGAAGCTGCAACAGCTTTAGGTATTCCGGGATCATTCCAGCAAAATCAAGGCACTTGGTGTTAGAAAACGCTCCTGGGGGGACGGCAGACCCCCAGATCCTCCAAGCATCTCCTAGTAGGCACATCTCTGGAATGGCATGCCCCTTCACTCCAGAGTGCCATTCTGTGACACTTCTCTTATGAAAAGTGCAGGAAGAAGGAAACATCCGTAGGTCTAAACTACGTTTTATTTACAGTCTATACAGAGAATCCATAATCATGTCTGCGTTCTCCAAACTCTGGCAGAACAAACAGTTGCATACAGCAAAAGTGAAAGTAAAGTACAATAACATGCTCAGATGGAAGAGATAAGACAGTCTTCCGTTCCCCCACTCTTCTCAGACATCTCATGTGATTTATACTAATCACACTAGCTTTACACTAGCCAGCAGCAGGTACACCAAATCCTAACACTTGGAAGGTATGTTCTCCCCTCCTTTGGTTTCAAGCAACTGGTATTCAAATGCCTCCATTTATGGAGGCAGCGCAGAGACATTATGGCTGGTATTGAAAAATCTAAGAAGCAAGGTGGAGGGAGATGCAGCAGTGCTTGAATGAACCAAATCCCATAACTTCAATTTCATTTGAAATTAGGCTATTGACACAATTGCCCCTGAATACCCTCTCCTGTTTTGTGGAGCCCACTTAGCTCCCTAGTATGCCCCAGCGCTCAGGGCAATGAAACAAACTGGGAGACAGTTTGAACCTGAGTGGAAGAAAACTCCAGTCAATTGCAGTCAACCACTAGTGAGGGCTCATCATTCAGCCTACTTAGTTGTATCCTCATTATTCCATCCAGGTAGTACATGGCCTTTTATAGTCTGGTCCAAAAGAGGTAGTAGAACTGATGGTAACTCACTGGGACTTATTTGCAAAGCATTTTGAGGATAAAATCACTTGCATCCACCAGGGCCTTGACTCTGCAAATGAATCAAAAGGGGTTTCCAAAGCACTGTCTAGTCCTGTCATGTTGGATAAGTTTCGGTAGGTAAGGCTCAAGGATGTTGAAAATGTGCTTGGATCAGTCTGGGTGACTGCTTGCACTCTGGACTCTTGCCCCCATTGGCTGATAAAATCTAGCAGGGAGGGGACAACTGGCTGGGCCAGGGAGGGGGTGGTCCCTGCCTGCTTGAAGTAGTAAGTTCCCTGGATTCAGGAAATCTAAGTAATTAATTATTAGATAACCAGTCCTTGCACACAGTTCTTGAACAGGTAGTTGTGGACCAGATGCAGGTGCTCTTGGAGGAAACTGATTTTCTAGATCCATGTCAGTTGGGGGTTTCAGTCCGGTTTTGGCACAGAAACTGCTTTAGTCACAATGTGTGATGACCTCTGTGAGGAGAGAGACAGGGGAAATGTGCCCTTATTAGTTCTCCTCAACCTCTTAGTAGCTTTTGATACCACCAGCCATGATATCCTTCTGGAGCAGCTGTCTGGGTCAGGGGTTGTTTCAAGTGGTTTTAATTACCACTAAGGATCAGGCAAGAGAACTATAAAACAAAGAGCTTTATTTAAACAAGTTTTCTTTATCTCCTGATTCTTTCGAACCCTCCTGCTCTCTTTCTGTTCTGTCTCTGCTGAATTAATTCTTGGTAGCTGTTTCCTTAACCTCCATCTTCCCTCTGTGTCACCAAGTTTTTCTCCCTCTCTGACTGCTGTCCTAACCCTCTTACTTACCGTGTGCATGTTTCCTCTTATAACTGTAGCGAAATTAAACAATTGTTACAGTTAGCTATATAGTTTCAAAGGTCCATGTGTCCCCTTGAATTTAGACATACTCTTTCAGGCGATGGGGTTTCTGTACTAGTCAAAGTCCTGTTTGGATTGTCATTTCCGGAGAGTAATGCTTGGGAAGTGCTCTTTGGACCATGGAGCCTTCGATGCCAATCCTAGCCAGACTGCACTGGATGCAAATTAGTTTCTGGGCCCAACTCAAAGTGCTCTTTTTAATCTACATATAAAGCCATAAATGGCTTGAAATTGTACTATCTCAAAGGCCACCTCTCCCCATACGATCCAATCCAGACCCTGCAATAATCATCCGAGGCTCTTCTTCACATGCCTCCTCCCTAAGAGGACCTGAGGGTGGCAAAACTAGAATGGGCCTTTTCTGTGGTGGCTCCCCATTTGTTGAATGCTCTTCTGGCACCTTTGCTGTGTATCTTTAGGTGCAGACAAAAGCATTCCTCTTCTCCCAGGCCTTTGGCTGATTAAACAATTGATTACCTTTTAAACTGTGGTGGGGTATTGCTTTTGTTTGTTACTATGGTGTGTCTTTTTGTGTTTTTATTTTGTAAAACACCCTTTGATGTTTGGCAATATAGAAATATAATATTAATAATAATAATAATTCTGGAACAGATCCAGGATATCGTGTTTCCCAATAGATTAAAAACCTATTTCAGCAGTGGTACTGTACATAGCATGATTCAGAATATTTTCTTTAGGCAAGTCTATCCAGACACATGTTGGTGTGTTTTAATCTCTTTTTTGCTGTTAATTTTAATCATATTTTAATGTGATAGAGAGAGTAAACCACTTAGAGGTTTTGCCACAACCAAGCTGTAACAATTTTGCTCTGTTCAAAGGGAAATCTAAGCCTAATTTCTATGTAGCAGACATAGATTCTGGCAGTTAAGTTTTTCAGTTCTGTTCTCTCTGGAACAACTGCCACACTAAGCGAGAGAGTTAGTCCTGCTCTGTTATCAGCAGAGAAAATTTAGGATTCAAAGATCAGCTGTTAGGCTCATAGGTCACATATTTCCTTACCAAGTAGCACTTACTCAAAAATTACAGGAAAGAAGATTAATAAAGTTGCCAATGGTAAAGTTAGTGATAGCATTAAAAGATAGAAGAACATTATAAAGTACAAGCTATCATTACAAAGTAGTCACTACTTATTCAGAGCCGAGAAGCCGAGAATTAAATCAGAATTACCCAGAGCAAAGCTAGAATTGGACAGCAAGCAAAGGTGAGATGGCTCCTTTCAAATGAAACAGTGAGAGAGGCACAAAGGAAGTGATATTTGTACCCATCCCCCCCCTTTGAATGAGATTTTCCCCCTAAACATTTTCAATTATAAAAAAATGTAGAAGACTACCACCCACAAAATATCTAGCTACATGAAAAATGCATATGCAAAAATACATACATTGCAACTTCTGCAATAATTTTGGTTAAGTATAGGACTCAGCTACATTAGTCAAAATAAAGAGGTATAAATGTGTTATAACACTGTGACACCAGATGGTGCTGTAGAGCTGAAACCACAACTCAATGATATTTTCAACTGTGAGCTTTACAAACAGGTTTTTTGCAGAGTGTTTCAGAGCACTTTTTATAGCTGTGTAGATCTAGCCATAGACTACTGTCATCAAAGCAAGATAATTTTTGCAACATATGATAAAACTACAACAAATACAAAGAATTGTTATTTTTAAAAAGAACATCTGGATAGAAGTTACATATACATAGTATCAAAAGC
This sequence comes from Zootoca vivipara, assembly GCF_963506605.1. NCBI lineage: Eukaryota > Metazoa > Chordata > Lepidosauria > Squamata > Lacertidae > Zootoca > Zootoca vivipara. Next base: position 81,245,027 of record NC_083282.1, on the reverse strand, counting down.
TAAATTATATGGGAAAGTGTATGGTTGCCATCCGAGCATACTGAAAGTATAAGTGTTACAAAATAGCATTTGTTTTAACAAATCTCTAAAGGTGGGATTCATTAAATCAAACCAATTGAAGGAGACAAAATAGTATTGGTTTCAAAATAGTGAATAGCCATTAACTATGTACCAGTCTGGTTTGCAAGTTTGGCCTGTCTCCGATGGACATCTCAAAAATAGAAAGGTGTATTCTATTCTCATTTTAGTAAGTTTAACTGTGTTGCATTGGAGTAAAGAAAATCAGCTCTAGGGTCTGTTCCAATGTCTCAGGAACCAGTCAAACATGGTGCAAAAATGGGTTCAGAAGTGGCAATATTTGCCACAGACGGTAAAAAATAAATTACTAAACAAACAAGCATGCATATACGTTATAAATACTGCTGAAGGAAAAATGGAGAAGCCATGTGAACTAATGAAGATCTATCAATGGCCTTTGAATGAGGTTCCATTTAACTGCACAGGCAGTATTATACTTCAGGGAGAGAGGGTGAGATTGCTACCATTTTGTGGCTTCTCCTCTGAGGAAAGAACAATGAGCTAGATATATTAAGTATAACACCAGCTACACATTCGTCCGTATGCTCAGAATATAATTTTATCAGTTCCAAAGGAACATATCCCCTATCCAGAAATATCGCCTGGAGGTACAAATTAGATCCTATTATTTCCCTCTCTAATAAGGGCGTGATTGTTATGTATATTAAATCAGGGTATTACAAGTTGGAAACTGTCCCATTTCCACATAGGGCACTTATTCAACCTCTTTGCAAAGAGATCATTAGAGAAGACAATGAATGTCTCTTTCCCCCCTTTTTTGCAACTAAATAGGCTCATTGACAAACAGTTCTTCATTTACAGGTTATGCAGCGCTACCCTGGAAATCCTTCATGCGTAGCCCATAGGTCTCTTCTTTAAGCCACAGCTGAAAGCACACACTAACATATTTATTTGGCTTATATCACAACAACTCCAAGCATCATGCAATGGAGATTTGGAATGGAATTGCAGCAATAAATAGCAAAACTAACCCCTCCCCAGTCAAACCAATTTTAAAATATACTTTTCTTCCCTCCTCACTTATTGTCAAATCACTTTATTTGCTCCAGATCTCTGACTTTCAAATTTCTTATCTTCAGTTTTCATTTCTTGCTTTACTTTCTAACTGAATGATTCAAATTACAGAGCAAACACAGGCCATGAATTTCCTCTTGGCCAAGCAAATCAAACAAGGCTGTTCTACAAGGGAATTGCAGGCTTTTGGTGCTCCTCATTCCCTGCTAAATGGCAAGATATTTTCTATGGGAAACGTGGTATGGGACACAGAGTAAATCAGTGTGATAAGTCCTCCATTTCTTCTGAAAAATAATTCATTCGAGAGGAAAGCTGACATGAGGCTTTTGAGTTCTTATCGTACTTTGCAAAGGTCAGGTTTAGTTAGCTAATGATTGCCACGGCTTGCCCTGCCTCAGATGCTGGGAGATAGCCTGAGTCTTCTAGGCTAGCTTGCTCTGCACCTGCTGCCTTCAAATACAGTAAAGCAGGGATGAGGAACCACTGATCCATCAAGTGTTGCTGTACTTCGACTACCATGATTCCTGACTAGTGGTAATGCTGAATGGGGCTGATAGGAATTTGAGTCCAACAACATCTGGAGAGCTACAGCTTCACCATCCCCACAATAAAGGTTGCTGTCTCATTATCAGGGGCTGGATCTACACAGACCTGTTTAATGTTATAAAGGTAAAGGTAAAGGGACCCCTGACCATTAGGTCCAGTCGTGACCGACTCTGGGGTTGCAGCACTCATCTTGCATTATTGGCCAAGGGAAGCAGACAGCTTCCAGGTCATGTGGCCAGCATGACTAAGCCGCTTCCGGCGAACGAGAGCAGCACATGGAAACGCTGTTTACCTTGCTGCTGTTTATCTACTTGCACTCTGACATGCTTTCGAACAGCTAGGTGGGCAGGAGCTGGGACCGAGCAACGGGAGCTCACCCCGTCACGGGGATTCGAACCGCCCACCTTCTGATCGGCAAGCCCTAGGCTCTGAGGTTTAACCCACAGCGCCACCCGCGTCCCAACCATTTAATGTTATACCCCCCCTTAAAACGATATTAAATATGTTTTTCTAAAATGTCACAGGACATACTTGCTAATCAAAACGTTTTTTTACCTTGTTTTTTTCCCCTGTGAAATGTAAGTAATACCTGGCCACATCATTTTCCAAAACGCCTTTTCTTTCCCTGCTGCTGGTCACTCATTGCTCTGCTCCACCCTCCGGTGTCACATTTAAATTCTTCCTCCTTCCCTCCCTCTGTGTCCTTTGTTATCTGCCCCCCGGATACCATTAGAGGGGGAGTTGGAGTTTGAATGCAGTTTTAAAAAAGGTAAAACACCACATAGGGACATATGAGCAGTGTCTCACCGATATAGCAGCAGAAAATTATTAAAAATGAAGTGATAAAAGGACAAGGTAATAACGCATGATGAACGTAAAATGTAGGACGCCATGTGTCCATCTACACTATCAAAACCATTCCTTAACTCAGTGCCTTTTTTCTTTTAAAATGTTTAGAGGTACTCCCATTTTGACTCATGAAAATCACCATTTTATAGTGCAAATTGGGAAAAATAAATACAGTAAATGGACAAAAGTACAAAGAGCATGCATTACCTCATGCTACACAACTGACTGCTCACAGTAATTCCCGATTGGCATGAGGTTGTGTGCACTAACATATTCCCTCCTACTTCCAACTCCTACTTCACACATTAAACACCCACTTATGTCTAAGATTCAGGAAACACTGTGACAGGAAATGAGGCCGCCATTGGGGGAACTGACGATTCACCATGCTTGAGAAGAAACAATTTTTTAAAAAATTTAAATTTATTTTCCTGTTAGATTCACAAAATGTTTAGGGATATGAGTACCCAGCATCCCCCCCCCCAAAAAAACCCCACGTTGCCTTAACCCTTCCTTAACGTTAAAAACCATGAGTGTAGATCTGCCCAGGGTTGAAATTAGATTCAGTTAGATTAGACACATCCTTCATCAAGGTGGGGGCGCCATCTTGTCTTTCACTCCAGGCAGCAAAATGTCTTAGTCTAGACCTGCTGATTGCCTCAGTTTGCAAAGGCACTTGAAAGGTTAATAGTATTTTACTGATTCTAAGATATGCTCATATTCTTACTCTCCTAATCAATAGATAAACCAATAAAAGTCATATAGGACATTATGAAAGCATAAGGAGTGAAAAGTGCTTTCCGATGCAAGTTCTCTAGAGCCCATAATAGGCTGATTTCATTACTGGTTATTTCCCTAGGTTGATACAACAAATTTTATTTTCACATTGAGTAGATTTGAAATGGTAACACACTTCTAAATCCAAAGGAATCCAGAGATGTCTTTGATAAGATTTGCCTCCTGATAATCTTCTGTTGCATTTTTCCCATGCTGGAGATGAGGCTGTCATTTCAACTTATGTGGCAGATTCTCAGAAACATTTGGAAAACTTGTACCCTGGGACAGTTTTATAGTGTGGTAATTTCACTTTGTCCATAACCTTGAAGAAGTTATAATTGGTGGGTTGGTGGGGAGGGAGAGTTTGTTAGTGGCAGGGATTACAGCAATAATGTTTGAAAGCACTTTCTCCCCTCTTCTGTGGAGTTTATCACTTTTTCATTATATGAATGTTAAAGAGGCTAAGATTCACAATGTATTCTAAGTCTTTAAAAAAGAATCTGTTTCCAACTGTTCATATTGTCATTATGAAAAAAATGCTCCCAAGCATAGGGTGGAAATATCAACAAGCCTTCACAACTTGTGATCTCCCATGCTATACCCCACTATGTGTAGTTGTTGACTTACTAGTCATTCAGTGGTTGCAGTGGTTGACTGTGGGAGTCCTTTGGCCACCTTGTGTGGACTACTGCTGATGCTTGCCTTGGGGGCTGCATACCCACAACACTCTGGGGCATTGTGAGAAATTTAACAGGCAGCTCCAAACAACACTACCTTTTATGGGGCTCCTACTGTCTTCCACAGGGACACGGGTGGCACTGTGGGTTAAACCACAGAGCCTAGGGCTTGCCGATCAGAAGGTTGGCAGTTCGAATCCCCGGGACAGGGTGAGCTCCTGTTGCTCGGTCCCAGCTCCTGCCCACCTAGCAGTTCGAAGGCACGTCAAAGTGCAAGTAGGTAAATAGGGAAGGTAAACGGTGTTTCCGTGTGCTGCTCTGGTTCATCAGAAGCGGCTTTGTCATGCTGGCCACATGACCTGGAAGCTGTACGCTGGCTCCCTCGGCCAATAACGTGAGATGAGTGCCACAACCCCAGAGTCGGTCACGACTGGACCTAATGGTCAGGGGTCCCTTTACCTTTGCCATTACTGTCTTCCACATCACACCAGCTGAGCAGAGCTCATGAGGGATCCCCCAGTGTAGTAGTGCCACCAGAGGGCACTATGCTGAGACCTTCCTCAAAGGTGGAGATGGCCATAGCTCACTGAGTGCTCATAGGCAAGTTCCCATAGACCTCTTCCCATCACAAGCCTGCCATCTCAGGTGTCAAAATCCCTACAGGGCAGCACCTCTGTGAGCACTCCATCTGCCACTGGGATCACATGGCTGTGGTGGCAGCAACAGAGACTTTGCAGAACTCTCACGAAATCTCACTGGAAGTTGCCACTGTACGACCCCGGTAAGTGAGACTTGGGAGGGCAAGGGAGAATAGCATCTTCCCTTTTCACCTCAGGTGGCAAAATGGAACAGACCATCCCTACCCCTTCCATATATAGTAATAATGTTACTTGACTTTGCAGATTTGTTTTCGGAATGACTGGAATAATGTATCTGAATTTTTGCTTAGGGAAGAAGTACTACGTAAATATTCAAAATGAGCTGAAGATTCCGCCCATCTTTTTAGAAAACTCAGTAATGAAGAAAGGTTAGAAAACATGTAATCCACTTTTACTGAACCGCCTTCTGTCGGTGAAATAGTATGGAAGGTTTTACAAATAACATCAAGAAGAATGGAAAGATAACTCCGTCTGCAATCTGAACACCAGTCTACCTTGGAGTAAGCCCCATTGTATTAAATATGGCTTACTTATGAGTAGGAGCAGTTAGGATGGTGCTACAATTGCCTACAGATCAAGGTTACTGAGCACTGCAACAACAGAACCTATTAGTTACTTCGAGCTGCAAGTGTCTGCATCAAAACAAATACGGCACTTCAAATAAATACCATAAATGGATTAAGTGGCAGGGTTAATAATGTTGTTATTTCATAGTGGCCTGTTATTATAAGACTGTCGTAGAACAATCTGACTGCTATGGCAGCCTGCAACCATGCTGATGATTAAAAATGTCTTCATTGATAAATAACCATCCTTTATATAAATACAATAGCAAGCTGCCTTTCTAGGTTGCCTGTGTAAGAGGTCTGTGTAGCTTAAAAATATGTATATCCTTACAAAAGATAGGAAAATAAATGCCATCACTTCACTGACTTTCTATATTTTATACATTTAGACAAGTATGGTAATATGGAGAACAATTTTGTTAGCCCCATTTGTGCAGAGTGATATATAGCCTTCCCTGGTCTATTTGATGGGCTGCTGTGATCCTTCTGGTGCGGACAACTTCATATCCAAGTCATTCAGAGCAAAATGAGACTCTTGTATGCCTCCCCTACCAGCTTCGAGCAGGTTAAGCACACAAGAAAGCCCTGCCAGATAAGACTAAAGGTTTATCTAGTCCAACAATCTCTTCACTTAGCAGCATACTTGTGCACATGGAATGTTGTTGCACAAGAAAAAATGCAACTATATTACCAAATATTGTTGCACAATAGATTCCACAAGAGCCAGCTGTTGCTCAACATACTTCTGCTAGCACAGCAGTTGTAATGAATGCCATTGTAGCATAACCTTTAAACTCTGCCCCCGCTAGTGCCAGGACTCTTGTGCTAGTGGACAAAGAATGCAGATAAGTTTAATTACTGTGATTTATATAGAAATGCAATATGGTGGCAGGGTTTACTAGATGTCTTGTGTGCTGGTCTGCTGATCAGGCGCTGCTTACTTGATGTGCAACTTCAAAGACCCCTTCTGCTCTCCCTTTTTATGGCTCATCTTTAAAGCAGACTTGGACCAGACAGCCATCGCACACAAAGACACAGTCAAATACAGGACTGTACTGTGACAGCATTTCAAAATACAGGTCTGTGCTCTGCAAAAGAAGAAGAAGAAGAAGAAGAAGAAGAAGAAGAAGAAGAAGAAGAAGAAGAGGAGGAGGAGGAGGAGGAGGAGGAGGAGGAGGAGGAGGAGGAGGAGGAGTTTGGATTTGATAGCCTGCTTTATCACAACCCTAAGGAGTCTCAAGGGATGCAGGTGGCATTGTGGGTTAAACCACTGAGCCTAGAGCTTCCCGATCAGAAGGTCGGCGGTTTGAATACCCATGACGGGGTAAGCTCCCGTTGCTCGGTCCCAGCTCCTGCCAACCTAGCAGTTTGAAAGCATGTCAAAGTGCAAGTAGATAAATAGGTACCGCTACAGCGGGATGGTAAACGGCGTTTCCGTGTGCTGCTCTGGTTTGCCAGAAGCGGCTTTGTCATGCTGGGCACATGACCTGGAAGCTCGCCGGCTCCCTTGGCCAATAACACGAGATGAGCGCCGCAACCCCAGAGTCGGTCACGACTGGACCTAATTGTCAGGGTTCCCTTTACCTTTACCTTTAAGGAGTCTCAAAGTGGCTAACATTCTCCTTTCCCTTCCTCCCCCACAACAAACACTCTGAGAGGTGAGTGGGGCTGAGAGACTTCAAAGAAGTGTGACTAGGCCAAGGTCACCCAGCAGCTGCATGTGGAGGAGCGGAGATGCGAACCCGGTTTACCAGATTATGAGTCTACCGCTCTTAACCACTACACCACACTGGCATGTGAAGACACATGACTGCCCTAATTGAATAGTTCCTGTAGTAGAATTGGTTTCCACATTAAATATGGCTTAGCGGTCATTGATCTGAGATGGAGGAATCATATTGGAACGTGTAACTTTAAATAAACGACTATTATCCCTGATGGTTACATTTTGATGGACTGTTTTCTTGGCTGCTCGGTTAAAACGTCATCGAAGCCTGTCATTTGGGTTTCAGCTGTTTATAAAGACAGCTAACACAGAGAGTTCACTTTTAAAATATACAGGAAATGCTCTTGGTCTAGTAAGTCAATTTTAAGATCAATATCCCTCAATTATTTAGCACCCGGTCCTTGTGGAGCACGCTCTGTTGTGCTGTGTTTAATGGGAGAGGGAAACGGGAAGGTTGTTTGTCTGCCAGAGCACTCCCTGACTGACATGAACACACATTGTTATATGGTTAGATAAGAGTAAGAGGTGATGAGGATTGCACCCATAAATAGGGATGCATTGTTAGAAGGACACTGGAGAGAAATGTTGGACTCCAAGCACGGATTCACATGCAACCAGCGCTACCTCCCATCGCGAAACCTCAATTCAGAGACATAACTCACAGTCACAGCTCCAACCTTGGGTCACCATCACCAGCTTCAATTTTTCCTTCTGTGAATGCTTCAGGTTTAGGAAGCGGAGGGTTCCTCAGACATTCCTGCCTGCTTAGTGTTGCTGGCTAGAGGTTGAGACAGAGGGAAAGGCTTCCTCGCTTTAGGAAAAGGGCTGTGGAAACCCACTGTATCTTCTGCTTCACAACTCCAATGAGCCGCAATCTGTCAGGATAGGATTTCTCCCCCTTTATTTTTCACCCTGTCCACTGCTGAAGTGAGATGTGGGAATGCTGTTAAAGAACAGCCAGTCATTGAAGCAGAATGAGAATATAGAGAATATCCACAGGAAGAAGGCTGTGTGACTTGAGATGCATCCAACACTTAAGAGGGAACCATCCTTTGTTCTCTGGGACCAAAATAAGGTTCCTTTGGTACTATATGCACCTGACTTAGAGCACTTTCTGTGTGTTTGGAAAGCAATTACAGTATATAAGTAGAATACACATCTTGCAGGTACAAATTGTTCTTTCATGCCAGTTGCTGGGAATCACAGTTGGGAAAATGCTGTTGCATCAGGGTCTGCTTGCAGGCATCTGGGGTGGTAGGATGGTGGAATAGGTGGGCCACTGGCCTGATCCAGCAGGCTCTTCATATGTTCTTGGAATCCTAACCCTGCTTCTTTGCTGCTCCCTCCCTGTCACTGCCTGAGCTCTTCATTTAAAAAGAAGGTCATTGGGACTCCAGTGACATTGAGATTTACAAAATCATAGAATTGTAGAATATGCATCCCAAGGGTCATCTAGCCCAACTCTCTGAAATGCAGGAATCACAGAGAAGAAGAAGAAGAAGAAGAAGAAGAAGAAGAAGAAGAAGAAGAAGAAGAAGAAGAAGAAGAAGAAGAAGAAGAATGGGTGCATTTCTATACCACCCTTCATCTGTAGATCTCAGGTCAGTTTGCTAAATAAAAACACAAAATACATAATAAAAACAACAAGAACAACAACAAGCCAAACCAATAACCCTCCTCCTCTGCATTGAAATCAATTTGCCTTCATTTGTTATGCTCATTACCTTCGGGTCTACTCTGAGTAGGACTGGCATTGGAATACAACCAATTATGTTCTCGTTACACCTTTTTCCTGAAAGAAAGGGCTCAGGAAGCATGCAGTTCATTATAGTGCTCTTAAACCTTATAGGACAATATGCTTGGGGCCATGCCCACTTACATTTACCATTGTCCATTTGAGTAATTTCTAAGAAGGGGCTTCTCTGCATGCATATACACATGCATCACATTATTAGCACAGTGTGATTTTTACATTTTGAGAGTGGGTCCAGAAGTGTTTCAATCTAGCACAGAGACTGTTCCAATGGAGGCAGCGTTCCCTGCTATTTTGTCCCTTGTCCTCTTCCTTGCAAGCCAGCTCAGCAGGTTGCTTCTGAAGGTAATTTCCCCATGCTTGACATGACTTTTCTTCCAGTAGCACCTTAGAGACCAACTAAGTTTGTCTCTAAGGTGCTACTGGAAGGATTTTTTTTATTTTGTTTCGACTACGGCAGACCAACACGGCTACCTACTTGTAATTATGACTTTTCTTGTGTTACTTTGTGTGTGCAGACTGAGCCTTTTGTTGCTCTGGATGACCCAGCTCAACCCCACCATGATGTTTCCTACTGACTAGCACATCCTTCAGCAGTGGAGTCAAAGAAGAGTCTCTCTTCTAAAATACCTTCCTTTTCCATTTACATTGGGGCAATAACACAAACAACCCTCTGCACTATCATTTTCATCCGCAATAAAGGAGAAAATGTGATTACGAATGGTAAATGCGCTTACCTTTGCCAAGAACAGATCGAGTGAAATGATTAGCTGCTTTCAAATTCATTTCAGTTTGATAGCCCTGCATAATCTATGCTCAGCCTAGGACATTGATTTCCACAGTGCAACATAATGCATTTTGCTACTTTTAAAAGAGATTACCAATAATACCCACAGAGATAACAGACAATACAGTGATTTTGATGGGAAGGAGTTGACTGTGGAAATCATTGTGTTCCTTCACAGCTCAGTTGTGTGACCAAAGTTGGCTTAAGAGACCTGCAACAGTGAATCTGTTTCACCCTCCTCACCCCACCCCTAATTGATTGATTAATTAATTGTGCGCTATTGTGGTTTACTAGGAGAATGATTGATAGTATCCAGACAGAGATTACTGACTTCTGTATAGTTATTCAATTTGTCTGCCCTGGGATTTCACTGAGTGGAATACAGCCCAATACCAGCAGAAACTTGCATGCTCAGATAATCTTTCACTGCTGATGCCAGAAGAAACTATGGAATGATTTAGAGGCATGCAGTAATAAAATAAGGATTTACATTGTTTCTACGGGAAGGAAATGTTCTCCATAGACAGCCTTGGAAAAAGAAAGGTTGTTAACTACAGTGTATCCTTCTATGCAATGGGATTATGATTTATAGCCATCAAAACCCAACAGATGGATACAAAAGGAAATGGCCTTAGCTAAAAGAATATATCCTCAAACCACAGCAAATATGGAAGGAACAATTCTAAACAATATCTAAAGTCCAAATGTGCTTTCTCTGCAGTAAAATGTGCAATTTGATGCTGAGGTTATTCATTAGTCTTGATGCACATTGTACATTCTGTCATCAGTAAAGACATATGGGCTGGAGGAACATATTTGGGTTTAAGATTTTATATGTACATATTATTAGGTGCTTGGCTGTTACCTGCCATTTTTACACCCTCGTTACATGTTCTGTGTGAATTTGTATACTGTATATTTCTCCCTGAATATTAAATGCTAGTCTCTCTGTTAGCATAACTTAGAGGCACACTAAGGAAAACAAAATCTGCAGTTTTCCATGGGAAGGAAATGTTATCCATAGCCTTGGACATGATATCATGATTTCTAGCTACAGTTTATTCACCTGTACATTCTGCACTAACTGCAGCTTCCGGATCAAGCAACAGGGAAGCCCCACATGAGGTATATTGAAGTAATCCAGAACTGAAGTAACAAATGCATGAACTATTGTGGCCAAGAGTTCCTAGTCCAGAAATGCTTGCAATTTTGATACAAATTGTCTTTGGTGAAAGGCAAATGTTAGTACCACAACTAATTTAAATTTAATTTGACCTTCAGTCATAAAGGGGGGGGGGGTGGAGTGTTTCAATAAGTGCTCTTATTGTAAGTTGTGGCAAGACATTGTATCACAACTTAGTATTTTAAAAACAATGCAGCTGGGTTGGCCCCCTCACACCTTTGCTTTTTGCCAAGGCATCAAAACCATACCACTTTCAATAATGCACTAAATAACATCTGATGTTTTACAACTTTTACAGGGAATCAAGTATTGAAGTCAGAATGAGCCTTTTATTTAACATCTTCTGAATGTGGGACAAATCAAGGAATTCAATGCTTCATAGCAAAACACACCCCGAAACCGTGCCTGTTCTTGAAAACAAAATGATTTGCTGTTTGCACAAATGTACTATTCAAAAAAAATCAAGTAACCTCTCCTTAAAAACCTCCAATGAAGAACTTGTCACATTCCAAGAGGAAAGGTGGTGGACACTCCTTCCTTGGAGGTTTTTGAGTAGAGGTTAGATGGCCATCTGTCATGGATGTTTTTCGTGAGGTTCCTGCATTACCGGGGGTTGGACTAGATGACCCTTGGGATCCCTTCCAACCCTAAAATTCTATGGTTAGATGATTCAATGGAAGTTCTCTCTCAGATGGACCTGCTCACCTCCATTACATTCCAGAAAGACAAAGCAAGCATGCACTTAACTTACTTAGTCTCTCAGTACCAATCCTGAGAACTCCTTAAATCAGTCATTGGGGGGGGGGGTTGGAAAATGTGCCTGTTGCATCATTTCGAAGTCACGTCAAATAGCTGCATGATGCCAGGAGATTGTTCTTACTCCCCCTTCCCTCTTTGCCACCTCCAAGGGAAATAATTCTCAAGTAGAAAGTTTCCTTCCATTTTTCATTGGCAGAAGAAAGTGGAAGAGATACAAATGGAAATGAAAAATAACCCTTGACTTTAATGCCATTCATTGCTCTCTCTCTTTATCTCTTGGAATATCTGGAAGTGGGTGATTGCATTTCTGTACTCCATCCTGAGACGATGCTATTTAGTTCTGCCACTGTTTACTTGCAAAGCAAAGGGAGAACTCCAGCGATTATGGGCCGAAGCCATCTAGCGCAAGACTGAGCTGTGGGCAGTCAGGAAGATAAATATTTCCCTTTTCACCTAGCCTTAAAATGGGATAGAAAATTAGTTCCAGATGATTTTAAAGAGCAAATTGGAAATATGTCACAGTTGGTTCCCAAGGGCTTCTGGGACCGCTTTATAACAGTGGCTTATTATACTGTGGGCTAGCACAGTGTGGGTATTGTTTCATTTTGAATATCTGGGTTCAAGGTGCTTTCTCAGGCCAAGTTGCAGGATTTTAAAATGAGATCTCATTCTGATGAGGGGAGTATGCCCATTAAAGGCTGGCCTAGGGTAAAGGTGGAGGAGAAATTAATTTGATTCCGGTTTTAATGTGAGCCTTCCAAATTCACAGTTACACGATCAATAGGTGCACCAAAACACACTTACCGATTGTTGAAATTCCCACTTCTCTGAGTTTTGTGATGCAATTTTGCAAACAAAAGGTGGTTTTTTTTAAAAAAATCAAATAAAAATACATTGGAGAGAATAATATATGCCACTATATTATCTTATGGGAAATTTGCTTGCAAAAATAAGTCTACTGAGCAAAACTGTGTGCAAAAAAATGTATATTTTAGGAGACAAGTGCAGGAAAGTACATACAAATTTTCAGGTAGTTTTTTAAAAGAAAAAAAAGAAAAATGCACAAAATAACGAGAAAATGGGAGAGCTGAACTTAAGGCTGGAAAATGAGAAACTGAAATTGACAGATTCATTCATCCCCAGCCACAGGTTGCCAGTTTTTCAACCAGTCGCTGTAGGTTTGATCTGAAGGTACCACTAATATACTTCAGAGAATGGAATGTGACAGACCTACTACATCTGGAATTCTTTTGCCTCCTGTGCCATCCAGGGGAAGAATAATTTATGAGCAAGAGAATAACATTTGGTATACACAGTGAGTTCCTCTGCCACAATAAATGTGTATTTGCATTTAGTTTGCGAGTGTTGTTGCTGTTGTTGTTGTTTAAATGCCAATAGCATCCGCTGTGGTTTATGAGTGTGTGTGATAGTTATTAAGGCTTCAGCAGGCAAGTAGGGGAATTTTAACCCCTCCCTCGCCTGCATACACTTGATTCAGTGCCGTCCAACTCAGTTTTCAGGTGAGTTTGTAGGGAGCTAAGAGCATGGGGCATCATGTAGAATTAGGAGAAAGTAGCAAAATAAGAAGTGCTGAGGGGAAGGGTACATAATCAGAGCAAATACCAGTGCGAGCCAATGAGTGAGGCACAGATCCCAGGATAGGCAGCTATCCCCTACATACCTATTTGCAAGTTTATTTATCTTAGTAGCTGACTTTTTACAATGGTATTTGCCTTTCAACGGTTATATTCTTCCTGATGGTTTTACCTGCTGCAAGCTTTCAGGAACACAGCAGGTTAAAACTCCAAATAGGTCAATATGCAAGCAGAGAGAGAGAAAGAAAGAATGTAATCTGAAGCTTCTTCTTGATTATCAGAATTCTAAATAACCCAACTTTTGAGGAGCACACGGAGAACTCAATAATTTATTTGCTGCTTTGCTTCCTCAACAGAGCATTTCTTTAAAAGAGAGAGAGAGAGGAAAAAAAAAGATTAAGGGCTGTCAATGCATTTCAAAAGCTGCTCCTTTTCATGGACTCCCTTGCCAGAGACACGTCTGCTTTATCTAACTGTCTCTACATGTTGAGGCTTAATTACTTGCTGGAAAGTTCATACACCACATCAAGAATCTAGAGCTTGTGCTCATTATTTAAAAGTCTACCAAAAATTCCTAAACTTCCTGGTTGAACAACAGTGAGAGCATTGCAGGGGGTTGGACTAGACAACCCTTGGGCAACCTTCCAGCTCTTCAGTTCTATGATTCTGTAAACTTAAAATGAAGTCTTCAACCTAGGATCAATTCACTCTGTTATCTTTGGGACAGATTTCAAAACCAAGCGGATGACTTGACATCAGTTTGGTCAACCAGGAGGAACAAATCTACTCTGTCCTCAAAGTTAACTAGCCAGGCTCACATTGTTACCACACAGGTGGGCAAGCAAGTACTAAATGTTAGACAACTCACATGAGGAAGAGGGACAGAGACAGTTTTCCTGGCTGAAGACACCTGTTGTTGTGGCTAGCATCATCAGTTACCATGCACAATCTACTGCAGCAAACAACCCATTATAGAGCTTGAAGGAACATTGTAAAAGAATTGTGTGGATTTGCCCTTATCTTGACCAGCTGTCTGTAGAGGTTTAATTCATGCATTTTAGCACAAGATGGATTACTGTAATATGCTTCCAGCTGATCCCTTGGAGGTGAATGTTGGTAAAGTATGAGCAAAATGTTGCTGTCAATGAGTTGACGTTTGCAAAATGCAGTGGAGGTGATTGTGTCAGTTTCAAACTGACTGTCGGTTGCTGGCTGAAAAGAATATGAAATTAGAGTTGTCACAATCAGGCTAGCAAAAAGAACTGGGAGATACAAGTGCTGAGCAGCCCATGTCTCCCAGTCCTTATTGCATGTCTGTCTGTTTGCTGTATAGTCAAACTTCTTATTGACTCAACAAACACCGTTTGTACTGGGGAAGGGAAGATCAACGTGTTTCCAGTATATGCTTCTTTCACATCTATTTTTTCCTCTCTTCCATACTGTTGTTATGATTGGTGGGAATTCCCACCACAATGAATAAGTGATAGCCTAAGTAAAGGGTGTGTGTGTCAGTAGTTTCAGCCACACAGGAAGACCAAGCCAAGCCAGATCAGATCAGCACCCTGGAGAGGTACCTAAGTGTGGGTTTTAGAACCATAGTTAGTAAGCCTGCAACAGAGGTGGAACATGCAAGATGTCTAAGCAGTGTCTTTGAGACCTGGTTTATCTTTATAGCCTAGGCTAGTTATTCACCTAGACCAGGCATCCCCAAACTCGGCCCTCCAGCTGTTTTGGGACTACAACTCCCATCATCCCTGACCTCTGGTCCTGTTAGCTAGGGATGGTGAGAGTTGTAGTCCCAAAACAGCTGGAGGGCTGAGTTTGGGGATGCCTGACCTAGATTAAAGGTCCCATGTTCTGAATGATGCATCTGGTCAGTTAAAGGGCCAGTGCCTTCCTCTGCAGCTGTTGGCTTCTTCTAGGCCAGGCATTCCCAAACTGTGGCCCTCCAGACGTTTTGGCCTACAACTCCCATGATCCCTAGCTAGCAGGACCAGTGGTTGGGGAAGATGGGAATTGTAGTCCAAACATCTGGAGGGCCGAAGTTTGGGGATGCCTGTTCTAGGTCCTTGGGTTTCAAGCTGTGGGGATGTCTCCTCGGGGCTCCTGAGCAGTTTAGCTGCCCAGCAATTCAACACTAACTATACCACATCTCTCTATTTAAAAAAGTAATTTCTCAACCATCCGTCATATTTAAGAGTCCCAGCAAGAGGTGGACTCAAGGATGGGGTTGAATGTACACAGCTGAAGAAGCCGAATTGTGCAGATAAAAGCAGGTTTGATTACCCATAAAAAAATAGGGACAATTTGGGCATAGGTAAAACAGTGGTTTTATACATGGAAGTTTGTTGAATGTGTATCTATTCAAGTGAATCGTTTGATTATGAAATGGGGAGGAAAGAAGGTCTGAGTGTATGTGTATGTGCTTTCCTTTCATTCTATTCTAGTCTTTCTTTTAAAAGAACACCTATTTACTTGCAAGTCATATTTTATTTACCTGTATTCAGAAGCATCAAGGGGGAGGGGGAAGCAGAAGAGAAAGGTATAAAAGCTTCAAAAGCTATGTCAAAGAAAGATGAATGCCCAATTTGTCTGAGAAATGCAATACCCTTTGATGTAAGATAAAAGACAGGGAGTTTTCATTTACTTTGTTAATTATAAATACAATAGGCAGAGGAGACGGAAGTTTTTAATTATTTTGTTTCTTCAAGAAGCATGTGGTGCACGTCTTTTAAAAATGCTTTCTCTGAAGTGCATTGAAATCCTTTTGGCAAGCAAGCTCTAATACAGTCATCAGAAAAGACGGAGTTTTTGTTCGGAGCGCCCTGTTTTAACAAAGAGGGATGACAAACCATCTAAACCTATTTTACCATCACACCAGAATGAAGACTTGAGTCAAACAATATTATGAGAAAACAGGTTATATTTATTAAAATATAACAAATTGGAGGATCTGCAAATCAACTTAATTAAACCAAATTAAATACATCCAGGCAGGTGAATAGTAATAAATGGCTGCATCAACAGAAGTAGAATGTCCCAGTCAAGGGAAGTCACAACAACCACTCTATTTTGCCTTGGTCTGACCACACCTGGAATACTGTGTCCAGTTCTGGGTGCCACGATTTAAGAAGGATATTGACAAGCTGGAATGTGTGCAGAGAAGGGCGACCAAGGTGATCGAGGGTGTGGAAACCAAGCTGTAGGAGGAATGGTTGAAGGAGATAGCTATGATTAACTTGGAAAAGAGGAGACTGAGAGAAGATGTGGTATCTAAAGGACTGTCTCGTGGAAGATGAAGCAAGCTTGTTTTCTCCTGCTCTAGAACCAATGGCTTCAAGTTACAAGAACAAAGATTCTGACTAAACATCAGGAAAGTTGTTGAGCTTTTACAAATATGCCAAAAATTGTGATTTTCCAATGGACTTCCAGGACAAAGTGCCACATTTCCGAAGTTCCCCCCAGATGTCAATTCCACCTTTGAAATCCTGGTGGTGCTTGGGAAAATCCGGACATATGGCAGCCCTAGCCTTTTGACAGTAAGAGTTGTTTGACAGTGGAACGGACTCCCTTGGGAGGTGGTGGATTCTCCTTCCTTGGAGGTTTTTAAGCAGAGGTTGGATGGCCATCTGTCATTGATGATTTAGTTGTGATTCCTTTATTACAGGAGGTTGGACTTGATGATTCTTGGGGTCTTTTCAAACTCTCTATGATTCCACGATTCATTCCCTTCCTTATTCTCTGCCTTTACCGTTCTCTGTTGTGTTGGCCCCAAGAGCCATTTTTTAGTGACAGGTCCATCTTTTGATTAGGTATACTTTTTCACCACCCCCAAATGAGGACAATTACTCAAATACAGTGAATATTCTGGCTCTTCCACACACACCTTCTTTGGTTCAAATAGTCAAAGCTTCTAACGGAATAATTCTCCCATGTTGTTCTTATGGAAAATGGCATCAACAAAGCAGAAATGCACTGAGGTTTCTAGCATATATTTCCATAGAGATGTTTGAAGCTTTTAGCACACAGTGGCAACCTCTCTGTAGCCTTTGTGTCTAATATTTCTGCCATGAAGGATCACCTAATTGAGTATGTTTCCGTTCAAAGAATGGAAGAGAAAAAGGAACATGAACGAATCAAAGACTAGAGTTGTAACTCACCAAGATCAGAGCATCAGACACAAAGATCGATGGGAATTTTGAATATTTTTCAGTCTCATTCTGCTTTTCTGGTGTTCACAGAAAGCAAGTATTACGCTGCTGCATGTAAGTTTAAAATGAAACCCCTAGAGAGAAAAATCCTAGGTAGTTTGTTTGTATTTAGAGAATGGAGCAGTGCTAGGGAGGTATTCAATAGATCTGCAGAATTTCTGATAAGTATTCAAAGAAAAATATTTATTTTTCTTAAAAGCTACCATGCTTTCCTTTAGCATTTATCACATATTTCAGATATGCCCCAAATGTGCCCAGTCAGGAAACTGATACATCTACACTTCTTCCCTTGGGATTGAGAAGAAAACCAATTCAATTTTGCTTGCATTTTTATAAAAATCTTGTTTGCACTTTGTGAACCAATATGGGAACTGAAACACAGCCACCCTTCAAAATTCATGCTCTCCGAATTTTGTGGCACAGCTCTCAACCAACCAATGTGTAAAAAAATGGACACATTAGGAAAAACTGCTTTAAAAATATGCATATTAGTCTAAACTGCATACAATAAAAAAGTACATTTGGATAATTTTGCGGCCAAATGCTGACGAATAACCAGAATTGAAATTGGCAGATTTGCCCATCTGTATTTCTCCCACCCACTTATATAACTGCTGTCTCCAGAAGCAGGAACAGCAGCAGAAGGTATGTTGCTTCTGCTCTCGTGACATGACTATTTGCTGCTGGGAGGCCTATTTCCAGAAATGAAAAATAGGCAGTCCAAGAAGATACGAGTGCAAGTAAGTTTGAACTGAGGGCCAACTTGTACAATACATAGACTCCATATCCATCTGTGCCTTTCTATATAAGAGGAAGGTGGGGTTTTTCCTGGAAGAGAAATTAAAGCAACACACAAATTGCCAGTGCGGGATTCCTGATCCAAGTTGCGACCATTGCAGGGGTGGAAGCAGATGGTTATTTATTTTTCTTTACAGTATTTCGTAATATTTATATGCCACCTGATTGTGAAAAAGAGACTGCAAATAAGTTTGCCAAAAGTTTTTTTTGCACCCGTAATTTCACCAGGAACCCTGGAAATATGAATTGCTGGGCATTTCCTTTCCAAAACGAAACCTGTTCACTTTTAACTCATTAAGGCATTCCACATTTCAAATCCATGTTTTACACCTTGGAAAGAGATGGCTGAGATTCTTCTGCTTGCTGTGTGACTTCAACATGACTTCCCATGCTGAGCACGCTTCTCTCTTCGACACCTTCAAGTTTCTCTCGAGGTTGCATCAGGATATGCTCTGTCACTTTACTAAAACTCTGGTTATCATTTGTTTTTTTCAAAAAATAAATAAATGTTAAATCCCACTTCCCCCATGCTAGGGTCTCAGTCTAGGCTTGCTTCCTATCTGGGTTTGACACACATTGTCAATTTATGTTTTGAAACAACAACTCTGCACGGGAACATTTTATCATATGTGGTGGGAATGCAAAATGGCATTTTGTTAGGTATCTCAAATCAAGAGCTAGCTACCAAAAGAAAAATGGACATTATTTATGTAAGCTACAACAGCGGCAAGAATCTTGATTGCACAATATTGGAAGATGGAAGAAATACCATCAAAGGAACAATGGCAAGAAAAGCTGATGAGCTATGTAGAATTAGCTAAGCTAACAGACAAACTATGAGAGAAGGACAAAAGGGACATCAAAAGAGTCTGGGAACCATTTACAGTTTATTTGCAGAAACAACAGAATGGACTGGATTCACTGGCAGGATTTGAATAAACTTTTGCAACTTCATTTGAGTAACAGATATTTTAGAGAATTGATCAGGGATTTTATTTTTGTGTAGGAAAAGCAGGATATGATAAATAAAACTAAATAACTCAGCAGAGGGGGAGTTGAAGGAAGTCCAGAGGAGGGGAGGGAGAATAATTGTAAATATCATGATGAATGAGATTTGTATCATTAATTCAATAATTCAAATTCAATAAATATTAAAAGAAAAGAAAAGAAACACAGATCACCTAGTATGGCCCTCAGAAATGACCCAGGCTTCTAAAGGGGATCAAAGGATAAGCCGGGTCAGGATCTGTTAACCCTGTTAGGAATTGGGGACAGGAAATCTCATTAAGTTTTCTGAAGCCTGCTTCACTCTCACTGAAACCTTTTGTAGTGAGATGGAGTGGGCTTCAAAAATGCTTAGCAAAATGTTTCCCAGACAACCCCACCATGCGCAAGCAAACAAACAAACACACTTCTGTTGCACCCCGGGCTAAATTTCTGGACAGGGGAATGGGCACAATGAGCAAATTGAAACAAAATTCTTTTTTTAAAAAAAAATCAAGCAAAATAGATTCTTTCATTTTTTCCCTCTTGTTGTTAAGAAAATGTACAGGGGGGGGGTTATTTTCATCACTGCAATACAAGAGCCTAATTAGAATTCATAGTGAGTTTTAGTTCTTATCTTTCTGAAATATATGTAAGCATAAATGCCCAGAGTCCCAGTCTCTTTCTTCTTCTCCCAGTTTCTTATGTATTTCTGCCTTGTGAGATATTGGGGGTAGGGTAGAGGGCCGTGCAGTCTTCTGAGCCTGAATGAAAACAACACAGAAAGAGCCACTTGCACAGCAGTGACTGGCTCCACCATTGTGTCTATCCCTGTGCCATCAGCAGGAATTTTTTGTTTCACATAACAATGGTAGCTGGCAGCAGCGATGCTGCAAAGCAAGTTAGCACCATGTTAACAAAGAGAAGGAGTGGGCGGGCTGTGTTTAGAAAGCGCAGGCCAGACAGACAGAGAAAAGAACCTCGTGCTTCGGCATTGCTCGGGTGCAGAAGGTCAGAATCCTTTCAGGCAATGTCAAGGCTATATTTGGGAAGCATTTAATCATTTTAAAGTTTTGATTAGGCTCACTGAACACCAAATCTGCCTCGCTGCTGAATTGCAAGCTTGACTAACACCCAAGTCAACATAGCAATAAATTAGCAGAGTCAATACAAAAGGAAATATGTGTGTCATTCTTTGAAGGCTTGAGAGAGGACAAAGCTTGGGTGCTGAGCGTACTGGAATGTGTTGCAAATGAGAGGAGAATGAACAACGCATCTCTTGGTTGTGTGATGGATCTATCATGTGGAATTGCACAAAGTTCAGCCCAAATGATTGGAAAATTAGTGAGATGAGCTGAATGGGTAGCAAACAAAAAAGATGCATTGAATTTGTTTATTGCTGCTGGAAGAGAAAGAGAACAGCCCCAGTAAACTGTGTTGCATACCATGGCAATTTCCCAAGGAGGCTCCTGATATCCACTTTATTTTAGAAGGCTCCTTCTAACAATGGCACTAATTTAACCAGAGCTTTTACAGTGCTGTCCAACTTCAGATAGTAAATGAAATTGACCAGAAAGTGCACTTCATTGCATTTTCCTTTAAATGCATGAATCATTTCATTCCATTATCTCTGTACAAGTCAGGACTCGAGCCTACTGCAGCTCTTAACTTGAAGAAGGAGGAGGCAGTGATTTGGGCTGTATGACACTCCATAGCCCTGGTTGAAGGATGGATCAGGCTCAACAGCCAAGGGAGTTTCCTGATCCCATAAATCCTTCTGGATTTGGTCAGTTGTTTGAAAAACAAAGGGATTGCTCTTGAATCTGAATTCAGACAAGGCATCTTGTGGCACCTAACAAATGTAATCATGAGACTGATGACTTTCCATTTATATGACCAGATCTGTTTCACTCCAGTGTAACAATCTCCAGAGGTGTGGCCATGTTAGTCTGTGTTGTGCAAACAGAAAAAAAGGTTCTTGTGGTGCCTGGGAGATTAACAAATTTATTCATGAGATTGATGGATTTCTATTTCATACAGCTAAATCTTCTGAGGATTACATGCCGTGCATCTGATGAAGTGGACACTAACTGATGAAAGCTCCTTCCTTCATAAATTAGTTAGCGCTTAAGGTGCCACAAGATCCTTTGTTAACTTTCATGAAATAATTCCAATGAAGCTTTCTCCTTTTCAGCCTTGGAAAGCAAAAGAAACTGTTGTTCCGTCTTTTCTCTCCTGGGTCTTTCCACTCTGCTGCTGGAACTGGCTTCTAGGTGTTCCTTGATGTCAGCTCAATTTGCCATCCTCAGATTACATCCTTGGATCACTTCCAGTAAAACCCTTTCAACCCGAGAAGTTACTTAGAAAACTGTGAAGGAGAGAAATTCTTCCCGAGAAGCAGTTGCTCCTTAATTTTTCATAGACATTGTGATCTCAGCCAATATGGATAAGTAGTTAATATCAACTTTGCTCAAATGTGTATTTCTCTAAAGCTCAGGTGACTTACTGCAATCTCAAATGCATGGGATCGACTTTTTTTTGGGGGGGGTGTACCTTGAGGTCAATGATAGAAAAATTATTGTGTTGATTCACAGAGCCCTAAACCTCTTGGGGTCGGTGAGGGTACTTTAAGGGCAGCCTTCGGCTGAAGTGACCTGAAATGAAATGAGCCAGTATGCCATTGTGGTTAGAGTCTTGGCCCAAGACCTGGGATATCAGAGTTCAAATCTCCACTCAGTCATGAAGCTCATTGGGTGACCTTAGGCCAGTCACAATCTCTCAGCTTAATCTACTTCATAGGGTTGCTTTGATGATAAAATGAAGAGGAGGATAACTATATGCACCTCCATAAGTTCCTTGGAGGAAAGGTGGGATATAAATATAAAAATAACTTAATAAATGACACTGAAGTAGGCTCAGGGTCAACCTTTCTGAAAGAGCATTCCAAAACCTGGGAACAGACACCGAGAAGACAATTTCTGCAGTATCTACTAGAGTTAGATGAAAGTCAGTTCCAGTTTATCTCAGTTTCTCATTTTTCCAGTCTTAAGTTCAGCACACCCACACACAAGTATACAAGTACAGTTCTCCACATTTCTGCATCAGTCTGAGCTTATTTTGTAAAAGAAAATTCTTGTGGAAATTTGTCAGCATCTCTCTTCATAGTCACTCCTTTTGTTGTAAGCAATTTCCCCTAGAGCAATCCATTTTTGAACGCTGTTTTCGCCCCTAATATGTGGGTTTGTGTACGCAATTTGGTTGGAGAACTGAACGGGCCAGATAGGTGCACTTCAGTGTGGTGTATATTGTTTTGGGAACTGAATGTCCTTCAGCTGACCTGGTCCCAAGCTGTGAAAAGAAGTTAAGCAGTGAAGGCTGGTCCATTAAGGCCCCCCACCAACCTCAGTCTGTGTCCTGGACCAGCCCCCATCTGCCTGCCTGCCTGCCTGTCTGCTTTCTTCCTGGCATCCAGTGAGTTTTCTCTTCCTTGGTCTCATTCTTGCCCTTGTAGAACTCAGCAGGGAAGAGGATGGGAGCAAAACTGGCTCTGCCTGTCATTGGCTCTTGTTCCACCCACGGGACCACCCTGCCTTGCACCCCACCACTCCCAATGGACACCACCCACCACAGATGTTAAGATAAAGTGAATATTCTGAGTTGACCCTGGAAATTAGCAGGGAGTCAGTGGGAACCAATGTAATGTGCTTATAATGCTCAGTCTTAGTTGGACTGTTGCTGCTGGCTGCAGATCATTTGCCCCCTTTGTTTATTCTCCATAATAAAATAAATAAAAATTTAAAATATCACTGGATGAATGCTAAATGAGCTTTGATTACTCTAGTGAAATTTCTTTGGGGTGCAGTGGCTTGAAGTAGGATATTACATCTTCTTAACATTGCCACCAACTTTGGCCCCAAGTCAAAATGCTAAGATGAAATTTGGAAATTCCTGCTTACGTAAAATTCCAAAGGTAAGTGAACATTTCAATAAAATAAGCAACATTACTCTGGATAAAGCATAGAAGCCCTGTCTCTGGAGACATTTCACAAGTTAAACTTCTTGCGGTATTTTTTTTAAAGTTAATATTTTATTCACAGGTTCAGCAAAGTGAACCATTAAAAGTGAAACAAACTTAGTTGAGCGACAAATTAAAATGTGCCTCAAGCAGCCGACACATTTCTTTTTTAACTCCCATCTGTCGAGTGTTAGCTTCTGAGGTATGTGGCAGGAAAAAAGAAGAGAAAAGAAGATTAAAGGGGGGGGGGAGAAAATATTTGTTCACTCATGGCACTTCCCTCTGTTGTGTGGTTGTCAATCCTATTTATAGGCAGTGGCTCTGTGAATATATAGGGTTGTAGTCAATCAGCCTTTCCTCAGAGTAGACCCACTGAAATGAATAAACCCAAGTTAGTCATGTCTGTTAATCAAAGCTGGTCCATGCTGAGTAAAATGTAGTTGAATACAACTCATAGGGTTTTTACTCAGAGCAGATCCTTTGAAATTAATAGGCACAAGAAGCTTGGATCTATTCATTTTAAGAAGTATACTCAGTAAAATTTAGTTGAGTCTGACCCATAGTGCATGACTATGGAATACCCGCTGCCCCAACCTTCCTCATCTGTTAATTAAATGAGGATAGAGGGGAAATTTTATTTTGTTCACATAAATTTTTGCATTTCCTGAAACAGTGCATGAACTGAAACACAATTATCTCCCAAAATTTACACGTCTCCAAATATTGTATATTAGGGGGAAATGTGTATTAGGAAGCTGGTGAATTTTCATAAGATATTCTAAATAAATAAATAAATAAATAAGAAGCTGATGTGGAAACATGGAGAACTGGACAAAAAGTTGGAAAAAGGAAAACCAAAACTGACATCCTTAACTATGCTTGATGCAAGTGACAATTTCCTGTACAGCCATACCTCGTGTTACGAATGCTGCAGGTTGCACATTTTTTGGGTTGCAGACCGCTCCGAACCCGGAAGTACCAGAACAGGCTACTTCCGGGTTTCGGTGCTCATGCATGCGCAGAGACACAAAATGACATCACGCGCATGCGCAGAAGCACCAAATCGCATCACACGTGTGTGCAGATGCAGCGCTTCAGGCTGCGAATGTTGCGGGTTGCGAATGTGCCTTCCGCATGGATCACGTTCGCAACCCGAGGTATGACTGTACATCAATGGTCCTCAAACTGTTAGGTGGCACTCCCTAGAGAATGCAATGTCCTGCTATGGGCCACACACCATTTCTCCTAATCTAGGGTATCCAAATGTCCTCCTTTACAGAGGACAGCTATCTATATGAAGGTGTCCTCTTTTTGAAGAGCTGTCTGATCCAAGCCCAGTTAATAAAGATAAAGAGCCATCAGAAGAAAGAGCAGCAAGAGCCTTGACATTGCCCACCATTAGCATCGACAGCAGAATGATCAGGCAGACAGAGGTCATTTGGTCAGAGCTTTCTCCACTATGGTGAGATGCATCATCTTCTGTCAGGAGTCCAGGTTCCCGGCTTGATTACACAGTAAGCGTGGGTAATTAAAAAGGAGGATTTATTGCAAAAACAAACAGATAGGTCCAGATGGCTCTGACAAAGCCTCTGGCATCATTGCCCAAGATGACCCTTCAGAAGACTTCTTCTGGTGTCTACAGAAGATATTGAGCTTATGACTTTTACGTCTCTTGTTTTGCTTCCTCTCTAGCAGCCCTTCCATTCACCGACTCTTTGGACTTAGTGGATCAGCTCCAACTTCTTCCTGTTCTGAGAGGCTGTCTCTGAATCTATTCTCTCCTATTTGTGCTTCAGGTGAGCTTTGGCTGTGGTCTAGTCTGCTCTCAGCTACTGCCTTATCAGCCTGCCCATCAAGGTCAGGAAGAGCCAAACTCTGCAGCTGCCGGCTCTCCCCTGCCTGACTAACATCTAAGCCTCTCTGTTCCTGGCTGCTTTCTGAATTTGGCTGCAAACCTTTGCTTGGAGCTGGTTCATTCCTGACATCTTCTCATTTAATATATACAGTACCTATAATTTCTACATGTGCATAATATGTCTGTACAAATTATCACATGCGAACATGATGCAAATCTGTGCATTACTTCATCTTTTTTCTTATAGAAGCATTTCCTCTTTCAGAGAGTAATGTGGCCAGGCTTCTTCTGCCATTATGTGTCTAGAGAAGGAAAATTGGAGGAATGTCCACACAAGCATTTCCTGTTCCTTTCAAGAAACAAAATTCAGGAACCTGCAATGCCCATCCATCATTCTGGGGATCATCTTTGCAGTTAAGGAATATTTGTGTCATGCTTCTTGTATTGTGGAACTGGAACAGGAGTCTTTCAAGTAGTCATGCAGGTAGGCCCTAAGATGCAGAGTTCTGAGGTCCCCTGCTGGTACTTGGTCTGTCTTATTCCAGACCCTACAAGTGCCCCTATTTTTCAGGGATGTCCCTGATTTAGAGAAGCTGTCCCAGCTTCTGATTTGATCCTGGAATGTCTCAATTTTCATTAGGACATCCCTATTTTCATTGGAGAAATGTTGGAGGGTATGGAGTTATTCGACCCCTGAGCCGTTTGAAGGCAATCCTGTATAGGGAACTTTTTAAATGTTTAATGTTTTATTATGTTTTTATATATGTTGGAAGCTGCCCAGAGTGGGTGGGGCAACCCTGTAAGATGTGTGGAGTATAAATAGTAAAATTATCGTTATGGAATGGGACTTCCCTATTTTCATCAGAGAAATGTTGGAGGGTGTGTTATTCCAACCAAAGCTGAAGCTACTGAAAAAGAGATTACATGGTTCATACATTTACTGGCATCCCCTCACACCTTAATTATTAGCCAGTAGGGATGGACAAATCTGCCAATTTTGATTTTTCTGAATTCCTCATTTCATAGAGTTAAAGAATTGTAGACTTGGAAGTGACCTTAAGGGTCATCTAGTCCAACTTTCTTCAATGCAGGAATCTCATCCACGACAGATGGCCATCCACCCTCTGCTTAGAAACCTCCAAAGAAGCAGAGTCCACCACCCTCTGAGGGAGTCTGCTCCACTGTTGAGCAGCTCTTACTGACAACAAGTTATTCCTGATTTTTACTCAGAATCTCCTTTCCTGTCACTTGAAGCCATTGGTTCAAGTTGAGGTCCTACTCTCCAGAGTGGGAGAAAACAAGCTTGTTCCATCTTCCATATGACAGCCCTTGAGATATTTGAAGATGGCTGTCATATCTCCTCTCAGTCTCCTCTTTTCCAGGTTAAACATACCCAGCTCCCTCAATTGTTCCTCAGGCTTGGTTTCCAGACCGTGATCAGCTTGGTCGACCTCCTCCATACAAATTTGTCTGCTTACGAGTGAGCAAGCAAGCACCCAGGTCTGTCTTCTATCTCACTCTGTCTTCCAAAGGTGGTGAAATATGTTACACTGTAATCTGCTTAGCCAGGTAGCACATGATGAGTGCACCTCTGAGCACGTGCAGAGCATGTGTCCTACCCAACATGACCCAAGCTGGAGAAAAGTTCATTGGCCACTGCCACCCCCACCATAGCTCCCTTCCTTTCATGAGCAGCAAAAGCCATGCAGTGATTGGAGCCAGACACCTCACCTGCCACTTGGTTCTTCCAGGCTGGGGTGACCTCCAACGGAGAGAGAAGAACCTCAGGGTAGGGACATTAGAGGAAGTGGGATGGCAGTGCAGACATTTGCCCCCTATGATAAAATCTGGGGCACTGGCACTGAGCCAGCCTTTTTCTCCTTGGGTTGCCTCAGATCAAAATATATCTGATACTGGGACCATCACCCCAGACTTGTACCTCAGGCACATGGTCAATATATGTATGCATGCATGTTCACAGATGTGTGTGCATAAAGCTATTTTGTGTGATAAACTATTTTTCCTGTACTCATCCCCCTACTTTGTTGGTGTTACACATGAGTCAAATGCCTGAAGAGGACTCCTATTTATCCTGATTCTTTGACTTTCTCTGGGTACAACTGGGGAAAACCTTGATCAAATAAATATGTCTTTCTATGCTTGGAAGGGAAAGAGATGGAGGGAGGGAGAGCAATGTACATGGCTCTTTCAGACCTACTGGCTGTACTGAAATATTTAAAAAATACCTCAATAATTAATAGGGAGGCTGAGACACAGAGGAGATTCGCAACACAAATAAATTATATACAATACTTGATTCAAGATAAAACTTAATTTTGTTGGAAAAGATCTATCTGAGCTTGAGTAGTTCAACAAATATTTAATTTAACTTCTGCTCCCTTTTGTTATATCAGAGCTGGCTGTGAAGCAAAATTGGAATTGAAGCTCAGCATTAAAAAAGGGGGGGGGGGCGATAAAATATATATGATAGCCTGCTATCTATAAATACATTCCTTCTTCTAAAGAAAATGATTACATTTACTCATGAAGAAGATAGGCCGGGAATGAAAAGACGCAACAGCATTTTATTTTTAATGGTGTGCATAAACATATTCATCAACCCAATCCTTAGATAGCACTTTCGCATTTGTATTTTGAATCTTCTCAGCAACCAGGCTTAGCTTAGCAAAATGAAACCCCACTAAAGCTTTGTCTTTTTATGATTCTCAGCTAAAGTTTTTCCCTCCCTAATTAAATACTTTATAGCAGACCAAATGTTGCATTTATGGAAAAGACAGCGTACAAAAGACCGACAAAGCTTGAGTTGTGCTTTATTTTACTTACAAGGTAGCCTTGATCTATCTCTATATTCATAATGTGGCAATATATATATATATATATATATATATATATATATATATATATATATGCAGTCACAGTTATTTGGGCCTCAAGCTCGGCCCTCCATGGGCATTCAGGGTTGCTAACAATATTTTGAAATCCAAGCCAAGCACGAATTGCAGAAATATTTTCCCCAAAACCTGCCCAGTTAACTTTCAGTCACCAGAATTTGTCTGTTTGTCTTTCTACTTACTTGAAAGATTACATCCTCAAGTTTTCAGCTCTAAAAATGGGTGATGAATTACATGGGTAAAATTAATTACTAATCAAAACTCAAAGATCAATTCAGTAACAATTAAAAAGAAATTAAAGTCAACAGATTCAAACAAACAAAAGAAGAGTAAGAGAAATAAAGGACATCAATCAAATAGAAAACACTTAAAAGTTTCTGACAAGAAGAAAAGAAAAGAAAAATATTTAAGATCCATTTAGGATTTTAAATATGAAAACCAGCACTTTGGAAATGGATCAGTAGCTTGCATAACAATGACTTTATATGTTTCAAAAACCTGGTGTAAGCAGCATTTTGTACTAGCTGACATTTCCAAAGTCTACAAAAGCAGCTCTAGGCAGAGCATGTCACAGCAATCTGGTCTCCCATTTTGCCAGCACCTCTCTGGCCTAAGTAGGTAGTGTTGGCCACCTTTGGCCCCATGAATTCTTGCCCAGAAACTTATGTTGAAGCAGAGTCTCTGGACCCTTCAAGGAATGACACGTCTCTCAGTGGAGGTCATGCTAATCACCCATATTGAACGATAGCTCTATTTAATGCTCAGTCTGAGATTCCCTATTGCTGTGGCGGATTTATTGCTTCAGCTGGTGTGTGGCTGTGGGTGTACTAGATGGTTTTCAACATCCCTTCCAACTCATTGATTCTATGAAGCAACAGATGAGCCTTCTGCCAATGTATCTGCCTTGAACCCTGTATGGAGCTGTCCAGGGTACTAAATGCATCATGAGCTCCTGCTTGCCTTGCCTTGCTTTACTTTAATTTACCTTGCTTTGGAAAAAGATTTTGCCATGCCTGCTTGCTTGCTTGACCCTTTGCTGGTACCTGGAGATTGTGTGATTGTGTGCTTATCTTCTCCTTCCTCTACGTTGCCAGATACTGAATTCTCACACTTTGCTCAGAAGCCTCACACTGCTGTGATAATTGTTTGGAATATAAAATACTGACACCCTCGGCTAATAATGACATCATAGAAGGACGTGGACTCCAAATGCTGTGATCTCATTAGATTGATGTTGTTAGCTATTCTTCTACGTTCTTTTTCACAAATGAATCATGTTGCTATTCAGCTTTCTTGGACAGCTCCAGCTCAAAGTATTAGACGTTGATTTATATCCAGGCAATCTGGAGTCAGTTTAAGCATCCAGCTCAGATTGCATCATGACCTAAGTCTCAAATTCACAGTGCAGTGGTACCTCATGTTACATACCGCCCCCCTTACAAATGCTGCAGGTCACGTGCTCCGCTAACCCGGAAGTAGATGCCCCTTGTTGCGACCTTTGCCCTAGGATGTGAGCGGAAGTCGCGCTCCGGCAGCACGGCAGCAGTGGGAGGCGTCATTAGAGAAAGTGCACCTCATGTTTACGAGCAGTTTCCTGTTACGAACAGACCTCTGGAATGGATTAAGTACATATTTGTATATAGAATATTTGTCATTTGTATATTTTGCACATCGATTTATACACTGCCATTTTATTAAATAATTGTTTAAAGGAGTATAATTCTGTGGCAGGAAAAGGGGTCTCCTAACAACTCTTAGCACCCTTAACAAACTACAGTTCCCAGATTCCTTTGGGGGAAGCCATGACTCTTTAAAGTGCTTTAAAGCACCCTGCTTGGCAGGGGGTTGGACTGGATGGCCCTTGTGGTCTCTTCCAACTCTATGATTCTATGAAATGAATGGTGTGAATATGGCCAGTATGCTCATCTTCTATATTAGCAAGGAAGCAAAGCCCAAACATGATTTCACAAGTCTTCTGACAAGCAACATAAGCTATTGGGGTTTGTTTGTCCTTTCTGCATTTAGCAAAAAGTTGCAGTTTTATTTAAATTAGCATTTGACAAAGTATGTTTTCACAAATAAACTCAGCACCTCCAAAACAAACTTCCCCTCCCTCCCCACCTGTACACATCTATTTTGGAAAAATCTGTCATCGCTGATTAAAATACAAAGTTTGCCTCCTAGGCTAAAATTAGCATTTCATTTTAAATGTCTGGCATTCAGGTCTGAAAAAGAACAGGCCATTTATTTCAATTTTATTGCCCTGTCCCTTTAGAAGGGGCATCCATTATGACCAATTACTGGTTAATTGGGACTCATAATTCAAACACTTGCTGCTTAGAAATTGAGAAATCATTGTATTTGATTCCACTGCTGTATGTGAGATCTCAAAACCCTTTAATCAGGAAATAAGTCACATTTGTAATGTGAATTCTATTTTTGCTAGTTTAGCAACAATGATGCAGTAAATCAGCAGCAGTAAAATTAAGCTATGCAAGAAGTATGGAGCTCATGCGATGCTGAAGTTGCTTGTAATGCAAATAGTTAAATATGATGAAGCAGGAAATGAGAGATATTAGCCTTCTTTAGACATTATAATTATGTAAGCACATATAGGGGTTAGAGGCATGGATGAACACACTAGGTCCATTCCCCTCTCTGCCATCTCTGTTGTTGTTTAGTCGTTTAGTCGTGTCCGACTCTTCATGACCCCATGGACCATAGCACGCCAGGCACTCCTGTCTTCCACTGCCTCCCGCAGTTTGGTCAAACTCATGTCCGCAGCTTCGAGAACACTGTCCAACCATCTCGTCCTCTGTCGTCCCCTTCTCCTAGTGCCCTCCATCTTTCCCAGCATCAGGGTATTTTCCAGGAAGTCTTCTCTTCTCATGAGGTGGCCAAAGTATTGGAGCCTCAGCTTCACGATCTGTCCTTCCAGGGAGCACTCAGGGCTGATTTCCTTAAGAATGGATAGGTTTGATCTTCTTGCAGTCCATGGGACTCTCAACAGTCTCCTCCAGCACCATAATTCAAAAGCATCAATTTTTTGGCGATCAGCCTTCTTTATGGTCCAGCTCTCACTTCCATCCATCACTACTGGGAAAACCATAGCTTACTATACAGACCTTTGTTGGCAAGGTTGATGTCTCTGCTTTTTAAGATGCTGTCTAGGTTTGTCATTGCTTTTCTCCCAAGAAGCAGGCGTCTTTTAATTTCGTGACTGCTGTCACCATCTGCAGTGATCATGGAACCCAAGAAAGTAAAATCTCTCACTGCCTCAATTTCTTTCCCTTCTATTTGCCAGGAGATGATGGGACCAGTGGCCATGATCTTCGGTTTTTTGATGTTGAGCTTCAGATCATATTTTGCGCTCTCCTCTTTCACCCTCATTAAAAGGTTCTTTAATTCCTCCTCACTTCCTGCCATCAAGGTTGTGTCATCTGCATATCTGAGGTTGTTGATATTTCTTCTGGCAATCTTAATTCTGGTTTGGGATTCATCCAGTCCAGCCTTTCACATGATGAATTCTGCATATAAGTTAAATAAGCAGGGAGACAATATACAATATAGTGCTGCCATCTCTATTGGCTCCTAATTCATGGTAGGTGATCTTGTGGAGCAGGAAGTCTCCTCTACTTCTGAAAGCTGCCCATGCATTTTAGAGCCTTGATATCCCAGGGGTCTAAAACACACATGAGACTCCACCATCACAGGAATCCCCTCACCCCAGAAGATCACCTATCAAAAATTGGAAGGAGAGGTGAGGGGAGCTAGTTTGCTCATGTATGCACAGGTAACATCTGAAGAGGGTGCTAAAGACATAAAATGCTATGACTGGATGCATTGTATGAAAATGCTATGCAGAGAGCCTTGTATTCGACATGAGTTTTGTTTGTAGCAAATGCTTTTTCCAGTAAAACTTTGTGGTGGAGAGCAAATTCATTTCTACTCTGCACAAGTTCCAGATCAAGGATTCCATTTCAGCATCTCTAAGAGAGGTCTAGTATGGTGTGTTTTTTTTGGGGGGGGAGTTGAATGTTCTGGACTTCTCCTCTACTTTATCTTTCTCTCAAGAACATATGAGCGTGCATCAGAATTGGAATTGTTCTTAAGAGGTTGTTATTCTTTTGTAACTTGTTTGCCACACTTGTTTGCCTTCAGAAGGAGGGATGGGTTATTTATTTATTTACTCGTTCATTCATTCATTCATTATCAGTAAATAAGGCCATTGGAAGATCCCATTGGATCAGGCCAGTGGCTCATCTAATCCAGCAACCTGTCTGCATAGTAGCCAGGTGCCTATGGGAAACCTGACTATAACAATATTCTCCCTTCCTGTGGCTTCTAATACCTGATATTCAGAAGCATTACTGGTTCCAACAGTGGAGGTAGAACCTAGTCATCAAGGTTAGAAGCTGATATCTACCCTCCTTTATCTTAAGCTCATTTATACTAGACCTCCAGTATGGGGTAACTGAGAAAAAGACTTCACCCTCATCTTTCTGTCAGCTTTCTGAGGATTTGAAGAGTACCCAGTCTTCTCGTCTCAAGGCTAAGTTCCTTCAGCCTTTCTTCACAGGACTGTTCTGACAATTTTTGTTGTACTCTATTCCAGCATGAGCTCCATCTCATATATAGATGAATGGCTAGAGCTTTGCCCTCTAAAATCAGTGGGAATTTCTTTGCTGCCTTTGAGACACCAATATAAGCTCTCTTTGGCTTTGTCTCTTGGTGAAGTTCCACATCCAGAGTGTGGAGACAAAGAGCCACCTTCAAGTATTGTGCTGGGAAAATCAAACCCATCAATGAGGCCGAGGGCAACAGCTAATTTTTAAGCTTCACTCTGGGACAGCATTTACTGCATTGCTGTGCACTTTGTGGCCATAATTAGAAGTCAAATTAGCTGGAAGATGCTCAGGTGTTACAGCAATCTCTGTAGAGAGATAAACTAGATGAGGACAGAACAGAGCCAAGAAGTAATGGAAATTACATTCACGGTTTTCTAAATGTAGGTAATAAGAATGGTTTGTGCCAGGTTTCAGAGAAGGAGTATGGGGAGAGAGGAACAGAGGAAGAGAGAAGGGGAGAGAGAGAGAGAGGCAACGAACTGCATGCACAGCTAGAGCAGCTAGCGCATTACTTGTACAGTATATTGCTTTGCAGCTGTTGCTTCTGCCAATCAAATGTGTTACTTTTTAAAATTTAAACCACCATAGTTCATCTCTTCAGCAATGGGAATTGTTGCAGAGAAAGTGAGAAAGTGCATGATTCTGTTCCCAACATATGAGCATATCTTACTTTGGATCTATGTGCTGGTCAGGTTTTTGTGGTATCACCAGGGATTGCCCATGCACTTGCAAGCACATCACTACAACCATGAAAGAGCATGGAACATTTTAAATATGAGAAGTAATAACAGGAACGCAGTTGCACATGCTGCATTGCCAGGAACTTCTACAATCATAGTGTTGGGAGAGACTCAAAAGATGATCCAGATGAGGTGTATGCTGGGGGGCAGTGGCAAATATATTTTTGTCTTCAGTATCTTTTAAAAACCCACCACCCATCTTGAATTCCCTTTGCCTTGAGTATTTCTCATAATAGGATTCCACTTCATTCTTTCTTTAGCTTATTGGAATCAGCTACCTGGGCATGTGATGCAGCTACCTATACTTGTTTTTAAAAGTTTATTAATCTTTTTTCATTGTTTTTAATAATGATGGTTTGGTGTATATTAATTTTTAACTGGTTTGCAAATTTAAGCTGTGCTTTATCTACAATTTTACTTGCCCACCTCTTGGGCAATCCAATGTAAGGCTAGAGTAAGCTCTAAATTCTTTTCTCTCTCTCTCCCTTCCTTCCTACTGTGGAGTTTTCAAGAGCATTCAGCACCATTTGTCAACAATGCTGCAGAGAAGGAGAAAAGCCCATAGGGCTCCCTCACCAGGACTAAATCTTTAGACAGGCAGTTTACTGAAGCTCAATTTAAAAACACGATTCCTCTGGATTATTGTCATGACTGTGGGCTGTTCTCAGGGCAAGTGGAATAACAACTTTCAACAACTTTACTTTAACTGATATATTTCTGCAGAACCATTCTTTAAGGAAGTCAGCAAGCAGGTTGAATTCTCCAACCAACCTAGTCTCCTTTGTGGGGGGGGGGGGAAGAATCATGAATGAAAAAAAGATGGTAAAGAGCCGGCAAAATCCCATTCTGTTTTTGTTTTTGTTTAATGCACTTGGCAGCAGCCATTCATTCATTTTTCATCCCTGTCTATTTGTTACATCAACAATTCTTTTGAATGGAAGGAGATTTGGCACAACACACACACCATAGCCGCTGGGCTCTTGATGCATTCAGGAATCATTGCTCATCTTCTTCTTCATCTTAACATGGCACAAAGGGGCTGTCAAGGTTCCCCTAATAAATTAGGACTCTTGGTGATCTATGGCAGGAAGTTGTGGAAATGCATTAATATTAAAATCTGTGTCATCTAGGAAAAGTAACCACTGAAAAAGTTGTCAGTTTAATTACTCACCTGAAAAGCAAGGCCAAAGAAAAACACTGAATATTTGTCAGCGGGCAAGTGTCTACGAGGAGAGAATTTTTAAAGCCTAAGTGGCTTAAATGGAAAACTTGACTGCAGTAATTTTGCATTAAGATGAGGCCAAGCCACCCCAGTTCATAAAAGCATAGAGTTGCAGGCTATGCAAAAGGAAACAGTAACACAGGAAGCTGCCTTAGCAATTATTTGCCAGTCATTCAATTGGTCCAGCTAGCTCAGTATTGTTTACATTGACTGGGAGTGGTTCTCCAAGGTTTTAGGCAGGGGCTTCTCCCTCCCTGGAGATGCTGGGGATTGAATCTGTGAACTTGCTCTACCACTGAGCTAGGCTGGACACCCAACAGATGGCTGTCCAGCCTATGCTTGAAGACCTCCAATGAGGAAGTTCCCACCACCCCTCTTGGCAATGGGCTCCATTGCCAAACTGCTCTTACCATCAGGAAGACTCTCCTATTGGTTCAACTAGATTATACCCTCCTGCAGCTTAAATCCATTTGATCTAATCCAGGGGTCCCCAAACTACAGCCCCCGGGTCGGATGCGGCCCAATTGGCCTCCCAATCCGGCCCGTGACGACCCCCGCCGCCCACTGCCGCCGCCCGCTCTTACGGCGCGTGGCGCGGCGGCGATCTTCAAAATCGGCAAAAAATCGCCGGAAATCCTTTGTGCACATGTGTATGGGCCTCTCTCGACCCAGAAGAGGTCATTTCTGATGCACTTCCAGGTCGGGGGAGGCCCATACGCATGCGCACAAGCGATCTTCGGCGATTTTTTTCGGCCGTGTGCATGTGCGCATGCGCACGGGCGCGCACTCCCCCGCCCTCTGGCCCGCTGCGCGCGCACTCC
Organism: Zootoca vivipara; assembly: GCF_963506605.1. Taxonomy (NCBI): domain Eukaryota; kingdom Metazoa; phylum Chordata; class Lepidosauria; order Squamata; family Lacertidae; genus Zootoca; species Zootoca vivipara. The sequence continues at coordinate 81,209,851 of NC_083282.1, read as the reverse complement.
CCTACCCTCCGGCCCACCGCGGCGGGCACCGGCCCGAAGCCCGGTAAGTCTGGGGACCCCTGATCTAATCGTTCTCTCTGGGGCAGCAGGGAACAAGTTTATCAGCAATCTACCCCCATCATTATTACTGGAGATAACAGAAAACATAGATCTTGATGAAACCCTTGCTCTAGTAGTAAATCTCGTTCTTTTATATCAAACCTGAAGTCGAGGAACTTGTTTTTCATTCATAAAGCATAAGGGGAGAGAGGAGGGAGGAAAGAAGAGGGAGGAAGGAGCTGGGGGTGGGGAACGCAATGATTCAGGTACACAAATTATACAGTATCACAGGCAGTAATATTTATACTTGTGTCTTTGTTTGTTGGGAAGGACGTACATTTCCAGCAGCTGTTTGGGAGTTTTTCTTTCTTTTTCCTGTGCAACAATTATTTTCAAAATTATGCTGCTCTCCCAGTCAACTGCTGAACTCCATCTATGTTGGGAACCAGCTGGTGGGTGAAGAATATTACATCAGGAGTGGTGGTGGTGGGAAACAAACCTTACCTGATGGTTGAATTGGGACTCAATGGCCATCACGGGGAATGGAGCCCATTCTGAATCACGCCAAGTGGGTGCAGGCCCAAGCAGACCCCAGAGGGCACCCCAGAAGACCCAAGGAATGGGTGGAGACTGCTGTGGAGGCGGCATGATGGGGTGGGGGAGACTGCCAAGGAGGTGGCAGATCCAGCTTCCAAGGAGCCCATTGCAGCTGCTTTTGCTACCGCGATAGCAGGTGATGTGTTTCTTGGAGGCCAGATCTGCTGCCCCTGTGGATCTGGCCACCCAAGACCTTGCCACCTCACCTTGTCTCATGGGCAGGCCAGCCCTGGTGTGATGCCCTGGCACCAAGGCCTATAGCTCAGTGGTCGAGCATCTGCTGTGCATGCAGGAGGTCCCAGGTTCAACCTCTAGCATCTTTCAGTAGGATTGAGAAAGGGCCCTGCCACACACCCTGGAAAGATGCTTCTAACCAACCAGTGTTGGCAATATGGACCAATGGTGTAAAGCAGTTTCCTATATATGTAGGAACATATATGGATGTGTGTTCCTCTGGCAATTGGAAACATCCCTTTTAAAGCAAAAATTGTGATTCAGTAGCTGCTCAATGTGTTGATTGTCAGCATGCTGCTCTTTTGTTTTTGTTTTTGTTTGTTTTTTGCCTTTTTCAGTTTCTAGCAGTTATTAAGATAAATAAAATAAGGTATGGAATTTACCAGTGCAAGAAATGACGACAGCAAGGTGGGATATAAATTGAAATAAACAAATACTCATCAAGCCAATTCTTATATCCCATTGTTCTGGTTCCCAAATGTAGACAATTAAAAATGAGACAGTAGACCCAATAGTGTCTGTAAGACCACCCACTTACCTATATGTGTGGGCTTTTGATTGATTGCTTTTTCAGAAATGTTTTTTATAAAGTTTCAGTATGTTTTGACAAGAATCATATTTTTCAGATACAGGAGAATAGACACTTCTTACCTATGTTGAAGGAAGAATATTACTTATCTTCCCAACTTCATGAAGTGGTGAATTGCAAAATCCACAGGGATGTTAGCAGCATTTGTCTTTGAGATAAATCAAGTTCATATAGACTCTGTCTAGCAGAATGAAGGCAGACATATGAAACAGGGAATCTTCAGAGTCATTAGTAACATTAGAGAGGCTCAGAAACATAACCTTTCTTTCCAGTATATGTATTCATTATCCACCTTGAAGAGGAAGCAGATGTTAAATACTACCCCTCTCTCCCCACCCATGGTCTCATCAAAATATATTATCTTCTCTGAGAGTTTGTTATAGGTTTTTAATAATTTAGCACAACTGAATTTACCATTGCATCCAACACAATCTATAAACCATAATGAACCTCATCCCAGCTGTTCAGAAGTATCCTTATGTGAGCAACTGGATGATAGAGACTGCTTTTGTGCCTCCTAAGACACTAGTAAGATCAAGGGTTACACAGAAAGGGATGAGGAAGTAGAATTTCCATTCTTGCTGAGCTTTCCCTTCCTCTTCTCTTATAGAATCATGTACTGTACAATAAATATCCAGAAGGAGGATTGGGTGATACATCAAGACATTAATATCGGAACAAAAGAAGAATCCGATGGATCATCCAATTCAGCATCCTGTTCTCACAATGACCTGCCAGATACCTGTGAGATACCTGAAAGTAGAACCTGTGCACAAGAGCACTCTTTTCCCTGTGGCTTCTTGCAACTGGTATTTGGAAGAATTGCTGCCTCTGACCATGGAGGCAGAGCATAGCCATCATTGCTAGTAGCTACCATTAGCCTTATGTGAGGGTGCCAAGAGGTTGGCGTGCTGAAGGCAGCAGTCAGATGCAGATGGAGCCTAGGTCTAACAGTCCTAACAGCAAGGAACCAGATGAGGTCAGGTATCAGTACCAGGGTCAGGAGAAACCAAAGTCAGGGACGGTCCACGTCAGGAATCAGCCAAAGACAGGTAAACTAGGAACAGGACAATCAAGGACAACCACACGCAGCAGTTGCAGGTGCTGGTGAAAGGAGCAGCTGGCCTTCCTTAAGTAGCCGGCTCATCACCACGCCTCTTACAAGCTACAGCTGCCTCCAATTGTTCCCTATGTTTCTCAGCTCTATGCTCTACAGCTGAGAAGGGAGGAGGGGAGGGGGCCTGTCGGCTCATCTCCTCACAAGGGCCCAATTATGACTCGGCTCCTTCCTCCTCCTGTTCTGGTCTTCCCTCTTCCCTATCAGATTCTTCCTCTTCTGAGGAGTGCCACTACCAGTCTTCTCCAGGTATGAACTCCTCCATTTCCCCCGACTCTTCCGTGGTTGCCGCTTCGCCTACAGGGGCTTGCCACCAGGGGCGGATGAAGGCGTTCCGGCACCCGGGGCGGCACCGTGGGTGTGCAACTGGGGGCGGGGTGTCACCACACAGCATGCATGTGCGGTGTCACTGCACACAACGCATGTATCGTACACACACAATGCATGTGGCAATGCATGAAGCCGCTGCAGCTGCGAGCGGAGGACCCCAGGCAGCAGCATCGCTGTACGGCGCTTGGGCAGTTTGCCGGCGGCTCTGCTGCGTAGCGCGCATGTGCGGAGCCACTGAGTATGGCACTCTTGGCCACCCTATGCTTTGCAACAATCATTAGGGGTGCCCTTATTCTTGGCATGTGTTCTGGGGTGAATGCTGAGCCAGCGGGGCCATGAATTTGTTGAGTTCATATACCCAAGATGCTCAGAGCAAGGAGGAAGGGTTCCTTCCACTCTGTTTCTCTGACACCACAGATGGTGCCTGCAAACATGCTCATGAGCAGGGAAGTTATCAAATTATCCAAATTTGGAAGTTTCCCTGACTGGACTATATTTAGATTTGGTTCATCAAGTTATTGTTGTTATTTGCAGATCCTCAAAGTTGTTATATTTTAACAAATATCACCATCACCCAAAGTTTGTGTCTTGAGTCTAATTTGTTGGCAAAAGCCCTTTAAGTGGCGGGGGGAAACTAATGGGAAATGAGAAAACTGTTATACGCAGTTTGGGGAGAAAAAACCCCTGAAGACTCCATCTCCCCCCTGCTTTCATATCCCTCAGTAACTGAAAAAGAACATTTGGCACAATGCAATAGTTCCCTGCATCTGTTTTGCATCTAGATTGGCAACGGGACAAGAGGGAGGTGTTATCTGTCCTGGGGCAAGGTATGACTCACTGTTTTACTTTTGCTGATCCATAACTTCAAATATTTCATAGAATCATAGAATCATAGAATCATAGAGTTGGAAGAGACCACAAGGGCCATCCAGTCCAACCCCCTGCCAAGCTATTTGAACCTATTTGAACAGGTGAGGCTAAGAGTTATTCATATACCTAAGCTTGGAATGACAGTGCAAGTTCTTTGTATCTCCTGTGGATCTGGATATTTCAAATAATTAGAATCACACAAAATAATCTGATACCTGCTCTGGTTAAAGAAAGCAATTGCTCTCCAGTTGGGCTATGAATATTGCATCTGGTCTTTACAACAAAACAAAACAAAAGGTGGTGACAACAACAGCAACACAAAAACTGTGAGCATGACATCCTTTCGCATGAATTTCTACCATTATCACTTAGCACTGCGAGTACAGCAAAGATGCATCAAATGCTTTAAGTGGGAAGCAAAAAAGGAATTAGGACAAGCAATGATGTGGCATTCTATAATAGCTGGAAATTTTTCAGACTCGCGAGAATCAGGCACCTACAGTACTGTAATTTAGGCCACTTAAGGAAACACAATCGGTGTAGAATGAAAGAATTTCATAATTTTAATGCCGAACATTAAACACAGCCTTCCAAAGTAAAAACTGACACTCATGAGGATAATTAATGATGACTTTCTACAAATGGAAGGTTAGGAAAGCAAGCTAAACACGCAGTGCAATGCAATTTGTGAATTCTTAACTCCAATAATTACATAATTGGAGCATATAATAATCCTTGTCAGAGGAAGGTATTTTCTTCCTTTTTTTATTTCATGCATCTGTTTCTCTCCCCACCCCACACCCGCCGGCAACCCTTGCTAATATTGTGGATTCATTTTCTAGCTGAAGAAAATCCGAGTGACAAAAGGGACAATGAAACGGCTGTTAAATGGTCAAATATTTGATTTAGTTCCATTTCCTTTGGAGAAGAGGAGTTGTTTGTTCTGCCAGCGTCTGACAATAATTTAATTTAACTGCACAATAACATTTAGAAGATCATTAATATTTGATTACTATATGGCATCGTTATAGCTGTGTCATGTCATTTCTATTTTTCTTTTTAATTATTGGCTTTTTTTGAAAAGAAAAAAATGTATTATCCATTTCGGAGGAAATGGATGCTCGGCATAAACAAACGACTTAAATTGCTTATAATACTATCATTCATTCTTTTTCTGTCAAAGATAGATTTTAAAAGGACATGAACTCCTGCTAGCAAGATGCTCACCAAAGGAAGGTAATGTATATTAAAGTGCAATAAGCAAAACAAGCCGCAACAATGCACCCTTGGACATATTTAAAGCACTATGATATCACTTTAAACAGCCATAGTTTTCTCCAAAGAATTCTGGGAAGTGTAGTTTGTTAAGTATGCTGAGAGTTTTGAAGAAATCCCTTTTGCCCTAGAACTACAATTCCCAGAGTAGTTTAACAATCAATCCTTCTTCCCAGGGAATTCTGGGGATTGCAGTTATTTGAGGGGAATAGGAGATCCTTCCAGCACCATAATTCAGCACCAATTTGAATTATGGTGCTGGAGGAGACTCTTGAGAGTCCCATGGACTGCAAGAAGATCAAACCTATCCATTCTTAAGGAAATCAGCCCTGAGTGCTCACTGGAAGGACAGATCGTGAAGCAGAGCTCCAATACTTTGGCCATCTCATGAGAAGAGAAGACTCCCTGGAAAAGACCCTGATGTTGGGAAAGATGGAGGGCACAAAGAGAAGGGGACGACAGAGGACGAGATGGTTGGACAGTGTTCTCAAAGCTACGAACATGAGTTTGACCAAACTGCGGGAGGCAGTGGAAGACAGGAGTGCCTGGCGTGCTATGGTCCATGGGGTCACGAAGAGTCGGACACGACTAAACGACTAAACAACAACAACAAGGAGGCCCCTTAACAAACTACGGGACACGGGTGGCACTGTGGGTTAAACCAAAGAGCCTAGGGCTTGCCGATTGGAAGGTCAGCGGTTCGAATCCCCATGACAGGGTGAGCTCCCGTTGCTCGGTCCCTGCTCCTGCCAACCTAGCAGTTCGAAAACACATCAAGTGCAAGTAGGTAAATAGGTATCGCTCTGGCAGGAAGGTAAATGGCATTTCCGTGTGCTGCTCTGGTTTGTCAGAAGTGGCTTAGTCATGCTGGCCACATGACCTGGAAGTTGTACGCCGGCTCCCTTGGCCAGTAAAGCGAGATGAGCGCCACAACCCCAGAATCATCCGCGACTGGACCTAACGGTCAGAGGTCTACCTTAACAAACTACAATTCTCATGATTCTTTGGGAGAAGTTACAACTATTTAAAGTGGTATCATAGTGCTTTAACTGTATGGTGTGAATGTGGCCTTGGCCATTTCAGAGCACAAACTGATTAGGCGACATTTTCAGCCTTATGTGGCTTTTTTGCTAATCTCATATCCTCCCTCTTCATCGCTGGATCCCATTGTCCTCCACATGCTGGAGGAGAAGCCCTACAACAGGGAACCTGCTGGGCATAGAATCATAGAGTTGGAAGAGACCACAAGGGCCATCCAGTCCAACCCCCTGCCAAGCTGGAAACACCATCAAAGCATTCTTGACATATGCCTGTCAAGCCTCTGCTTAAAGACCTCCAAAGAAGGAGACTCCACCACACTCCTTGGTAGCAAATTCCACTGCCGAACAGCTCTTACTGTCAGGAAGTTCTTCCTAATGTTTAGGTGGAATCTTCTTGTAGTTTGAATCCATTGCTCCATGTCCGCTTCTCTGGAGCAGCTGAAAACAACATTTCTCCCTCCTCTATATGACATCCTTATATATATTTGAACATGGCTATCATATCACCCCTTAACCTTCTCTTCTCCAGGCTAAACATACCCAGCTCCCTAAGCCATTCCTCATAAGGCATCGTTTCCAGGCCTTTGACCATTTTGGTTGCCATCTTCTGGACACGTTCCAGCTTGTCAGTATCCTTCTTGAACTGTGGTGCCCAGGTGAGGTCTGACCAGAGCAGAATACAGTGGTACTCTTACTTCCCTTGATGCTATACTCCTATTGATGCAGCCCAGAACTGCATTGGCTTTTTTAGCTGCTGCATCACACTGCTGACTCATGTCAAGTTTGTGGTCTACCAAGACTCCTAGATCCTTTTCACATGTACTGCTCTCAAGCCAGGTGTCTCCCATCCTGTATTTGTGCCTTGAGACACCTGGCTTGAGAGCAGTACAGGTGAAAATGATCCAGGAGTCTTGGAGGATCTAGGAGCATCACACAGTTAGAAACTTGTACAATCAGGTTCCAACTTCTAAATCACACAGAGAACCTCCATGCATCAAGAAGAACCCCCACCACAGACGTTTGCCCTCTAATGCACGGAGAGTGAATGGCCATGCTTCTGGAGCACAACAAAGAGAATGAGGCCAGCAAGTCCAGCTGTATGCTCCCTCTTGCACATTAGAGCATTGAAGATAGCCATTTAAAACTTTGAGATGTTCAGCCATGAAATGGTGGTGGTTTTTAAGCAGAGTTTGGATGGCCATCTGCCATGAATGCTTTAGCTGAGATTCCTGCATTGCAGGGCATTGCACTAGATGACCCTCAGGTCCCTTCAAATTCGACGATTCTACAACTTCTACTCATGACCACAATCAGTTCCAGAGGCCCGTCCTTATAAACGGGTTGCTTGTAGAAGCACCATTGTGCACAGGCACATTCAGCGGCAGCCACTTCTGCACACGTGACAGCGGCAGCGTTTACTTCCGGATTTGCCGCAGTCGCAACTTGGAACAGGCCTAAGTAGAGCGGGACGTAAGTAGAGGTTCTACTGTATTTTTAGATGCCATGATGATGATGATGATGATGATGATGATACAACAAGAACAAGAACAAGAACAACAACAACAACAACAACAACAACAACAACAACAACAACAACAACAACAACAACAACAACAATTGATTTATACCCCACCCATCTGGCTGGGTTTCCCCAGCCACTCTGGGTGGCTTCCGGCAAAATATTAAAATACAATAATTCATACAATAATTATAGTGAATGGAAAACATAGAGCTTGCTTTTATACAGACAGTCAGAACCTGGAGTATGGATGATGGATGGAAGGGGCAAGAGCACAGAGCAACTCATTAACAGATCTGAATCATAAATTGTGCAGATAGAAGGAAGATCTTGTGGCCTACCGTAATATACATACACACAAATGCATTTTCCTTCATAGAATAACCTAGCTTGTTAACGAGAACCGTTCTAGCCTAGCATTTTCTCTTAGCTTTCTATATGTAGGAAGGATGTGTGGGGAGGAGGGGCTGGATCAAGCAATGTCCCACCTGCACTTTGAACTAGAATAGACAATTGAGAGTAGCATCATGATTCTGCTTTTCTTGAGTAATGCATTACTAATTCAGAACCATCAGTGTGCATAGATCAATCCGGATGCTGCCAAATTTTTGACCCCCCCCCCCGCTATGTGCAAAAATGAAAAGTTGCTACTGTAGCTTTCTTGCATCATTTATCTTAAATATAAGTAAAACAAAATAGTATGCAGAGAGTGGACCATGTGCTATTTTCCTCCCCCCTCCCCCCTTCTAGTTTTCCTTAGAGTAATATGTCTTTTCCAGTAGAGTGGGTGGGGATGAGTGCAGTAACACCACTTGAAAAAGATAAGAACCAGGTTGTTTACATGTGGGAATTGCCAGCTGGGGAGTGGGGTGGGAAATATATTCTTGCATTCCAGAAAACTTCACTTGACCTTAAAAGGAAACCATCTGGTTTTGCCGTTTTGTTCTTGTTTAAGAACAGCTTGTGTTTGCCGATCACAATTTAACACATGGTAATAACTGGCAGGACTTTGTGAAGCATGAATCACTTTCCCTAATGTGGCGGCTTGGGGGGAGGAATAGAAAAGAATTTTGGAAGCAGTCGTTTGCTTCTGATGACTGGCTTGTCTTCTGCGTTGGCTTATGTTGTCACAACTGTTGTACTGTAATGTTAAAGTGAAACCCCAAAAGCAATGAAGAAAATGCAATATGAGGGAACCAGCCTTTCTCTGTTGTTGTGTCATTCTGCATTCATTCTCTTTAGCATGTGGACACAACTGGGAAATGCAATGGTGCTTTTTTAATGGGAGGGTGGACACTGAAGGGCTCAGAGCAAGGCTGGGCAACTTTTTGTAACTTGAGAGCCACAATCTCTTTTAGGGGCCACATCCCTATGGTGTTGGGAAAAGGCAAAGCAAATAATAATAATAATAATAATAATAATAATAATAATAATAATAATATATTTATACCTCACCCATCTGGCTGGGTTTTCCCAGCCACTCTGGGCGGCTTTCAACAAAAGATTAAAAATACATTAATGAATGAATGTATTTTTAATGAATGTGGAGCAATGAAAAAATTCCTTCAGTAGCACCTTAAAGAGCAACTAAGTTTTTATTTTGGTATGAGCTTTCGTGTGCATGCACACTTCTTCAGATACAGTGAAATAGGAGTCCCCAGGCACTTATGTAGAGAAGGGGAGGGGAGGGGGTGGGGATGGGGAGGGGGGATCACTCAGAAGGGTGGTGGAAGTGGGTGATTGACTGACTGATAGCTGTTGATGACCGAAAACGACTGCAAATGGTTTTGCATGAAAAAGCAAGGGTTGAGATGCAGGCTTTTTCATGCAAAAGTTGCAAGGCTTTTTCATGCAAAACCATTTGCAGTCGCTTTCGGTCATCAACAACTATCAGTCACTCAATCACCCACTTCCACCACCCTTCTGAGTGATCCCCCTCCCCTCCCCCTCCCCACCTCCTCCCCACCCCTTCTCTACATAAGTGCCTGGGGACTCCTATTTCACTGTATCTGAAGAAGTGTGCATGCACACGAAAGCTCATACCAAAATAAAAACTTAGTTGCTCTTTAAGGTGCTACTGAAGGAATTTTTATTTTACTTCGACCCAGACCAACACGGCTACCTACCTGTAACGTGGAGCAATGAATGTGACTTTGAGCTGAGTACAGTAGACAAGTTTCTTCCTATTGTACATCCCTCTCAAGCCTCCATGCAGGCAAGCAGGAGACATTATCAGAGTTCAAGTGCCATCGTGCAAGCAGAAATCCTATTAGATCTATGTAGCTGGATACCACCCATGGTCCTTCACAGGGCAGGGATTGAAAACTTTGCAATTACCACCGAATATCTCCCAGCATTTCTCCAGTCTTAAACTAATGTATCTAGCAGAGGGCAGCTCCTGGAGATGGTTCCTGGGCTTGACCTGTAAATGAACTCCCTCACCCTTTTTCTTCAAACTTTTATAATATTGTAAATACACTTGTTGTGTATTTAAATTTATTTTTTAAAAACTTATTTTTCATTTGCAGAGTGAAACCCCACCAATTGCCATGGTACCTGAATGGCAGATTTCAGATGTGTACCATTGATAGCTATGCACCCTGCAGATCCAATAAATAAGCAAACAGATAAATCGGACTTCCACATTTGAGTCATGTACAGTGGAACCTCGGTTTATGAACACCTAGGTTTATGAATTTTCGGTTTACGAACACCGCGGATCCATCTGGAACGAATTAATTCACTTTCCATTACTTTCAATGGGAAAGTTCGCTTCAGTTTATGAACGCTTCAGTTTATGAACAGGCTTCCGGAACCAATTACACCCATGCTTCGGGTTAAATACGCTTCAGGTTGAGTACTCTGCGGACCCGTCTGGAACGGATTAATCCACTTTCCATTACTTTCAATGGGAAAGTTCGCTTCAGTTTATGAACGCTTCAGTTTAAGTACTCTGCAGACCATCTGGAACAGATTAATCCACTTTCCATTACTTTCAATGGGAAAGTTCGCTTCAGTTTATGAACAGACTTCTGGAACCAATTGTGTTCATAAACCGAGGTACCACTGTACTGTGTGTGCTGCAAAAGCCTGAAATTTCAGCTATCTTATAACCTGCCAGTAAGCTGGCAATGCACCTAGAAAAGTTAGTGAACTTCATTACCTGGCAGCTCTGGGAAGCAGCTTGCTACATTCTCTGCTTTGAATAGTACACTGTAATGAGCATCATCACAAGTTTGAGACGTCTGCTCATTCTCTCTCTCTCTTTCTCTCTCTCTCCATTCTATTGGGAGAGGGGGGAAATTGATGATTTGGTCTGGCAAATATATGTTCCCATATGTGCCCTTATGATATCAGACATCTGCTTCCCGTCAAGATGTCAGTTTCATTTGAAATAGCGGAGGGGAAAGAAACACCTCTCTGCTGTCTTACAAATTTCATTCAGAGTATTTTGCAACTATTGAATGTGTGTATAAAACAATGAAGGATGTACCAAGTCAGAAGAAAATGTGAACGGGAGTTCTGTGTGCAAATGGCCCCTGAATAATAATAATAATAATAATAATAATAATAATAATAATAATAATTTATTACTTGTACCCCGCCCATCTGGCTGGGTTTCCCCAGCCACTTTGGGCGGCTTCCAACAAAAATTTAAAAAACATTTAAAATGTATACATTAAAAACTTCCCTGAACAGGGCTGCCTTCAGATGTCTTCTAAATGTCAGGTAGTTATTTATCTCTTTGACATCTGATGGGAGGGCGTTCCACAGGGTGGGTCCCACTTCCGAGAAGGCCCTCTGCCTGGTTCCCTGTAGTTTTGCTTCTCGCAGTGAGGGAACCGCCAGAAGGCCCTCGGCGCTGGACCTCAGTGTCCGGGCAGAACAATGGGAGTGGAGACGCTCCTTCAGGTATACTGGGCCGAGGCAGTTTAGGGCTTTAAAGGTCAACACCAACACTTTGAATTGTGCTCCTATCTGTGGGCAGAAAAATGTGGGAGACCCCATCACTGAATTTCTCCAAAGGGAGGATAAATTCTACAACAGTGTCTTGGCAACTGGGCTTATCATATTTGCCACCATTTGGCATCTTCCACAGTGTCCCAGATCTAGCATCGTTCCTGGGTACTGTGATTAGGTATTCTCATTTGCACAATGTCAACACCCCCTCTTCTCCCGTTAAAAATTCTACATGCATTAGGGTGGTGAGATGAATGAGGGGAGGTAGATAGAGAGAGTGTCCTGCTCTTTCAACAGCAGTGTAGAAGAAAAAGTTTATGCAGGTGTAACTTGTCCTAGAAGCTATAAATGCTATAAAAGTCCTCTCTTCCACACAACTGCACCTACCTGGAACCAAAGTTTCTCTTTGAAGGCCCTATTCCTAGTCCTGCAGCCAAGTGAAATAAGGTGGAAGAGGGCTTTTCCAGTAGTAGCACCCTGGAGAGGCCTCTCCTGTTGCCTTCTTTATGACCTTTTGAATGGTGTATGAATGGCACCAATAGGATTCTTGATCACAAGGTCATTTATGTGGTTGCCTTGTCAGGATTCTTGAACCTGAGGTCATTTGTACATAAGTCCCAGCAAAGGCTAAAGTCATGAAGACTGAAGGTGGAGAAGGCCCATCCAGAGAGATACTCGGAAGGGTCTGGAATGAGCTTTCCACCTCTCCCTTTATGCACTTTTGTTGACATATGTCCAGGCCAAATGCCTGAAGGGGGCTTGTGCTGTTAACACACCAGATGTGAGCTAATTTCACAAGGAAATGAAAACCTAAGAAGAAGAGTTTGGATTTGATATCCCGCTTTATCACTACCCGAAGGAGTCTCAAAGCGGCTAACAATCTCCTTTCCCCTCCCCCCCCACAACAAACACCCTGTGAGGTGAGTGGGGCTGAGAGACTTCAAAGAAGTATGACTAGCCCAAGGTCACCCAGCAGCTGCATGTGGAGGAGCGGAGATGCGAACCCGGTTCCCCAGATTATGAGTCTACCGCTCTTAACCACTACACCACACTGGCTCTCTCAGTCATATTGGATATTTTTTTTGCTGGATAACCAACATTCTGCATCCTGCTCATCGAAATGATAGAGACAGCAGTGATCATTGCTGCATTCACCGTCTGCACGGATCTACAGGGCTTTGACAGACTTCATCTGTATTGAATTTGAGATTGCTTGTTAATTTCTTCCCCATATATTATGAGGCAGTGGAAGGAGTGGAGTGGGGGAAGCTGAATTAATTTAACTTGGTGACCTTTTACAGCTGTCAGACTGCAATAATTTCACCCTTCTTGATCTTCACTGGACTTGCAGAGGGTCTCCAGAAAACCGCAATAATAAATGCTTTGCTGGGCTGACATTTCACATTACATCACACTGTACTAGACAAGCAAGAAACGAGGCTCTTACCTGACATACTGCGGTGGGGAAATCTAAAGTGTAACAATAACCCTCCATTTTTAATAACATTAAAACAACAATCACAACACATGCACAGAGATCAAGAGGAGAACTCCATAACAGGGATGGCGAATGTGTGACCTTCCAGGGATGATGGGAGTTCCAGCCCAGTAATATGTGGAGGGGAACAGGCTCCCGATCTCTGTTTCATATTCAGGGTGGTTTCCAACTTTACATTATGTCTGGCTTGTGGCTGAGGTTTACAGCGAGGGTGTCCCTTTTTTTGTGGTGATGGAGGGAGCTAAGTGTGCATGTCAGGGTGCCCCAATCAGGAGCTGTGGGGTGGAGTTAGAGCTTGGCAAGACCAGAGCCAGTACAATTTGGTTCTTGGCTAGGGAGTTCCAGAGCTGGAGACCAATACAGGGGGTTGTTAACCTAGCATGTTCCAATGGTGGCTAAAGGAGTAATCTTAAATATGGGAAACCATCACAATCCATGCCAGATTATGTTAAACCAGAGTAAAGTTTGTCAGATCCAAACTCAGTTCAGGAGTGGGGCTGCTGATGGCCGAGTCAGCCTAAACCTGGCAGCAGGAAAAGAAGCCTTCAAAATTAAGTTTGTCTTATGTGTTGCCAGGTCATGTGCATACCTGCCAAGTTCCTGCCAGAAAAATAAGGGATTGGCAGACCGGAAGTAGCGCTGCCGCCATCTTGGAACTGGGTAGAGCAGCACCGGAAGTCGCTTCTGAGCATGCTCTGCCCAGTTCCAAAATGGTCGCCGTGCCGGAAGTCGTGCTGCGCCCATTTTGGAACTGGGCAGAGCAGCATTGGAAGTCGCTTCTGAGCATGCTCTGCCCAGTTCCAAAATAGCTGTCATGCCAGAAATCGCTTCTGTGCATGTCCAGAGACTCCAGACATGTGCAGAAGGAGCCTCCCCTGGCCGGTAAGTAAACTGGGGGGGAAACAAAAAAATCCATTTTTCCAGCTGGGAATGGCTGGAAAAACGGGGGTTTCCCAGGGACTACGGGAGACTTGGCAGGTATGCATGTGGAAGAGCTGAAAGAGCTGGGGCCCAGTGTACGTCATCCTCAGGGACTTCCTCTGTATGCAAAGAAAAGCTCTGGTGGATTAAGCAGATGGGACCAATAGTGGGTCCAACGGTCAAAAAGGTGGTTTCTGCACCTGCTGTAGAGGGAACTGAGGGGCAGATGGGGCTTGTCAACCTGGGGTGGTAGCCCATCTAGGAGAAGGAAAACTTTGATCCTTAACCTCCACTGCCTTGTGGGATATCTTCAGGAGAAGAAAAGGCTAGGGAGTTAAACCTATACAAATCCAGAGCGGAGCCACTAAGACGGTCAGATGGTGCCTTGTGCACCTCCTTCCGGCAACTCCTGCAGCCAAGGTGGTGCCAAACATAGTGCTCTGCTGTCCTTTGGATCTCATCACCAAAACTGGTCTTGTCATCTGGGCAGCCCAGGACCTCCATACATACCGCCCAGGCTTGCGTCCCAAGAAGGTCACTTCGGTGCTGCTAACACAACAGTTTGACTTCACCTCCGGAGGCTCACTCCATTGTCTCTTGAGTCAGACGGATGCACACAGCACCAGCCTAAAATTCATTTTTCTTGGCTCATCCACCTTGGCCAGACTGAGGGTGTTAACCCAGCATATCTCCAGCTGATCTAGGATGAGGGAGTTCCACTGGCATAGCCCAGCTGTGCCAGGAATTGGCCAGGCCCACAATCTGCTGGATCCTAAGCTACTTATTCCTGCGGATCTTGGGTTTTCGTTGTTCCCTTATATAGTCATTGTGAGATCCTCCTCCACTAGGAGTCTTCTGCTGGGTCATTGCTGGCAGCTGGGATTTCTCTCCCCCCCCCCTCTTCTAGAGATAGAGCTCTCTGACACCAAGTGGGCACTCCTCTGGAGACTCTTGGCTTCCTGTTAATTTGATTTAAAAATAAAACCATTTTTATTATTCAGAAAAAGGGAGAAGAGGGGGGGGGGTATTTCCACTCTGCCTGTTTTTGTTGCTGTTGAAATTTCAGCATTTCTCAATGGCCATCAATTAAGGGTTTTTATAATTGCAGAATGAGATGTTTTCTCTCTCACGCACATACAAACAGTGGATATATTTAGATGGCTCTATCCACATCTTAATTACCCCAAGAGTTGTTGTTTTAAAATCTGTACTGTCAGGTAATGAAAATATACTACTTTCTTCCATTAAAAGTGATGATACGGATTCAGACTGCTCAGCTATGCTAAACAGCGTAGTAAAAATGCTGTTAATGTTTTATTCTCCCAAATGCGGTTTTTATGTGATCTTTCCCAGCATAAATAAAATATGACCAAATTTTCCTTTTCACTGATGCTATTTATCTAGCCTGACCTTTACAAGTTAGATAATCACGTCCTTGCTGTGATATCTGTTGCAGCAGCAATGCCAACCAGTGTCTATCAATCCCAGTTCAGGAAAGGGGAAAAAAATAATGTCAAGTAGATTGGTACTAGCTGAGCTGACAGCTCTCAACAGCATTACAGGAGGGTAGGGTTAGCTAATGTGGTACCTTCTAAATGTTGTTGGACTACAACTCCCAGAAGCCCCAGGCACCATGGTAAACAGTCAGGGATGATAGGCTCTGCAGTTCAACAATATCTGAAGGGCACCATACTGTCTACACCTGATGTACGTAATTCAGGCTGTCTAGAAAACTGTAGGGCATTTAAACTAGAGCTGTGTACTGGATTTGGATGAAGCCCAAATCCTAAACCAAACCGGGCCAGTTTGGGAAGATTCAGCCATGGGATTAAATGGTAGTGCAGGCGAGTGGAGCAAAGAGGAGAACTCTGAATGCAAACAAATAAGGAAACTGCCACTAGGAAAAACAGCAGAGAACCACTGTGAATAAGTTCAGCATAATGGCCACAAATCACATACGTATTTGATTCAAGCCTTATGAGTCAGTGAGATTTGTATTTCTGAGCCAGGAAATATAAGTCTCAGCAGCACCACTTACTCGGAACTTGCATCCAAGTGGGTTAGCTTAGAATTGCAATCTTGTCATATATAGAGGAAAGCTGGATGTTTATATATAAAGAAGGTGAAAGCAGATTTCACCTTTCTCCCCTAGGCAACGTATATTTCCCATTCTCTGCACAGAAAGCTTTCCACTTTCTTGATGTGCAGGAAAATGAACGACCATAAACAGCACATAAAACAGTGCTGCGAGGCTGTTCTGAAGTACCTGAAACTTGTAACCAACTCAAACATTTTTATCAGCTTCATAAGGATACACAGGCCAATAATAAAGCCATGATTCACTAGCCAATCCAAATCCAAATGACACCAGCTTTAAAAACAAATAGCCCAATCAAAGCAACATTGATGCAGCTCTAAGACAATAAATATTAGCTCTGTCACTGCTTAACAGCTTCAAAGCGCTATACACTGTCTGGCTGTCACCGCCAAAGATCTCAGAAAGAGAGAGGAACTGAACAAATACAAAACTGAACATTCTGTTCAGAGGCAGCTGCAACTTCCAGTCATCTCCCCCTCCTCTGAAGTTTTGCTGCTGTGACTTTGCTTCGCACACAATATAATGATAGATGGGATGCGTGGTTCCCAAAATTGAATTTAATATTTTGCTGCTGCACTGAAATAAGAGAGAGCCACAACTACATATGAGGAGGAGGACACTGAAAAGAGGCACTTAGATGAAGAAGCTGCCGAATTGCCAGCACTTTGCTGTTCCGTGTGTTTACGCTTCAACAATGCCACTGCAGTTTAAATAACATTATCAGCCAAGGAAATGAAAGACTTACATCCCCCTGTGGGAGAAGAGGAGGGGGAAGCACCACTCTAATGTAATGGAAAGACACCAGTTGACACACTGACAAAGCAATGGCCCTGATCCAAGGATCCTTGCATTTACATGCCCAGCAAACAGATGGCCAGACAGCCCTAATCAGTAATCACTTGTTGGAAGAGAGGGAGTGGGATTCAGTCTCTCAGCTCCCAAACTGGTGATCAGTGCTGCTGAAAGCTTCAGAAAGCAGCTCACATCATCTGCTTGCTTGTTTTGTACTCTGTGCGTGGTCCCAATTTAAATACGGGACCCGTTTGCAGGGAACCTCTACAAACAAATTCATGGATAAAAATTCACGTGGGATTGATGGCTATGTTCTGTCTCCAGTTCTGTTAGGACTATGCTGGGGGTAAAGTCAAACTGGGCATATTTGGAGGGTTTCGGACAAGTTGGGGATAGAAAGCCACAGATTGCTGTCAGTTCTGTTAGGACTGCACACCAGATTCTGCTGAGGGTCAAGTCAAATTGGACATATTTGGAGGGCTTTGGACAAGTCACAGATAGAAAGTCACAGATTGCTGTGAGTTGGGTTGGATAGTCCCACAGCAATCACTGGCTATCAGGGGGCAGGGCATCAGGCGGGAAGGAGAAGCAAGCAGGGTGTGAAGATCATGTGAAAAATGCAGAAACCTACCAGGAGAAAGTAGGGCCAGTGATGTGACTCTCCTTCCTGCCTGATGTTCTGCCTGCAGGACCAATGTCCCCACTCAACAGCTTTTCTGCAGGAAAGTCATATGTGAAACAGCACTGGGCAGGTCCAGATCATGTATTGTGCTGGCTGCTCCTTATTGTACAAAGCTTTCCTTTAAGCAAGGAAAGCCACTTGCAAAGAAGAAGCAGCCAGCTCACAAAGAAAGACACCATGCAGGAACTGAACCTCAAGGATCTGGTCCTGCATGGTGCTTGCTCCTTCGCAGGTGGCTTCCCTGCAAATAAGGAAAGGTGTTCACAAAGAGGCAGCAGCCAGCACCATGTGCAATTGTATTCTCCCACCCTGATTTGGGGGGCATATATTGGGGCAACAGGGAGGATTAGTGGTATTAATGATGGGAATCCCAAGTGCAGAGAACATCTCCAGGGGAATCACAAGTGGAGAGCAGCCCTGTATTAGAGGATGCAGTGGAAAGGAGACAGTGGTGGGAACAGCAACCACACCAGTCCAGTAACAGAATAATTGGTCCTCCTTATTATCAAGAAAATGACACCATCCTGTGTCAAGGTAAGGAGGGGAGTAAAACAGCAGCTATCATGCTAACCAAACTCCTTTAACGTTAGTTACCTTAGTTTCCTTCCATAAAACCCTGCTTGGGTCCTGTGAGACATTAGGCCCTGAGCACTCTCCAAGTGCTGAATGTTCACTGCAAGGAGTTAGATAACATTCCTTCTTGCACTAAGGAGTGCCTCTGCCAGGTTGCTTAAGGGACTTTGTTCACAAAACAAGAACAACAACAACATAGTTTTGGCTCACAGTAATATCAAAGGGCTACCAGTTGTGTTCAGAGGTGAGGTCTGGTCAACCTTGTTTTATATATTTACTTGCTTATGAAACTTCTCGTTCATTGACTTCTAGGCTTCACAAAGTGCTTGGAGCAATGTTCATTCCAAAGCTGGAAACATAAAACACAATCATCAATGATTAAAAGCAAAAATCAAAAGTATTAGAAACAGCCGCAGCCCTAAAACTAAAGAGTAAAACAAAAACAAAATCGAGTATACAAATCAGGTTCCAACCGTAGCATGAAAATAGCAGCAGATAGCAAACACCTCCCCAAAGAGAAACTTGGTACCAAAAGACATGCAGGGAACTTAATAGGTAGAATCCTTCTGATGTGTTTTTCAGGCACCACAACTAAGAAGACGTGTCCTCATGCCTTGAACCAAATTAATGTTGGCCAAAATGACCCAAATTACACATGGCTGCCTATAACTTCAGCTTGAGTCTTCTATAACAGGAGGTCCATTGATAAGGAAGGAGGAATCTTTGATTTCCACTTTCTCTTAGCTTCTCCTTCTCCCAATCTTAAATCCATTTCCATGCACTTTTCAGGTTGTTGGTTTTTTTTTTTAAAAAAAAAATAGTCTGCAAGAAAATTAATTGCAATTTTCATGCAATCCATTCATATTGTTTGCAATTTTGCCACATGTATGTATGTAAAAGCAATTTCCCTCTAACACAACATATATTTGTAGATTATTTTCACCAATGTGGGCATTTTTTGCTAATACTCACCCTTTGTGCATCCCTTCTTTGGTTGGAGAACTGTGTCACAAAAATCAAAGAAGTGTGAATTTCAAAGGAGATTTGTGTTTTGGATAGCATATAGTTTTTGGAATGGCAAATTTAGTAGCTTCTCACAAATGGAAACTGAATGAAATTCTTTTTCAACCCCAGACTGTTAAGTTCGTTTGGGGCAACTATCCACTCCTGCCCTGTACAACTTTCCTGAAGTCATAATAAGTTATGGCTATTTATGAAGATCAATCAAAAATTCTCCCATGAGCCTTGTTTTTCTTATACTTGGCATGCCATTGGATCATTATAGTGATTTCCCTTGCCACTTTTCAAAGGCCTTCTAATATGTGGGAGGGAGCAAACAAGAGAATCATAATCTATGCTGTCAGCTGTCAACTGAGCTGGTATACACAAAGCTTTCTGTCAGTGCCAGTATGCAGCAACAAGTGACCTTGACCTGAGCTGTTTGTCTTTTCATACAAGTGTCACATTGTGAAATATAATCATTAGTACTTTGGTGACATGGCCATTGTAATAAGACAGCCCCCCAACAGCTACTTTTTCAAGGCAGAGTGGATTATTCAGGGGGGAAAGGAGAATACAGGGGAGTTGGGGAGGGTGGCATTCAGCAAAGGGGTTTGGAAAGCATCAACTAAATCCACATTCTAGTTACAGGTAGGTAGCCGTGTTGGTCTGCCGTAGTCGAAACAAAATAAAAATTCCTTCCAGTAGCACCTTAGAGACCAACTAAATTTGTCATTGGTATGAGCTTTCGTGTGAATTGTGCATGCACACGAAAGCTCATACCAATGAAAAACTTAGTTGGTCTCTAAGGTGCTACTGGAAGGATTTTTTTTATTTTGTTTCTAAATCCACATGTTGGCCATAGGGGACAATTAGCTACTCAGCCATGAAGCATTTTTGAACAGGATGGATAAGGTTGGATAAAGCTACCAATTTGGGCCCCTCTAATTTTTCCAGTTGGAAATTCCGTTTGCCCCTTTCCACATTTCTGCACATATCTCCACACACACAGGTTTTTGCACACAATCATACTTTTGTTTATTGATTTATTTAATGAACTTATAACCCACCTTTTTTCACCAAGGAGCACAAGCTGGTATACATGGTTCTCCCCATCCTTGATTAATCTCCACAACAGCCCTGTGAGGTAGGTCAGGCTGAGAGGCAATGACTGGGCCAAGGTCACCCAGTGATCTTCCTGGATGAGTGGGAATTTGAACCATGGGCTCCTGGACCCCAGTCCAAAATTCTAACAGCTATACCACACTGGCTCCAGCTAGAAGCCCACTGAGTTCTACAAGGACAACAGTGAGACTAAAGAGAAGGAATCTGAAAGGTCGTGCCATCCTTTGGACTGGTTTTAATATAGAAGGCAGGTAGGCAGGGGCTAGCTGAGAGCAGAATGAGGCAGGTAGACCAGCACCTCATCTGCTAAAGTGGACCTGCCTCTACTGTAGGACTGCCATCATCCTTGTCCATTTGCAATGTTGACAATGGACATTTGGATGGCACAACATTGTCAATCCCTGTTCTAAGTAGCTATTGTGGTTTTTTTTAAAAAAAATGAGTCAGTGGGTGGCACCTTCTTCGGCCTCACTGATGTGGTCCAAAGGAAAGCAGAGCAATACATTTGGCACCAGCTTGGCTGCAGGAGTTGTACAAGGTGTGATTCAACTGTCTGAGGGACTCTCCTCTGGATTTGTGTAGGGTTTACTGCTTAGCCCAGGCATCCCCAAACTTCGGCCCTCCAGATGTTTTGGACTACAATTCCCATCATCCCTGACCACTGGTCCTGGAGGGTCGCAGTTTGGGGATGTCTGCCTTAGCCTTTTCTTCTGAAGGTTGAAGGTAAAAGGTAAAGGACCCCTGGACAGTTAAATCCAGTCAAAGGCAACTATGGGGTTGCAGCACTCATCTCGCTTTTCAGGCCGAGGGAGCTGGCGTTTGTCCACAAGATAGCTTTCTGGGTCATGTGGCCAGCATGACTTAACTGCTTCTGGGGCAGAAACCAGAGCAGACGTAAATCTGTTTACCTTCCTGCCACAGCAGTACGTATTTATCTACTTGCACTGGCGTGCTTTCAAACTGCTAGGTTGGCAGAAGCTGGGACAAAGCAACAGGAGCTCACCCCGTTGCACAGATTTGAACCACCAACCTTCCGATCAGTAAGCCCAAGAGGTTCAGTGGTTTAGATCACAGCACCACCCACTCCCCTTTACCTTCCTCCTGAAGATATCCCACAAGGCAGTGGAGGTTTAGGGCCAGAGTTTTCCTTCTCCTAGATGGGCTACTTCCCCAGGCTGTTGAGCCCCAGCTGCCCCTCGCTTCCTTCTGCAGCATTTGCAGAAACCACCTTCTTGGCTGTGGGATCCACTACTGATCTCGCCCGCTCAATCACCGGAGCTGGTCTTTGTATGCAGAGGAAGTCCCTAACTCACCAAGGGTTTGAGAGTGTTTGAGGGTTTAGCCCAGTGGCAAACCTAATTTATTATAAGGTGAGGGAACTGTGAAGGTGATACAGGGAACTGGGTACATCACGCTCTTGTAGCTCAGCTACAGATCAGCAATTTAAAACTCGAGTCCAAAACCAACAACAGCACAGTAACAAAGAAAGGGAAGTCTCTCTTCTTTGTAAAGGTCTTGTAGAATACTGACCAGGGAAGAGATTGTGGAGTGATTACAGGGAAATCCCTAAAGCTGTCTGCTCAATTTAGAGGCTCATGGAAGAAACTACACAAGACTCTCAGATTTCCAAGAGTTGCTGAAAGAGTATAAATGATATTGGAGGTAGCTCAGCTGTAACAAGCACTGCTTAGGCCTTTCCAGATGCACAATATCCAGTAATGATCACTGACACTTTGAGGGGATATAAGAATGATGAATGTGTAAAGCTGGCTGTGATAAAGAGGTTTTAAAGGCATAAGTTACGGAGAGCACTGGGAAAAATATGGCTTTTCCAGTTAAAGAAAAGGAGCTGGCTTCTGAACAAGACTCTTTAAAATTATGAAGGCACTAGACAAAAATATGATATACTAGTATCACGAAGCCCGTTAAATTAACGGGTGCTAGAACATATGTGGTGAAGGCAAGCGGTTGTAAAGCGGACTGTCCAACTCAAGTATGCAGGTGGGCCGCACAATTTAAGATACCACGCAACAACAACATCACTTGCAAGAAAGTAAACTACTTCGGTCCTCCCTGCTGTGCTAGATTTCCACTTGCAGGGAGTTCTTAACGTAAGGGAGAATGAAAGCGGCTCAACCCATGTCTTTTAGAAACCGGAGAGCTCCAAGAACATAACTTGCAGCCGTCATTTCGAGATTGAGAAGGGACGCTGGGAGAAAAGGGCTGTAAAACAGGTCCGGCTCCGTATAGCGAAGAGCTGAAGACGCGGGGTGGGGGGAGAGGAGGAGGAGTGAGACCGTATTCACCACCCACCACCCCACACCTAATGGTACCGCCCTCCTCTTCCTCCCTCCCGGCGTTTGCTCGACAGGCTGCCTGAGCCCGGCTCGTCCAATAGGGCGGATAAAGGGAGGGCGGCATTCCCGGCATGTCGTGTGCGCTAGTGCCCGGCCGGTGGCTAAGATGGCGACTCCCATGCACCGCCTTATCACTCGGAGACAGGCGTAAGTGTACTCTCTGCGTTTCAAGTCCCAACGGCTGTCCGTGGGGCACATGCGCAGTAGCGCATTCCCACGGACATAGGGACTGGACGCAGAGACACTTGGACTTTATTATAGAGGATCTGAATGGACAATTTAAAGTCCTGGGTAATAATAGAATATATATCAACAGGTAGCGTAACCAAAGGCAAAGAAAGAAAGCACTCTTTCACTTTTAATAGTTGGGGAGAGGAGGTAAAAGGTAAAGGGACCTCTGACCATTAGGTCCAGTCATGACCGACTCTGGGGTTGCGGCGCTCATCTCACATTATTGGCTGAGGGAGCCGGCGTATAGCTTCCAGGTCATGTGGCCAGCATGACTAAGCCACTTCTGGCGAACCAGAGCAGCACACAGAAACACCGTTTACCTTCCCACTGTAGCGGTACCTACTTATCTACTTGCACTTTGACATGCTTTCGGACTGCTAGGTTGGCAGAAGCTGGGACCGAGCAATGGCAGCTCACCCCATCATGGGGATTCGAACCACCAACCTTCTGATCGGCAAGACCTAGGCTCTGCGGTTTAACCCACAGTGCCACCCGCATCCCTCCGGTGAGAAGAGGTAGTAGTTGATAAAAAAAAGCTGCACCTTTCAAAATTCTCACTTCTGCAAAATGTTGAAAGGTACAGAAACCTTTCTCTCTGCATTTGACAGTCACACCAGTCATAGGTCACATCCACCACAATCATTTAAGGTACATTTGAAACACATGGTGTAGTTCCCAGCTTCCTTAACAAATAGGATTCCTTGGTGGGAGCCAAATGTGCTTTAAATGTAAGCCATAAATATTCCCATGGGCGTCGCCAGGACTTATTTTAGGGGGACAGACTTTATATTGGGGGAAGATGCAATTGGTCAGTTAGTTAAGTATTTTTATTTACTTACTTGATTTGAGTGGGCAGCTCCCCCAGCTCTGCCCATGCAAATTCCCACTACTCTAGGGATAGGGAGTCTCAGGTCTGGGAGGCAATGCTGGCTCTCCAGGGCTTTCTATCTGTCCCTTGCAGAACCCAGGGTCAGGCGGAGGGAGGGAAACAGAGAGAGTACACAAGCACATCCAACCCCCTAACTGCAATGATGTCACCCAGGAGATCGCAGCCATAGATAAGAAAAGAAGAGTTTTTCTGTTGCCTGGAGAGGTCACTTCCTGGTTCGTATGGAGAAGCCATGTGAGGGAACAGCAATATTGAGGCAGCGCTGGGTGTTGAAATTTGCACCCCTAACAATTTTGTGCCCAGGGCAACCACCCCTGTGCCCCTCCCCCCATGCTATGCCACAGGGCCCTTGGAATCTCTCTGGCTTCATTCCCAGATCACACCCCCTTCTCCCTAGGCTCCACACTTCAACACCCTGCCCCATGTCCTCCTTGAGTGCCTTTGACTGAATGGAACGTGTCCTTGATCTGTAACACCTGTAATACCTGAAGGAGCGTCTCCACCCCCATTGTTCAGCCCGGACAATGAGGTCCAGCGCCGAAGGCCTTCTGGCAGTTCCCTCACTTCAAGAAGCGAGGTTACAGGGAACCAGGCAGAGGGCCTTCTTGGTGGTGGCGCCTGTGAGGGATTCCCCATTTCCCACCCCTCACTGCTTTAACAACAAAGGCTCTCCCTGTGCTTCTATACAAACAGGACTAAACCTCCAGTGTCCAAATTGGACTTGTCTCCAGGGTACCTCAGGGCTCTGCATTCGAAACCTATTGCCACCAGTGGGGACTCCCTCCCATGGATCCCTACTGCTACAATTTGCCTCTCCCTTAGGCAACTATGTGGCTCCCTTGGCTTCACTAACCAGCCCTTTGTATGACAGGAGAAAAAGCAAACAGTTTCCTCTTCCACAGGAAAGCTTTGTTCTTGCCTCTTAGGCACACCTCTGAAGGTACTGAGACACTGCCCGAGTCCACAGACGTTTAGGCACATTTAACTTTATTATTTAACTTGAAAACATGGATTTATCTGGTTCTTAAAAGTGCATATCTTCTTTTCATATAATACAGACTTGTTAATACATCTCCTGCATCTTGATAATAACGGTTATAACCTTTCTTCCCATCCACCCGAACCTAACCTCCTGCTCCCTCTCTAACCCTCCACTCCCCAACTGCCAACCCCCAACTGCCTTTCAACGGTTGTTCCCCCTCCATCTAGAACGCCGTCTAGCTCCGCCTCCCAGGGAACACCTGCCTATCATGGGAGTGGAAAGTTAACCCATGATGAACCGGAATCATCATCAGGCAGTATTCCACCACAGCGCCCACCCTGTGGAACGCCCTCCCATCAGATGTCAAGGAAATAAACAACTATCTGACTTTTAGAAGAAATCTGAAGGCAGCCCTATTTAGGGACGTTTTTTAATGTTTGATGTTTTACCGTGTTTTTAATATTCTGTTGGGAGCCACCCAGAGGGGCTGGGGAAATCCAGACAGATGGGCGGGGTAATAATAATAATAATAATAATAATAATAATAATAATAATAATAACAACAGCGCCTCTTACTTGCCTACATGGAGCGAAGTGTGGATAGAAACCCCTGACTTGTGCAGCTGAAGTAAAATCAACCGTGCAAAGGTGAGAGAGTCAAATATGTTTCTCCAGTAACCTAAATTCTGACCCTTCGCATCACTGACATATGGACCCCAAAAAGCTGCCCATGATGCAAAGCGGCCCTCAGGCTGAAGAAGAGCCCCTCCCCCCATGCACAATTCCTATGTATGGCACAGCAAGGCTGTGTGTTGGTGTCGGATCAACATCTATAGTTTGGGGAGTTAAGTCACTTGCCTTTGTGGAGTTGCACCTAGGATTAATTATGTATATTGCTTGTTGTGCCTTAAGCCAACAATTTCCATATATATCCCAGCAATCTAAACATTAAAAGCCTGGGGGGGGAATCCTCCTTCCAGTTCTTGTTCTTTGGCCTCTGGGAGCCAGAACACAGCTATAGTTATGCATTGGTGTCAGGTGAAAAAATAATATTTTATTTATATATATATTTATATTGTAATTGAAGCATTAGCATCGTTTTAGATTTATTTGTTGTTGATTTATTATTCCTTTTATTGATATTTCTTGTTTCACTTTTAAAAATGATATAAACATATTCTTAATGGGTTATATTGAATAAATAAATAGTAGGGTGAGCATGTGAGAGGGATGTCTGGTGTAGTTAACTGCCCAGGCCAGCAAAATCTCCTGTATTGTTGTTTCATTATATATCATTATATATCCTTCCACATTCGTTTCTTTATTACATACATTAACTGGAGTGATGGAAGGAGCAGCCATCTGGAAATAACAATATTTTCTCTTGTTAATGAATCTTTAGAAAGGTGCTGGTGGCAACCTCCATGTGAAAAGCAGATTCCCCATAGCCTATCTGTAATTCATCTGTCCTGCATACCATACACTTTCCAAGTGAAGAAAGTGGGTTTTTTTATTTTATTAAAAAAGATGACATTCATGGCACAGAACTTTGATGCACACCCTGAGTTCCTCGTGTGTAGGGACTTCCTGTTCCCTTCCACAGCTGAGCACATGTTCTGTGAATACTCCCAGTTGAGTTTCCTTCAGAACATGTCAAATACTGACACAGAACCTGAGTGATTTCCAGGGGGGGTTCTTTGGGGGATGGGGACCCCTGTGGTCTTCCAGATGTTGTTGGATGGCAACTTCCATCATCCCTGACCATTGCTGGCTGGGGCTGATGGGAGTTGTCATCCAGCAACATCTGGAGGACCATAGGTTTCTGAAGCAAAAATTTATCTTGAGAAAGGTGCATCCTATTCCCCACTGTGGCTCCATCCCAAAGAGGTTCCTGATGGTCCATTTGAGCTGAGCCTCTGCCTCCTGCCTCTGCTGTCTTCTGCACACACCTCTAAGATGGGATAGCTGGGGACCTCCTGATGTTGCGCATCATCCATGTTCATCGGCCATGCTGGCTGCGGATGATGGGAGTTGGAATCCAATAAAAACTGAAGGCCCCTCTTTTATATTAAAACGAATTAAGCTTGTAGAGACCAACCAGTCTCCAGTTCCATGAGCGTATGTGCAAAATGAGCTTTGCATTGAGCTGGTGAAAAAGAACGTAGGGGTCCAAAATGAAATGGACAAGTGGTTAGTAGAAGGGGGAGCAAAGAGAGGAAATGGGAGCGTTAGGGGGAAAAACAGAGAAAGCTGCTAAAATGAAAAGGACAGAAGCATAACTTTTTTCTTTTTTTAATAAAAAAGACTTTATGTCAATTCTGCAAACAATACAAAAATGATATAAGAAATTAACCAAGGAAGACACCAAAAAAAAGAAAAAGGGAAAAAAAGAAGACAAATAACAGAAAAAGAAAGGAAAAAAAATGAAATAATATCCGGCAATACTAAACAAAAACATAATACATAATAATACAAAATAAATCAACACAAACAATAATAGCAAATTAAATCAGCACAAACAATACATTAAACATACAAATTAAACTAGTTAAAATTGACTCCCCACTATTCATGCATCACTTCCCTTCTCTTAATTTCTTCTAATCTTGCTTCAATTCAATTCTTATATTTTTAACTATTACAAATTTTTATAATCTATAATATATTCTCCTCTTTTTATTCATTTCTTTATAACTACTAATGTTCCCTTTACACACTAATGTTCCCTTTAAAGCATAACTTTAAATCGGGGCAGAACACATTGCAGGTGTGTAGCACATGGTGGGAAAGAGGAATAAAGCAGAATGAAGTGATGGGGGGGAAGTGTACAAAAAGTTTGGGCCTTAGGAACATAAGAACAAAGGAAGTTACCTTATACAGAGTCATGCCATTGGTTCATCTAGCTCAGTATTGTCTTTAACAGGCATCCCCAAACGGCGGCCCTCCAGATGTTTTGGCCTACAACTCCCATGATCCCTAGCTAACAGGACCAGTGGTCAGGGAAGATGGGAATTGTAGTCCAAAACATCTGGAGGGCCGGAGTTTGGAGATGCCTGGTCTATAAGGACTGGCAGAAGCCTTCTAGGGTTTCAGACAAGAGTCCTTCTGAGTCCCTGGGATGCTGGTGATTGAATTGAGGATGTGGTGTTCTGCCACTGAGCTGTGGACCAAGACACTCTTCACCTCCCCATGCCCCCCTTTCATACCTGCATAACTCACTTTCTGACCTTTCAAACATGGATCAGATTTCGTAACATACACTTTTAATCTGGCTGCAACTACAAGAATTTTAGCAGTCTCAGCACTTCCCATCATTTCTGTGTATGGATGATGTATGGGTGAATGTGAAATGAGTTTGTGTGAATTGAATGAATGGGGTGTGTGTATTTAGCTTTGGCCACATTCCCCTATGTCTTCGGCCCAGCCTACCACTGCTATGTAGCTCCTGGAAAGTTGCATGCAAGGGAATGATGCCCTCAAACTGAAAATCATTCCCATTCCCTGGTGTATTCCCATTCCCATTCCCTGATCTCTCAGCGTACACATTGCATGGCCATATTAATAACATTTATTTAGAAACTAGTGTCTCTGAAATAGAACATCTGAGTTTATGGTATTTTTTTAAATCAGATTAAACTAAGAAATTGCAATGTCAATTAAAAATAATAATTAACAGTTCTGTGAAGTAGTAGGCTGCTGCTATCCCCCTTTGACCCCAGCCCCCTCAGTGGCTCCATGGCAGAAGTGGAAATTCAAGCCGACAAGAATCAGGTTCTATTCTTTATCAACTGGATCTCAGCATTCGCTCAAACAGCTGGAGAGCGTTTCTGAGGCAGCCCAGAGATCTAAAGAATGTGATCGCAATTCACAAAAAGCCGAGCTGCCTATACCTGATTCACGTTCTAAGCTGAGACCCCCTCTCCCTGTTAGCATTAACTGTTCGGCAGAGTGCTGGGAAGCCCGAGGCAATTCTCTCCATTTGGTGTGCAGAAGCTGAGCATTGTTATTCATTTCTGGTATTAGACAGCCAAAGCTGTGCAAGAATATTCAAAAGCCAAATTAGTACTCATCCCTGACTCTTGTTTGTGAAGTCAGAGGCAGACCTAGGGGCAGACTCTGCTGAGCCTGGAGGCAAAATTGTTTAAATTAGTATTACAAGCATGGGAAGGTCAAGCAGTGAATAATTAGAAGGGACCTCAAGCTGCACATTTTACTTACGAACTCCCTAAACTTCTTAGTCTTGGAATGTGTATGGGGATACATAATTTCTGGTTGTCGCTTAAATATTTCACTTGGAATTTAGCTTCTTTCTTTCTTTCTTTCTTTCTTTCTTTCTTTCTTTCTTTTTCTTTCTTTCCTTCCTTCCTGTTCAAGGATGGGGGTTAAATAGCAAAGAGAGTTGTTGCCTCCAGTAGCAGTTGATGGGGCAGGAAGCTGCTTACCTGACTTCCCATCATGGCAGCGAGGTCAGCACAGTGCAAATGCATTGGCAGTAAAACCCAATTGACTCCGGCAGGTACGTTTGCACTACACCAACTCTACCTTCATCTCACTCCCCCCCCCCTTCCTGGTGTGCCACAACTATGGTAGCGACAGGAGGTCACTGCCCCAACTGCTACTGGTTGCCACCATGTCCTTCCATCTTGTAGGCATCTTGTGGGCCTCTGTTTACAAGAGGATGCTGAATTAGATGGTTTCTTTGATCCAGCAGGGCATTTCTCATATTCTCATGTTCTCATTATGGGAGGAAAGTAAGAAACATAAAGGATTCCAGTGCGGTCCAAAGCATGTCTACAGAGAGGTGAGCTTTATGTAATTCAGTGTGGCTAACTCCCATAGGAATATCGGAAGCTGCCTTGTACCAAGTCAGATCATTGGTCCATATAGCTCAGTACTTGGAAGCATCTTCAAGTCAGGGGGCACACCCAGCCTTACCTAGAGATACTAGGGATGAACCTGGGACCTTTGGCATGCACGTAGATGCTCTACAATTAGCTTTCTCCTTTCCCCGGGCACATGTGTGCAGGATTGCAGCCTTTGAGGTCCAGTTATAGAGGCTGAGTGGGTGTGATGTGGCCTATCTGAAAAGGTGCAATGAACACCTCTCATGTGCATATTTGGCTACTATCCTAACAGAAAGCAGAACTAGGTTAATGCAAGTGTGAATCGTGATGGCTGCCTTAGATCTCACGTTAGGGAATCGCCTACTGTACTATTATAAAGCAATTATAAAGGAGGTTCCTTGAAGTCATCACAATCTGAATTTATCGATATAATTACATCATAGCAAAGTCACTCAGGTATGGCTTGTGTTGAGCCTGAGCTGAAACATCCAAATGGCAGCCTCTTCCTGGTTTTTAACATGGACATGGACTTGTCTTAGTCAACTCCCTTTGGAAAAGATCCTTGAGGTGTGGTACCAGAGTACTGACACATCTATGATATCAAACACTCCAATGTTTTATATTGTAAATCACCCTGTGATCCTTGGATTAATCAGTATAGAACATTGTTGTTGTTGTTGTTGTTGTTGTAAATGAACCTCTAATTTTACTGAGATTTATGATAGATTTATAATAGAGCCAGTCCTTAGTTTACCTATGGGGCAGTGGTGTGATGATGATGGAGGGGGGCAGTGGGTCCCATGTTGTCCCATGTCTAAATAAACTATCAAGCTGTCAGTGGGTATTAAATTTAACACACAATCCCCCCCCCAAAAAGAGGATATGTCTGAACTTACGAGTTACATGGAGTTCTGGAAGGTGTCACATCTAGGAAGCCTGCCAAAAGTTGTCAGACAAGTGACAGTGGCATTGTTCAGGATGTTCAAGATTCCTTTCATATCATGATAAACAGATGACAATGTCATGCCACTGCTGTTAATGTATAGTGCCTGCCAAGTGACTTCTTAAAAGATAGAACTGATGGGAATAAGTTCTGGAGACCACAAGAGAATATACAACCAATCTGTAATGCTGTCATGCATGTTTTGCAAGATGACAGTGTTTCCCATGATGGTTCTGAAGCTGAACCATAGAAATGGCAACCCACAAATAAGATTTGATGCAACAAACTGAGGGAAGCAATTTATGTACCTGGTAATATTTACTTTTGCTCTATCTCCAATACATCGGTGTAGGCTGGGCAATGGAATTTGTTGCAGTGTTTTGTCACTTGATCACAGCTTCCCTTCAGTGAGAAAGACTTTTCAAACAACGTTAGTTCCACAGTGAAAGACATTCTGAACCTGTGCATGGGCTGAGCATATTTTAAAGCAGGGATGACCAACCTCTCTACTCTTGGATGGATGAGTCTGGAAGTGTACAGTATTTTGAAGTCCAAGCTGACCTTCTCATAGGTGGTCAGACTTCAGAATAATGTTGCCACCATGTAACAGCAAAAGTCTCACAATGATGAAGCATATACGTTTGGATCCTACCTGCAAAACTCAAAGGATGATCCGACATTGAAGAATAGAATGCCACTTTTAGTGCTGTGCCAAAAAAATTCTCCTACATTTCATGACCACTATCCATCAGATAATGATCAAAGGGGTGTGTGTGTGTGTGTGTGTGTGTGTGTGTGTGTGGTCGAAGGGTGTCCTTTCATTGTACAAATAATTTCTCCAGCAGTCTAACCTTCCTCAGTGGCCAGGCTTCCTCAAAAGCACATGATGTCCTCAGCTGAGCTTTCTTGTAAACATGGGAAGGTAGAGAGGTTGCCTGCTTAGTGCCTGATAGTTCATTATTATTATTTTAAAGTGAAGTATTTTTACATCTAGAATATATGGGTGTTTTTTTTTTAAAAAAAAACCCTAACAGGAAGAACTTCCTTTAAAAGTAAAACAGGTGTACCAAAGTGAGACACTCAGTAGCCAGCGTCCCTGGCATCCCACACTTCATTTAAAATTCAGACATCACAAATAACTCATTCCATGGGTCTTTTTCAGATCAGGAAGCAATGGCACCTGGGGAGGCTGAAATGCACTGAAAAATGTTTAATGGAAAGCAAAATTTGCACTGCCACTATCCTTTGTTCTCTGGCAGTGATAAGGTCAGTTCAACCCTGCCTCCACTGAAAGTCTTCCAAGGATAAGGCAGAAAAATGGTACCCTCTTTTGCAGGAGAAGAAAATATTATTAGAAATTAAAGGTAAAGGGTAAAAGGTAAAGGGGCCCCTGACCATCAGGTCCAGTCGTGTCCGACTCTGGGGTTGCGGCGCTCATCTCGCTCTATAGGCCGAGGGAGCCGGCGTTTGTCCGCAGACAGCTTCCGGGTCATGTGACCAGCATGACAAAGCTGCTTCTGGCGAACCAGAGCAGCGCACGGAAACGCCTTTTACCTTCCCGCCGGAGCGGTCCCTATTTATCTACTTGCACTTTGATGTGCTTTCGAACTGCTAGGTGGGCAGGAGCTGGGACCGAGCAACGGGAGCTCACCCCGTTGCAGGGATTCGAACCGCCGACCTTCTGATCAGCAAGCCCTAGACTCTGTGGTTTAACCCACAGTGCCACCTGGGTTAGAAATTAGAAATTAGATGACATATTTTGACACAACACTGATCTCTGTTATATACAGTATTTTGGAAATCATTTTCTTTTCCTTATAAGCAGAACTGTTTGCAAATTGCCACATCTTGTTTAAAATTTGACCAGATCAACTTGCTTAAGAGCTCCAAAGGGAGTTGGTGAGTTGATTGCATAGTCACATTGAACAATTTTAGCTCATCATTTTATAAAGTTTTTATTCTGCTTGTTTTACCTAGTGTCTGCAATATATTGGAATGCTGGTTTTAATTGTTTAATGCAAGTTGATTGCTGTGAGCTTCATTGTTCTCCCCTTAGTGAATAAAGTTTGGTTATAAAATTTGAAATAATAAATCAATAAAAATTGACTTCCATTTCTCTTTCCAATAAAATACCTAACTTCTCCTGAAAATAAGATTCTGATTGTTTAGAAACAGAAGATAATTATCTTCTACTCAGGAAATATTATCTTGACCACCTGGATTCCAAGAAATTCAGAGTCATAGAATTGTAGAACTGCAGAGTCGGAGGGATTCTCAAGGATCATCTAGTTCAACACCTTGTGATGCAAGAATCTCAGCTAGATCGATTCACAGATGATCTTCCAACCTCTGCTTAAAATCCTCCAAGGAAGGAGAGTCCACCGGCTGTCGTGGGAGTCTGTTCCACTATCGAAGAAGAAGAGGAGGATGAGGAGGAGTTTGGACTTGATATCCCACCTTTCACTTCCCTTAAGGAGTCTCAAAGCGGCTAACAATCTCCTTTCCCTTCCTCCCCCACAGAGAAGTTTGACTAGCTCAGGGTCACCCAGCAGCTGCATGTGGAGGAGCGGGGAAGCAAACCCGGTTCACCAGATTATGAGTCCACCACTCTTAACCACTACACCATGCTAGCTCTCCTACACCACGCTGGATCTTACTGTCAGAAAGTTATTCCTGATGTTTAGTCGGAATCTCCTTTCTTGTAACTTGAAGCCATTGGATCTGATCCTACCCTCTGGAGCAGGAGAAAACAAGCTTGCTCCATCCTTCATGTGACGACCCTTTAGTTGTTCCCCTGCCATATCTTCAGTGGTGGAGACATGTCTCACATTCCACTGCTGCAGTGGGCCTTTCACCAAATCCACCGCATAACTCTCAAGTATATCATTGTGCCATGAGATTTCCACGTGTAAATATTTACTTGGCATAAATGTATACTAAGGTTACTTAGTCTCCTTTCACGATGGAATGCTCCTTTCCTCTTCACACACAAACACACATCCTTGTACCCTCAAAACCTGCTGTGGGGTTTCCCCCAATCCTTCAGAGCATATTTGGGGAGCCAGAGGCACAAGAGGTAAGGAGAGGGATGGGAAGTTCTATTGTGTAAGTCGAAGTCATTCCACTCGTTCAATGATTTCATTAAATTCAACCCTGAAATTTGTTTCCCTTTCTAGTAAGAAAATGTTTAGTGCTCTCCTACAGGCCAGTGCTAAGCAATATACTGCACTACTTAACTTCTGCATGTTAAGACATATTTAGGCATTTCAGTATGTCCAAGATTCTCCATATTAGATTAATAAAGATGGGATGTGCCTTGCTACACTTTTATTTGTTAGTGCGCTTGCAATTACTCCTGGTTCTCCAAGGACATGGCCTGATAGATGATGTTGCAGGGAAAGAAAATACAAGTTTTGTTATTCTCAGCACCTTTTTGCATCTTAATGAGCCTGAGAAGAGAAAGGAGGGTGGGGGAGGGGGAGGCAGGGAAGAAAAGAGACAAAGTGAGAAGGTTAAGCTGAAACCAGAGTGCACCAGGTTTGCCTCTAGGCCGCTCATCAGGAACCTAAGCCCATAACAATTATATTGTTTGTTACTGAAATAATGAAAGGGAGTAATTAGAGTGATGCTGTTAAAATTACCTGCTCTTTGTAATATATGCTTCCTAAATTGGTTTGGCAAGTGCGCTTTGCAATAGTCTGTATGAAACAAGAAACAAAAAACATATAGAACAACACAAACTAAACTGTGGCAATTAGGCATCCAAGCCACCACATTGTCAGCTTTTTAGCGGTGCTTTCATTTTTAATTTTAAAATAGCCAGGTCCTACTGAGAACAATATCTGTGCACTGTGGTTTTGTTGAATAGGATGGTGTGCTGTTAGCAATTAATTATAAAAAAAAAACCTACATAAAACTTTGCTCCTCTCGCAGGGAGTCAGTAGTCATAACTGTCACCTTTAAGTGTAGCCCTTTCTGTAATTAACTAAGGCATCAGCTGAATGATTGAATGATCAACCAAAAGCTTGAATTCCTGCTATAGTGTTGGTTTTGCTTCCTTTAAAATGCAGTACAAAAAGTTCCAGTGCAAGAACAGAGGAAAGGGCTGTGGGTCAGTGGCAGAGCATGTGATTCGTATGCAAAAGGTCCTGGGTTCAATCCTCAGGATCTGCAAGGAACATTGAGGAGTCACTACAAGTCAAAACCAAGGGTAGAGAACGCCTATATATAGGCTGTGGCTGTCAATCAAATAATTGCAACATAACATTCTCCCCAGCAACAATACCCCAGTGGCCATCCAAACTGACCCTCCCAACAAACCAGGTAATGTCTTGTTAACCCTTCCGCAACCCATGCTCTCCTTAAAGGGAGAACCTGCTTTCCACCCCACCCTACAGGCTGTTGCTGACCTTACTGATACACTTTCAGTATTTCTCAGATATTTTGCCCAAGTAGAGGCTTCCAAATGAACAATGACTTTCAACTGCCTTGCCACTGAGGCAATGTGATAGTCTTATTGAAACTCTGTCCACTGACTGGTTTGGGATACAGTGGAACCTCGGTTTACGAACACATCATTTTACGAATTTTCGGTTTGCGAACGCTGAGTACCCATCTGGAACGGATTAATTCACTTCCCATTACTTTCAATGGGAAAGTTCGCTTCAGTTTATGAACGCTTCAGTTTATGAACAGACTTCTGGAACCAATTACACCCATGCTTCGGGTTAAGTACACTTCAGGTTGGGTACTCTGTGGACCCGTCTGGAACGGATTAATCCACTTTCCATTACTTTCAATGGGAAAGTCCGCTTCAGTTTATGTGTTCATAAACCGAGGTACTACTGTATCTGAAGTGCAGTCAAACCTACAATTCATGTTTTGCTAGATAGGCGCATGAGAGGAGCTGAAGCTCACAAAGTTTTTCTGTAAACTTGCTGGAGAGAACTCTGTGAGAGATATTCCCACTGTTCCCCGACACAGGGCACATATATAGAGGCGTAGCTATCTATTTTCCCACCTGCCTGGGCACTCCCTCTTTCAGACTTTCTCTTTCCATTTCCTTCCACCCTGTCAGCAATGTAAGAACACCTGCTAAGTCTGTGCTCCATGTTCAGACTACATTTTAAACTCGACTTAAGTATGTCTTTGTAAGTGAATTACTATTTCAAGCCTGCCTGAGCAAAGCAGTTGCATCTGTTGCTCTTCAACAAGTATACTTTTACAAGACTGTTTGTGTGACTGTTATTTTAATAGGCAGAAAAGAGGGAAATGCCAGAAAAATCCAGTCTGGTTAAAGGGTTAACATCCTGGGTTACTTAAACTTAAAGCAGTGATGGGCAACCTTTTGAGTTTGGTGTGTCAAAATTCGCCAAAAAACTGAGCATAACCTGGGTGGTGTGTCACTTCGAGAAAAAACCCATAATTCCGTGATATTTATAGTTTAAATAACAAAAATGTATAATTGTAATATATAACTATTTAATAAACCAAAATCTAATTATTTAACCTAACCTAATCAAAAACCCCTTATTTATCACAAAGTGCCCAGAGTTGTTGAGCTTTTTGGGGAGAGCTGCTGACCAAAGTTTTGGAGGTTTTTTGGGGGGGGGTACAAAAGTTGCTTTGCTTTTTGGGGGGCGATGCCCCAAAGCTGCTGCGCTTTTGGGGGGAAAAAGAGAACAGAAATAAATTATGAATAATACCTTCGCTGGAACTAACACGCAGCACCAACATAGTCTGCCAAAGCGCCAAAAAAAACAGCACAGAACAGGTTAAAAAACCAATCTCTGGCTACCAGCAACAACAACAACAAAGGATCTGGGTTTTAACAGCAGAGACAAGCTGTAGCGGAGACAAGCTGTAAGAGGAGCAGGAGAACAAATGGGGGAAAACAACAACAACAAAAACAACAACAACAACAACAACAACAACAACAACAATAACAACAACAGCGTGAATGGGCCGATGGGGCGCGTGCCAGCAGTGAGGGCTCTGTGTGTCACGTCTGACACACGTGTCATAGGTTCGCCATCACTGACTTAAAGGCTAAAACTAGCCTATCTAAGCTTCCTTTTATGCTGCAAAGGGATAGCATTCTGCTGAACTCATAAGTGTGAGAAAGGAAGGATAATAGCTCATAGATATATCCTCTCACAGCTTCTATTCACATCCCCAAAACTAGCACCTCAGGGTTAGGCATAGCAAAGAGTAATGGGGAAACTGTTCCCTTTCCAGGCAGCTCAACTGAAGGCAAAATCCTGTCACCACCAAAGTAAATGATGGTGGTATGAAACAAAATATTTGTGCTAGTGCGAGGAATAATGCTAGTTCATTGGGTTTCTGCCCTCCTCCTCTTCACCTTGCATCATCCTCATATCTGCTCTGGTGATTCAGATTCAGAGGGCCACAAAGACAGAGGGAAAAGGGTGAATGTTCCATTGTGCAATGAGAAATCCTTCCGCTGATGGAACACTCTTCATAGCAGTACATTAAATGCAACCCAATATGTGCACAAAATCCAATGTTGCCAAGACTTTCTCCTTGACCAACATTGTATTTACTTGTTTATTTTGGCAACCGTGCTGCCATTTCAAGGGCAGACAGTGGGAAGAAGGGCTGCTGTATTCTATTCTTAGCTCTGCCTTCTGCTTGCTACGTGACCTTGGGCAAGTCACTTAGCATACTTCTAACTGATGTTTACCCATTTATAGGCATTACGGTACTTGCCACCCTCTTCTGTTTAACCTTTAATCCATGCCTTAAATCAATAGTTTCAAAACATTAGGCTCTTAATTCAGATTGCTCTCATTTTTCCTTTGTAAGCTAAAGCATTGTGTGATTTGTTTTCTTTACGTCGCAAAGCCTTGGAAACCATTGTGTCGCTAAACAGCTTTGCTGGTACTGTAAAAAAAGGAAGGAAGGAAAGGAGGCCAGACTCTGTGGAAATCAATGTGGCTCTCCTACGCCCCACTTAAAATGGGGACAGAGGATTATTAAGGAGTATTGCTTCTCCTGCATCATCACCTCTGTCAGCCAGGTAACTAAGGAGCAAGGCGAGGAGGGATTGCTTGCTGTGATGTCAGGGATGGACCCCCTACAATGAACCAGTAGTGGAGCTTCATGCTCCGGCACCGGGGGGTGGAGAGCAGGCAGGCTGGGGCTGGCATGCATCTGGGGGCGTGGCGTGCCATCCACAGGGGCGTGGCATGCTTCCTGGGGGCGTGGCACACCGCCTCTGGGGGTGTGGCACCCAGCGTGGGCGGGGGCAGCTGCAATGGCACCCCACTGGGATTGTGCTGCCGGAGGCATTGTGTTCCCCCCGCCCCCATCTTCCTCCACCAGTGGCATGAACCATGGCCAAATTCAGAGGGTCCACATTCAGCTAGTGGTATGCTGAGAATTTTCTAAACTGAGGTGGGATTGTATTTCAGTTTTTCATTAGTTCTACATCTGCCTTCATGGCTTCTCAAGTTATACTTCAGTACAGTGGTTCCCAACAGGTGGTCCACGGACCCCCAGGGGTCTGCGAGCTATGCCAGAGGGGTCCGCAAGATGCTAAAAAATATATTAAATATATTTCGTATGATAACAGATTTTTTGTTTTGGCCGCTTCCTGCATGAGCAGAGTCTAGCGCAAAACTAGAATTAGATAGAGGCAGTAGTTCTGCTGTATGCTGTTAGGTGGCGCTTTACAAACACTACTGTTTTGCAAAGAGGCAGCGCGCGCATTCTACTAATGCTCACCTCCCCAAGATGCTTTGCGCGCGTCGGCTTCATTTGTGCGCTACTGCGCAGGTACCCTGTCTTCTCCATTCCCCTCCCTCCTCCCTAGCGCGTGCTGCCTCTTTGCAAAACAGTAGTGTTTGTAAACAAAGCGTTGTTTTTCGCGGAAGCTACAGTTCGCGTAGTTAAAAATGGACCGTTGGTTAAAAAGTGGTTCATCTCATTAAGAACTGAAAATTAAAACTAACTGTATACTGATGGAGTACTCTGTTGTAACTGTAAAAAACATATAAATATAAAATATAAAAAGACTCTTAATTTGGCTCTCACTTTTTAATTTTAGGATTAGGAATTAATGGGGGTCCTTGTCACAATAGCGGCTCGATGAGGGGTCCTCGAGAAAATTTTGTTGGGAACCCCTGCTTCAGTATAAAGCTAGAATGGTACAGCAATCGGAACATCCTTGTGCTGGGCTGAAAAGCAACTGGTGAATATGTCACACCACCCAGCCTCCACCAACATCTCCCTGTATACCGTAGTTACAGCAGTATGCATTTGTGAGCAGGCAGAAATGCCACCAGTGGGATCCTTGTTGGCAGAAGCCCACAAAACACCCCAAAATGGACTGGCACAGTGATCAGTATGCCCTCACCTTCTGCCCTAACTGGCAGTGCTCCCCCGCCCTGTTAAATTTTGCTGGCAGTGCTGGGGTTGGCACTGAACTCTAAAGAAGAAATAAAACTAAGGTCAAAAGGTTTAGTCATCATCTTGGTGTTTTAAAAGGATAGCTTTTTTTCCTTTAAAAGAAAAAAGTGAAGTCAATAACATGCATTTTTAAAAGTTTGTTCAACAGAGAGCCATTAGCCCAAATGCTATTGTACCAGAGCAGTCATCCTGGAGGCAAATCTATAACTAACATCATACCAGGTCATGACAAGCAAGCATTGGTGTCCTTCTATCAAGGTCCTTTCTGGCAAAGGAAGCATATTTAATCATGAATGGCCTTGTTGTCTGATAGTGGCCCATTTCTAATGTCCATCTAAGAACAGGTCCACACATTCATTATGTAAATGAAAATAGAGAAGCATTTCATGCAGGTAAATATAACAGACCCTCCAGGTGTCCCTATTTTCCAGAGACAGTCCTGGCTTTACAGAAGTCGGCCCAGATTCTGATTTGATCCCGGAATGTCCCACTTTTCCTTATGATGTTCCTATTTTCATTGGAGAAATTTCCCAAAGATCCCTGCATATGCCAGTGCATGTCCAGTCATTTCCATGTATTTTATATTTGCAGTTCTGCTTCACATTTCTGCAAAAGTATATGAGAAGTGTATGATTGAAGGGCTATAATCGATTCATTCCTGCCAGATCTACAGAGCTGTCATTGTTACACACAATTATTGGTTTGCAAACATGCAAGAAAAATAAAATAAAAATTCTTTGCAGTGCTATGTGTGAAAGAATTCTCCTTGGGTCTTTGTTTTCCAATTGGGCAGAATGCCTTTATGATTACCGTTTTCTCTTCCTCCAGCAGAAGTGTTTATAAGAAACAACCTGAACATCTTTTATTTTCTTCAAAGAGCAGGATGGGAGGGTGGGAACTCCCAAGCTGAAATCAGAATTCTCTGAACTATCAGGGATTGATGTTTTCTCTGATAATATGGATGCAGCTTGCAGTTGCAAAATAGCATTCTCTGACTATGATTTAGCAAAAGTGGTAAAACTCATGCTTTATTATTGTAGAAGCTTTGAACAACTTGGAACCAACCAAGCTGAATGAGGGCATCCAGCCAAGTATGCTTTCTGGCTTTACGCTGCCTACAGCCAGATTTTATATTTAAAAAAACACAAGCACCTGATTGGCTTGTAAGCTGTGTACAGCTTCAGGAGTGAACAAAGGCTAACCGACACCAGGGGCGGGACAAACCGCAGACTGCGCATGCGTTGCACCGCTACGTACTATGCATGTGTGGCGTTGCTACATAGGATGCTACGCAGGGTGCATGTGTGGTGTTGCTACATACAGCGCGTACGTGTGACACTGCATATGCGTTGTACGTAGCGGTTTGCCACTGCGCCGCCTGAACGCTGTACAGACGGTGACGGGATCCTCTGCTCGCAGCTGCAATGGTGGCGGAGGGATCCTCTGCTTGCGGCTGTAGTGACGATGGAGGGATCCCACTGCCGTCCACACAGCGCTCAGGTGGTGGCGCCAAACTGCTATGTACTGCGCATGTGTGGTGTCATTACGTACAGCGCATGCGTGCGACACCGCGCATGCGTTGTGGGTAGCGTTTTGCCACCGGCACCATTTGAACGCCATATGGATGGTGGTGGGATCCTCTGCTCGTGGCTGTGGTGGCGCGGTGGCTGCTCACGCTGCCGCGCCTGGGGGCGGTGGGGCGAGCACCCTGCAGGGTGCCTTCTTGTCACCCCCACAGACATGGTGCCCAGGGTGCACCGCCCCCCGCCCTCATTGCATTGCCACTGTACAGCGTGAGTCTCTAGTTGGGATGGACTGTTTATTACAATACTTTAATATCAAGGATCTAGGCTGGATGGATCATATGCCCTACCTTACAGAACACAGCCTTCAATTTGAAGAATTGTCCACTCAAAGTCCAGTTTGTAAGTAAATAACTATGAGAATCTTCCATGCATTGAGAAGATGGAGAAATGTTGGAGAAGGTGGAACTGCTCAATACCTGCTTTGCCTCTGTCTTCACCCAAAAGGAAGGTGGTGTCCAACCTGGTGATAACATAAGAAACAATTCAAGGAGGGAGCTGTTCAATTCAAGGAGGGAAAAGAGGTGGCAAGGGAACACCTAGTTACTTGAATTAAATGAATTCAAACCTCCAGGGCCTGATGAGCTGCACCCAAGGGTACTAAAGAAGCTTGCAGATGTAATCTCAGAGCCGCTGTCTATAATCTTTGAGAATTCTTGGAGAACAGGTGAGGTCCCTGCAGACTGGAAGTGAGCAAATATTGTCTCCAACTTCAAAAAGGGGAAAAAAGAAGATCAGATAATTACTGACCAGTGAGCTTGACATCAATATCGGGAAAGGTCCTAGAACAGATAATGAATTGGTTGGTCTGTGAGCACTTAGAAAAAGTTTCTATGATTACTAAAACCCAGCATGACTTTCTTAAAAACAAGTTGTGCCAGACAAATCTCCCTCCCTCTTTTGATAGAGCTACAAGCTTGGTGGATCAGGGGAATTCTGTGGATGCAGTGTATCTTGAATTCAGTAAGGCTTTTGACCTTTCTCTTTGTGGAGAAGCTGGGTGAGGTAACTGTTAGGTGGATTTCTAGTTGGTTGAGTGACCAAACCCAAAGAGTGCCCACTAATGGGAAAAAGTGACAAGTGGGATGGATTGTGTCCTCAGGA
Source organism: Zootoca vivipara (assembly GCF_963506605.1). Classification (NCBI taxonomy): domain Eukaryota; kingdom Metazoa; phylum Chordata; class Lepidosauria; order Squamata; family Lacertidae; genus Zootoca; species Zootoca vivipara. Next base: position 81,168,230 of record NC_083282.1, on the reverse strand, counting down.
GCAACCCCCCCCCAAACCATAGACCCATGCTTATTGGCTCTAGAACAGCTGTAGTATTTATTTCAAAGAATTTAGGAAAAACATTAAAATCGAGAACATAATATTTAAAACTAAAATCACAATCCCATAGGCAATCTCTTTGATTTGAGGGGGCAGTTAGACACATGCTGACATCAATTGTATGTTTAAAGTTGCTTAGTGTTTGCTGGTTCTGCCCTCACATTTAAAATGTGGAGTTTGATTGTAAGGTAACAGATGGGTCTGAATGAGATTTTCTTCCCTTTTCATTAAAACAAGTTATACCAGTGGAATCAGCATCCCTAATCAAGGCTCATGCCTTTGTGGAAGGGGCTGTGGGAACTCATGTCCCAGCCACATAGCCTTCCCATGTTCAGCAAGAAAACCTGAAGTGGGATTGTAAGCATGTTTGGCTCAATTCAGTTACAGTCCTCCCCATGTTTGTGAAGCCTGATTTTTCAGGGTTCTTGATCTCAGAGAGGATCATAAGCACATCTAACTGAATGTGCGTGCAATCCCTCTTCAGATCTTCCCATGCCATACAGGAAGCTTAAAGTGGAGGAACTGGGGCCAGCACAAATCTTATTGGCATTCCTGTACATGAGCCTGCAGTCTCCTGGAAAGCAGATTGTGGATGCTTTGCTCCTCCTGTTCTGTTGTTGCGGCATTACAGTACTTTGAATTAAACCACCGTTTGGTTTAGCATATCATCCAAACCAAGGCACATGGTTTGTCTCACTTTAGACAAACCACCAGCTGTTACTAAATTTGTACTTGGGTTTATAGCTCATGGGTTGCCTGGAGGATACAAACTATGAGCCTGGGTTCAGATGGCACCCTGAACCAAACCATAACTTGGCTTGCAGCAGCAGTAGGGCTGGAGAAGGAGCGAAATGGTCATAATCTTCCCTCTGGGAACTCTCACAAATACAAAGAAATGCATTCATTGCTGGGCCAAATTGTCACAAACCATAGAAGCAGCATGTCTGCTGGAATTTCTTCACTGTTAAAATTTAGAAGCAACACCTCCCTCTCTGGCAGCCTGCCGATGAGTGCATGTGCTGTGTATGTATAGACTTTTCTGGCTTAGCTTCCACTCCTTTAATTTGGGCCAAAAAGTCTTCCTTCAGTGCCTGCCTTCCTTTCATAAAAGGGGAAGGAAAGATTTCATGAATTAGAGTTATAATGAAAAAGACAGCAATTTGGGCTTAAAGTTGGGACTTCGAATTGAATGGGAAGGGAAGAACAAGTAATCAAAGTTACTTAAATAAAGCATTCTTAAGGGAAAAGGTATGAACAGGGAAGGTCCCAAATTAGTTCCATTCTTTTGAATCTGCTGTAATTTGGCAGTTGAATGGACAGAGGAAGAAAAAGTGAATGAAGGAACTTAAATCAATGGGGTTCTGATTGGGGAAAGCCATGGACAACAAAAGATTGAATTAGTTCCATTACTGTTCTATTCTTTCCAGTTCTCAGCAGGTTTTTGAAATCAGAGTATCCTCCTGGTAAGAAAATAACATGATGTAGTTCTAAAATTCCATGCAGGTTAAATAGATCTCTCTTTTAGGTGATACTAAAGCTCTCTTTCATCACTCATAGAAGCAATGTAGGAGCTGGAGTTGGATTCACCTAATGACATCCATCAGCAGAAGCCCCCCTGTCTTCTTACATGTGCCCCATGGCCCCTGATTTTGGCTAGGGTGGAGGTTGGGAGAACCCTCAAAAGAACACATGGGGCAGGGGCAGATTTAGGGGTGTGTAAGTGGTGACAGGGACGTGGGTGGCGCTGTGGTCTAAACCACAGAGCCTAGGGCTTGCAGATCAGAAGGTCGGCGGTTTGAATCCCCACGACAGGGTGAGCTCCCATTGCTCGGTCCCAGCTCCTGCCAACCTAGCAGTTCGAAAGCACGTCAAAGTGCAAGTAGATAAATAGGTACTGCTCTGGCGGGAAGGTAAACAGTGTTTCCGTGTGCTGCTCTGGTTTGCCAGAAGCGGCTTAGTCATGCTGGCCACATGACCCAGAAAAACTGTGGACAAACACCGGCTCCCTCGGCCAGTAAAGCGAGATGAGCGCTGCAACCCCGGAGTCGTCCCTTTACCTTTACCTAAGTGGTGCACACACATTGAGTGCTGAACAGAGGGGGTGCCATCTCAAAGCCTGGCAGGGTCCTAGAGTCCTCCCTCCTCCCTCCCAAAGCCTAGTTAGCACTTTCCTAGGTTTGGGGAGGAGGTGGAAGCCAACCGGTTCCTTACCTGCCTTTAAAAAAGCAGAGGAAGAGCTGGGCAGGGGCGGGGGTCCAAATTTTGGGCTTGCACAAGGTGCCAGAGTACCCAAGTCCACCACTGAGGAGAGGAGGGATTCTTCCATGTGGGAAGCTGCTCTGCTTGCACATAATAGAATGTTTGTAACAGTGCAATGCTGAATCCCACCCTTGAGTATAAACCCTATGTTTAAACTTGAAGATTATTTCCATGTATGCATCAAATGAAAGAGAAAGGGAAAATCACAGTCATCAAAGTGATTTCCCATCACTTTTAAAAGAAAACTGAGCCTACCCACCCCCAAGAATAAGTAACCTTTGGAAGCTATTTTCATGGTCACATTTCATTTGCTATCAGTAATTTTCCTCCCACACTAATGGCATTGATGGTGAAAAAGCAGTATGGTCACATCTTCAATTATTCTTATGATTCTCTTTAATATCATTTAGCCACTGAATGCATAGAGGAATAAAACCAAAAGGGGCAGGAGCAGAATTAATTGCAAATCTTCTCATTGTAGAACCTGATGAGTAGCTGGGCTATGAAAAACACTCCCATTACACAATGCAGATAAAAGAGTGGTAGATTTAATTCAGAGATGAGTTATGAAATGTTGCATAAAAATATATGATACAGAGCAGCCTTCGCCAACTGGTGCCCACCAGATGCTTGGACTACAATTCACATCAGCCCTAGCCAGCTGGGCAAGGCATGCTGGCTGGGACTGATGGGAGTTCTAGTCCAAAACATCTGGAGGGCACCCTGTTAGGGAGGTTTGATACAGATGAACATGAATTATTGCATTTGTGCAATCAAGAAATGAGTAATCTTGTTTGATGTACAATGGAAACTATACCTCTAATTTCTCATCTGATTTTGATGGTTCTCCAGCCATGTTTTACCCAGAGTGGAGGTGCTTGACTCAGGTGACATGGTGGCTGCAGAGCTCCTGGAATAGGCCCTTCACACGTGTTGTCTAACATAATGATTTATTGTACGTCATTTTAACACCTATCTTCATTTTTTGCATGCCTGGGCAGAAAAGGTATGTCTTTCCAAGACATCTGAAGCAACTCATGGCTGCTGCTTCACATACCACAGAGGGAAGCTTGTTCCATAGTAGTGGGACAAAAGCAGGAAATGTCCATCTTTGGGTCTGTAGGGTACAGTACCACAAGCATAATTTCCCTGCGTAGTGTTAAGGGAGCTTACATGTCTATACAGTATATTCTTTTTTTGTGTGTTAAAATATCATTTCCGTTGGAAAGAGCGAGGGAGAAAAAGTCACATAATTGCATGAAAGAAACTAAACCCAGATACATCATTTCCAAAGAACTAAGGGACTGCAGAATGTTTCCATGTTTGTTATTGAGGATGCAACAAGGATTTAAAGAAAGATTGCAAATTACACTGTGCTTGATGTACGAAATCACAAACAAACTCCCCTGCAGGAGTTGGGTTTTTGTTGTTCTTGTTCTTGTTGCAAAAATGCTGAATTGATGAGGATGGAATGCAAGTCAGGAAAAGGTCACTTCTATTAATTTTAATCAATTGTGTGAATTGTTTTTTAATAAAAAGGCAGCATTTTCTAGGCAGTTTCAGTTAGTTTTGTGACATTTGGGCGAATACATTTGTACTGCTTTTGACATAATTAATATTGCCCATGTTCAACACAGATAAGGATATTGAAAAGGAAGTCTCTGAAATGGAGATAGGCTTTATTTCAATATAGGCCTTTATTGGTGAACCCCAAAATGGTCACGTCCACTTTTAATAGCTTTTCCTTTCATCATATAATCACATTTAATTTTCTGCTCTGCCGATTTCTGGAATGATGGGATTTATAAGCTTTTGTGAAATATCTTTTCATTTTAGTGCCATCTTGGATAGTATGCTAGGCAATGCGGCTTCATTTTCCATTTGCACAAATCATTAAAGACCATATCTAGAATTTCACATTAAACATTAACTTTATCTATTAGCGAAAGGGTAGGAAAGGCAGCATCCAGCCCATTGTGACTCTTCCTTCTTGGAACTTCCAGATCACTAGTCACTCAGTACATGGCTACAGTGTGGGATAATGTAGGCTGGGTGGACACTGTCTTATATTTATTTTTCCTCAAAAAACCACACTACGGCTTATTTTCAGGGGATGTCTTATTTTTTTTCTCCTCCTCCTCCTCCTCCTGCCGTGGCTGGCATTGCTGCTGCACCTATCACTATGTCTTATTTTCAGGGTATGGCTTATATTCCTTGAATACAGTACTTAAAAATCCCGCTATGGCTTATTTTATGGCTACGTCTTATTTTTGGAGAAACAGGGGATATACCAGGCAGGCAAAAACTTGCAAGAAACAGCATGTCCAAGAGGCAGACAGAGAAAACTGGTAGACCACATTTGGTCCCCAGGCCAGAAGTCCTTCATCCTTGCTTTGGAAAGGGTGCAACCTTGTCACAGGTAAACTCCTTTGTTCCTGAACTGGTCCTCTATCTTATCAGGATTTCATTTCAGCTTATTGGCCTTCATTCATCCCATCAGTGCACCCAGGCGGAGGGCCTTCTCAGCAGTGGCACCCGCCCTGTGGAACGCCCTCCCATCAGAAGTCAGAGAGATAAACAACTACCTGACATTTAGAAAATACCTAAAGGCAGCCCTGTTTAGGGAAGTTTTTAGTCTGTGATATTTTAATGTATTTGGATGTGTGTTGGAAGCCGCCCAGAGTGGCAGGGGAGACCTGGCCAGATGGGCGGGGTATAAAAAATAAATTTATTATTATTATTATTATTATTATTATTATTATTATTATTATCATCATTACAGTGGTACCTCAGTTTATGAACACAATTGGTTCCGGAAGTCTGTGCATAAACTGAAGCGTTCATAAACTGAAGCAAACTTTCCCATTGAAAGTAATGGAAAGTGGATTAATCCGTTCCAGACGGGTCTGCGGAGTACTCAACCTGAAGCGTACTTAACCCGAAGCATGGGTGTAATTGCTTCCAGAAGTCTGTTCATAAACTGAAGCGTTCATAAACTGAAGCGAACTTTCCCATTGAAAGTAATGGAAAGTGAATTAATCTGTTCCAAATGGGTTGGTGGGGTTCGTAAACCGAAAATTCGTAAACCGAGGTGTTCAAAAACCGAGGTTCCACTGTATTATTATTATTGCTGCGGGTGTGGAATTTGCACAGCCTCAACCAGGGGCAACAGCTTCTAGGGGCTGAGTCCTTTTGGGGGCCCCTATATTTTGGTGGTATGGGCTTTCACCCCTGCCTGATGTCCCTGAAGTGAATAGTTGAAGCACAGAGCTGAGTGTGGTGGGCAAGATGCTCCAGCATTCTGCCAATAAAAATTGGGACAGAGGCCACACATCTCTTTCCTAAAGCCTGGGAAGCTTTTGCCAGGCTTAGGGAGGGGAAAGCAAGGTCCTAGAGCCCTCTCGCCACCTACCCAAAGCAGGCGCAGCTTTGGGAAGGGGGCAGGAGGGCTCTAGCATCCTGTCAAGAGGCTTGGCACCTTCTTTCCAAAGGCCAGGAAGCTTTTCCCCAGCTTAGGAAGGGAAGCACGATGCTTATGCACATGCTCAGGCCACCACCCCAAAAAATTCGCCCTTGCAAGCTGACACCTCTGGCCTCAACTGACTCAGATGTAATAGAGACATAGAAGAGAAGAAGAAGAAGAGTTAGGATTTGATATCCCACTTTATCACTACCCGAAGGAGTCTCAAAGCGGCTAACAATCTCCTTTCCCCTCCTCCCCCATAACAGACACCCTGTGAGGTGGGTGGGGCTGAGAGACTTCAGAGTAGTGTGACTAGCCCAAGGTCACCCAGCAGCTGCATGTGGAGGAGTGGAGACACGAACCCGGTTCCCCAGATTACAAGTCTACTGCTCTTAACCACTACACCACACTGGCTCTAGAGCTAAGTATCATCAATGTACTGGTGAAAACTTGCTCATGATGCCTTTATGACTGTTCCCAATGGCTTCCTATAGATGTTGGCACTGGGGATGTCTTAAATAGCACTGGAGCCCTTGACACACCATGAATTTTAGGCAGGCAATGCAGGCCCCTAAAGTTCATATTCCAAGTCAGTTATTTTTGTCCGTGAGACTGCCAGTGGCTGGATCTTCCAATATTACCAAATAAACGCTGCGAGTCTAAAGTACCGTCAGAAAGGGAGAAAGGAGCCCTTGCTGCCCAAGAGCATTGGAGGATGCTCTCAGAAACGAAACGTTCCCCTTTCCCAGCAAGTGATTTGAGGACTTTGCACAGGGCTTATGCATACGAAAACCATCTTGGCGGAGGCCAAGACAATCTTGGAGGGAGTCTGGTGGATTGCAGTTAGCCTGGCACACGACGTCCAGGTCTACATGGCCTGTGATTACATTCTGATCAATTAAGTCACCACAATTGGTTGCAGATGGCGGAAAAAAGTGCAAGGGGTGTATGTGGGGGGTGGGGAGGGAAGGGGAGAACTATGAATAAATATTTCATGAAGACTTTTTGACTGCTGCTGTACACTGCAGTGCGGAATCAGGATTTTTCACCTTGCTTTTGCTGACACATTCAGTGCTGACAAGGTAAGGCGTCTGCTCAGCATGGAGGGAATCATTTATATTATGCACGGCAGAGGGAGGGGGAGAAGGAAGGAGGCGACTGGCATTGGAACCAGCCCAGGTTAGAGAAGAAATGTTAAGCTGAGATTAAAAGGTAATTAAGAGGAGCGTTTTACAACACTGATCTTCACAGTGGATGTGGATGAGCCAGACTTCGTTTGTATCACATGCAAGAATATCGGCGGGATCTTTACACGCACATCTTTATTTCAAATGCCTTTCTTAGCAAGTATAAATGGTGACATTAATACATTGGAACTGAATATAGTCTTAGAACTTCACAGGGCAGAGAAAATGCCAGGTCTCTAGAGTGCAGGAAAGTTAATAAAACGATGTTGATATAGGTCGCCACTAAGCTCTGCGGAAATTGGAAGAATCATGGTGATGGGGGATGAAATATCCCAAAGTGATTAATAATCAAAACATATTTTAAAAAAGAATTTCAAATCCATGAGAGATACAGGCTGGGGTAAATAAATAAAAACTCCACTGGAAAAGCTTGTTGGGAAAGAAAGTTCTTCAGTAGGCAATGCAAGGACGACAAACTTGATCCGGAGGCCTGCAGTTAGTCCAGAATGCTGCAGCACAATTGCTGACAAGAGTGAGGCCTTGTTAGCACATAACACTCATGCATTTGTAAAACACTGCATTTGTAAAAACTCAGTCATTTAGTTTGCACATTGGAACTCCCTGGCTATTGAGATTAAGCAGGTGCTTTCACTATACTATTTTCGGCAACCTCTAAAACATTATTTCTGGAGAAGCCTTCCCAGATGCTTAGAAAGCTGAGGCAATTTCAATCTGTTTTAGTATTTTAAATTCTTTATGTTTTAAAGTACGGTTGGTGATATTTTCTTTCTTGTTTTCTTGTTTAAGCTTTGAGGGTGGTTTTTTGTTTTACAATCAAGCGGTGTGGAAACTTTATGAAACAAATAAATAAAATAATGGCAGCCGTCTGATACATAATGGAAAGGTGTTCCAAAGATTAGGGGCCGTCACACAAATGAGATGATTCCTGCATCATGTGCAGTAGACCTCCAGATGAGAAGTTATCTGCAGGAGGCTTTTTCCTGCAGAGAGCACTGATGATCAGGTATATTGAGTATATTCTTGCATATATTAGGATTCTGAGCACTAATTGCACACTAAAATGATATATGCCAGCATGCAACCTGGCCTTCCATCTTTGTAGCAGGGGGTAAAGCTATAGGCACATCTGCATTGCTATTGTTGCACAGATTGGTTGTGAATTGGTTCTAGCGATAACCTCACTGATGGGATCAGCTTTATTGCCTCCTTCCAAGGGCTGAAGTCAAGAAAGAAAATGTGTCTATTATCCTGGAGAAATCTTGAGTGGCATTAAAAATCTGGTTTCTGTCAGTGATGTGAAGCAACTCCATTGAAGCTCTTTTCTCTCTTCTCTTTGGCGATCACTCGTAGCCGAGTAAGATTGTCTTCCATAAACACGGTTTTAACAATGGGTCCGTAAGTGACTGTGGAGGCCAATTCTGAATCCATACGTCCTTCCACAGTGGTTTCCAGGCGGGAGTTGATCACGGTGTGGATTTGCCAAGCGTGCCTTCCTCTTAGCAAGTTTCTCCCTTGTGTCCTGAGATCGAGTTTCTTCAAAGCCCATGACACATTTGGTAAAGGGTGCTCTGCTCCAAGATATATAGTCCTAACCCCACCCACCAGTTATTGACTGCCTCAGAGCAGGTGAAAGGAGAAATATTGATAGGCTAAGAGTAATCCTGTTACATTGAAAACTGCTCCTGTCCTGCAAAATCAGACAATGTGATAAATGAAATGTGCCGATCATGCATGATCAAGTCTGACCAAGAGAGCACCAAGTTCAATACAGTGGAACCTCAGTTGTCAAATGTAATCTGTTCCGGAAGACCATTCGACTTCCAAAACGTTCAAAACCGAGGATCAGAGGGCTGTCAGCAAATCTCATTGGGGGAAAAATGAGAAATGTGCCTCAGAAGCCGTTAGACTTCTGAGGCGCGTTCAAAAACGGAAGCAGTTACTTCCGGGTTGTCGGCGTCCGGCTTCCGAAACGTAAAGCTGCCAAGACGTTTGACAACCAAGGTTTGACTGTGCAAGCCATTCTGAATGAGAGCAACTGTTGGGGTTCTCGGGCATGACAAACTTTCTAGCTACTTAAAATCCTGAAATATGCCACTAAACCCTCATATGTGAGAAGCATACAATGTCCACCTCTGAGGTCCTTCTGCAATCTATTAACATTTGGACACCCCTCTCTCTGTATTTTTTTGTAGACGAAAGATTCCTTAAGAAGCAAAAACAAATGTGGATTGAGGAACTGAAAAAATTATCTCCCATATTGTCTAAGGCAGAGATGGGAAACCTCAACCTGTTGGGCAGATGCAGTTGTTCAGCCCTCCCCACCTGGCCACTGGGACTTTCTCTAGGCCAACTTCCCACCCAGCAACAGACCTGCTTTGTACCATCATTGAGTATCTTTGCCAGACTGGGGAAATCCTTGAACTCTGATAATTATTTTTCCTTGCTTAGATAGAGTCTGCCAGTTTAAACGTGTTAGTCACTTGTCACCTAAGAGGACTTCAAGTGACTTACACATACCCTCTAATATTCCTCAGATGAAAATCAGGACACACGTCTTTTTGGTGCCACACTCTCATGGGAGCCAGCTGATTCGTGTGAAAGCATTGCACCACTACAAGCGCCGGCTGGAAGCACTGGCTCCTCCTCCTCCCCAAGCTTGGTGGCGGCGGTGCTGGAGGGGGGAAACGGGACATTGCAGGATCAAATCAGAAGCCAGGTTGGCTTCTATCATTCTTGGATGTCCTGGGACACTTAAAAGGTATGCTCACATTCTAGAACATGTACATAAGTACATTCTAAAACCAGGGGGCAGAGCTGAACTTGGAGGTGGCGCAGCTTCAGTGGCCAGTGACTCCAAAAAAGACTCTAGGTTTGGAACTTTCAGGGCATACACCTCTCTGAGATAGCCTTGCTGTAACCTTCCCTGAATCTGATTTACCTGTTGGACTGTAGTGCTTCACTTGTTCTGGTGAGTCACCTGGGGAAAGCATCCTGTGCAGTCACTTCGTGTGATAAGGACCTACCAATATGGTAGTCCTGGATGGCTAGGGATCTGTAAATTACACTAAGATTGTGGCAGTGTCTTCCCAGAGACATTCTTATCTGCAGGCCTTGCTAGACCGTCTTAAACTGGCAATATTGTACCCTAGGAAGCATCCAAATTAGAACATAACTACTTAGCATGCCTAATTTACCACTTCATTAGAGCTGTTGATAATTTATAATAAAGGATTATTATCGTTGTGGGCTTGTCTCTTAAAAAAAAAAAAAAAAGACGGGGCAGGGATGGGAGTCAGGAATGTCAACTAGATTATATGCCAAGAATGTAAAGGGACATTATTGTATCTGTGAGAAATCCATCATAGGTGCTCTTTAAAAGGTTGCTTGTATGTTACTGGGTACTTTTACAGGCCCCCTTTTAAAGAGGTTCCCAGTTAAATGCAGACATATAAATCAACACAAGCAGAGGGGAAACATTCCAACGGCTCGACTGTATGAGCCAATTACCTGCTGATTCCACAAATTTAATGAATTATTAAAGAAAATCAAAAATTGATGGGATTGACTTTCGCCCTTCAGAACTTGCAATAAAAAAAATATAGAGTTTCCCTTTTCAGGGAAATTTGAGAGCAGGTGGGTTTTTTGGTCCCCCCCCCCAGAAGATGGTCTTTTCATTGCGACCATATGCTTTGAACATAGGCAGCCTTCATCACAATATCTTTACTACTACTAATAAATAGCAATCTTATGTTATGTTGAGAGATCTTAAAGAGCAATTTACTACAGTCAATGGTGCGTCTGATGCAAAGCAGGGCAGATGGTTAGTAGAATTTTATTAATGCACTTTAAAAGTGTGGGATGCATTCTGGTTAATTCTTCTGATCCTCTAGTGCAGCCTTTGTCGACCCCGGGTCCCCAGATGTTGTGGGGCGATTACAACTCCCGTCATCCTTGACCACTGGTCCTGCTGGCTAGTTGTAGCCCAGCAGGGACCCAAGATTCAGAAAGTGTATTCTAATACCTTGCCTCTTCCTTTTCCTTCTCGCTGTTCTTTAAGCTGCAGCAGTAGGTGGCAGGGCAGACAAGACAACATTGCATACACAGCTTCCTGATGCCAAGTTTCACTGCTGCTTACCATGAAGAAGAAGGGTGGCCAGAAATGGAGCGCCTACTTCCAGAAGAGTGCTTTCATTTATTTATTTATATTTTTTGCATATCCTTTTAATTAATTTTTTCATATTTTACAAATTATTTTAAACAACAAATCTCTCATATCCATCGACTTCCCATCCACCCTTCCATGGTGTTCTTTTCTTACTGCTACATTACTTATATTTTACCTATTAAATACATTAATCCCAATTTATTAAACTACCAATTCTCATCTGCTTCTATACTTCAAATCCTGCATGCGTTTTAACATAACCATGCCATTTTTTTTTCAAATATTCCACCAAATATTTCCATCCTTCAAGAAGTTATTCCTCATTTTGTTCTTTAATTCTAACACTGCACCCGCTTCCAGGAATATGACAGTGGAGGAGGCCATCCATGGCAGCAGTGGAGCCTATGGCCCAGGCTGCCACAGCTACTGCGGCCACCCCGGAGGAGGAGGAGGAGGCAAGGCAGAAGAAACAGGACATCTCAGACTTCAAACAGAAGCCAGGGCAGCTTCTGTGAATCCAAGATGTCCCGCTTAATTTGAGTGGTATGCAAGGCAACACTGAGACTGGGGAAGAGGAACTTGACACTCAGTGCTTGGAGTGGCTGTAAGTAAGAAACCAGGGTGGCATTGGAAGGAGCATTGACTGAGGGCAAATGAGTTTGGTGAGGAAAAATTCTGTTCCCCTTTATGGACCAGCCTCCACTCTTTCTAATACATGTTTTACCAAGCTTACTCTTGGTGAAGCTCTTATTGTGCCTCTTGTCACTGCAAAACAAATGAACTATGAAACCAGCTGCCTTGATGGCACTTCTGCAATTTCGTCGGGGGAGTAAATATAAAAATACCAAGAAATTCTGAACTAAGCCAAGGTGGGTTTGCCTATAAACAGGCAATACTGAGTTAGACAGATCAGTGGTCTGACTCAGTGTAAATCATGTCACTCTTGTTTCTAATAAGCAAAGTTTAATAAGGCTGTGGAAACCAACTTGAAAGCAGCTTTCCAGCAGAGGTATAAACCAACATCTAACCAACCAATAAGTAGCTGAATCATCAAGAAATTTTGAACATCTTCCCAAGTTATTGATGAGTCATCAGCTTCTTGGTAGGTGGGATGTGATACAATAAATTCTTTAAGGGCTGAGTCAATTCTTCCCAAAGAAGCATGAATCACATTTCTGGCTTCTGGTGTGTTGTCCAAAACAGACGTCACTGAGGTCACAGGGAGAAAACCATGGGGGAGATCTGCAGGCCGTTATAAGGACACAAAAAATCAGGTGTGTGAGTTGCTCATGCTTCTTCATATCCAGTTCTATGGTTCCTATTTATTGGGGATGGCTCCTGTTTTCTGCTGGAAAGAGAAACATGAGAAGTGACTTTATACTGATCTAGCTCAGTATTGGCTATACTGATTAGCAGTTGCTTTCCAGGGTTCAGACAGGAGTCTTTCCCACCCCTACACAGAGATGCCAGTGACTGAACCTAGGACCTAGCAAAGCAGATTTTCTACCAATGACGTCCATTTCACATCAGGTTGCCTGCCCTGGATAAACCATGTTGCTTAATTATTGCTAGCTCTTGCTCTAAATTTCAAAAAAAAAAAGCAAGAAAAGGCAATAAAGGCCAAGGAGAGAAACAAAAGAAAAGCTCTGGTATATTCTAGCCAGGCAAAAATAAGGCAAAGATAACGTGGATGCAAAATAGGGTGGATGAAGGGTGAAGCTTTGGGAAGATGCCTGACTAAGGAGTGGGGAGTCCCAAAGACTAGAGGGAACCCTGGAGGTAAAAAAGGAAAAGGTAAAGGACCTGTGGGTGGTTAAGTCCAGTCAAAGGCGACTCTGGGGTTGCGGTGCTCATCTTGCTTTCAGGCCGAGGGAGCCGGCATTTGTCCACAGACAGCTTTCTGGGTCATGTGGCCAGCATGACTAAACAGCTTCTGGTGCAACGGAACACTGTAAAAGAAACAAGAGCGCACAGAAATGCCATTTACCTTCCCGCCACAGTGGGAAGCAGCACACGGAAACACCGTTTACCTTCCCGCCAGAGCAGTACCTATTTATCTACTTGCACTGGCGTGCTTTCGAACTGCTAGGTTGGCTGGAGCTGGGACAGAGCAACGGGAGCTCACCCCGTCATGGGGATTCGAACCACCGACCTTCTGATCAGCAAGCCCAAGAGGCTCAGGGATTTAGACCACAGCGCCAGCCCTGGATGGTCTCATTAGCTGTCTGCCCAGGACAGAGGTCCCCTGCTGCGATATCTGTCTGAAAAAGGCTTGACTGGTTTGTTTTGTTTTTTACTGTCGTGCCTGAGAATATATTGGAGAGAGCATAAAGATTTCAGAACGATTCCTCTTGCTGTTGAACTCATTTAGAACTTCGCATTCTTTCCTCACATCTGTGAAACATCCCTCCTATTGATAGCACTTTTTTGCATTCAGATTCACTCCCAACTTGTCTCACTTGACATGTCAATAAGATCCCAGAACATTCAACTTATCCGTGTGCCTCCTCCATGTGAGGTCTGGAGGGTGACAACATGAGAACAGGCCTTTTCTACAGTGGCTCCCCATTTATGAAATACTCTCCCCAGGGAGGCTCTCCTGGTGCCTTCATTACATATCTTTAGGCAGCAGGCAAAAATGTTCCTCTTCAACCAGGCCTTTGGCTGATTAATATTCTACATCATTTCAAATGTGTTTGTTGGAGGGGAGGAGTTGTTTTAACTATTTACTTGTGTTTTTACCTTGTGATTTATGCTGTGAACCACTGTGAGATTTTGTGATGAAAGGCAGTATATAAATTTAGTTAGTTAGTTATAATGACTTAATATCTCTGATCTGCCCAGTGCATCTCAGTGTCTTGTATTTTCCGTACCAATTTCCTCTTTGATCCATTTCTCTTGCTCTTGTGGTGCTCCGTAGGGGGGGGGAGCTGCTTTTCCTCTCTCTCATATGACCACAAATTGCCTTGATGTGTGAATGACAACAGTAGGGGGTCCTGGGAGGGCAAGTCTGGTCAACCACTTTGCCCCAGAACCATAACAATTCAAAATATAATAAGCCCTTCATGCTGTAGAAAAATCAGGACAAATGGACACCTGGAATGATTAAAGCACTAAAAGAAAATAGAATAGCTCCAGAAAGGGAGGGAAAAAAGAAGTATAATGATTAAAGGCACGTGCATGTTGAAATTTTTACTATGTGATCTTTTGATATATCATGACATTGGTTGCATTCAGACAGCACTCCCCCCCCCACACACACAAATTTTCCTGAAGTTTCATTGCCAGATAATTTCTAAGTCTATCTTTCGCCCAATGCAAAAGACACTTCTGGAAATCTAGCAGAATCTAGAGGAAATTTCATGCTCATTTCAGTGTTAACTGCTTCCAGGAAAAGATCTGTTTGCTACCCCATTAATCCAGAGAATCACAGGGTGGAGGTGGGGGTGGGGTTGCATTGTAATCTCTCTGCGGTTTACACAGATTGCTCCATGTGATAAAATTTGGGTTGATATTCCAGCTACTGTTCTCTCCCACCATTTTTAAGGGTGAATCATGAGGGAACACAAGCACACATGTACAAAAAGGGCGGTGACACGTCCAGTGTTGTGTCACACCACTCCCACTGATGTGAATGAAATTTAGCATGGCAGTATGTTGACCAAAACGCCATAGTTCCATAATGCAACAGGTTATGCAGTATACAAGAAATGTTAGAATCTAGGACTGAAGTCCCAGCATCATAAGCAGGAAAACTAACACAATAACCTCCATGTCTGAATGCACCCACTATAATGTATATTTACTCAAATCTTTGTTGTTGTTGTTGTTTAGTCATTTAGTCATGTCCGACTCTTCGTAACCCCATGGACCAGAGCACGCCAGGTACTCCTGTCTTCCACTGCCTCCCGCAGTTTGGTCAAACTCATGTTCGTAGCTTCAAGAACATTGTCCAACCATCTCGTCCTCTGTTGTCCCCTTCTCCTTGTGCCCTCCATCTTTCCCAACATCAGGGTCTTTTCCAGGGAGTCTTCTCTTCTCATGAGGTGGCCAAAGTATTGGAGCCTCGGCTTCAGGAGGCTCAAATCTAATGATCACTTTTTTTGGTCAAATTACATTGTGAAAATTCATAAACTGAGGTTCCACTGTATTTACATTCACCAGCAAATACTTTTTTTTGTTGTTTCAAGGTTCTGAAAACTGAGGTGCGCATCAGAGTCAATGGTGCATTAGACTCGAGTAAATACTGTATTACATTATCGGTAGCATGGATTTTTTAATGATTATTTTCACTGATGTAACGACATAGTCCAGGATACAAAGAACCCTGTTTTATGTTTTCAAGAAGGATTGCTGTTGTGTTTTTCAAACAGTAGCACCATAATAAACAATAAATAATGCACAGTTACACATCATTGGTTTCCAGCATTTTTACTTTTTGATTGTGGAAAGTTTGGAAACTATGTGACTCCAGTTATGTAAGCGATAGAAGTTGGAGAGGAAGCATTGCGAGAAAAACGTTCTTTGATGTCAGAAGGTTAAAGAAACTCTAGTGCATCGTGGGAAATTCATTTCTGAATGATGCACCAAAAGGGACCATCAGCTTTGCTATGAGGTGTGTTCTCTTCATCAGAAGCAGGAAGTGTGTTTCTCTCCCCACGTGGTGTTTTATGATGCAAAAATGTAGCAAAAATTGGACATAGCAAAAATGGATTCATTGCCAAAGCAGCAGCATTCACTTGGATTCCGTCAGTGTGAAAACACTCTAGATTGCTTCATTTCTCCTTCTGCTCTTCTTCTTCCTACTTCTTTTCATTAGTTCGGACCAGCTGCAGTATTCTGAGCGCAGTACCTCTGCAACAAAGGCTCCTTTTTTAAGTCCTTTGTTAAAACTGACACAAAGATGCTGCGAATCAGAAAGGAGAGAAAGAGAGAGAGAGACAAAAGAGATTGAAACTTGAGATGGGGACTCATCACTTGACCCCACTTTTGCTTGTATTTGGCAAGACATGTATTTTCTCCACCTGAGTGTACTGGAAAATTGGAAAGAGTCAGAACATTATTAAGCTACTTGAAGTGTCTTGAATACTTTGAAAATTCTCTGACCTAAGCATGACAGAGAAAATAGGGATGAAACCACCGGTGGCTACGGAGTAGATTTTAAAGCATTTATACGCAGCAGAAGTAGTAAAATATCACGTTGTGAATGGTCATAACTGCATTAGAGACAGGCGGACAGCCTCAGCTCCCATTCTCTTGGATTTTAGATGGATTGTTTCTCTGGACATTCAGATTGTTATTCTAGAGTCTAATTTGTGGAGATTGTGGGAGGAGAAAAAGCAGAGCAGAGATGGGAAAGCTCACTCACCCGCCAAAGGCTTTTGCTATCCATGAATCAAATAACCACAGCCTCTAAAAGGGATGGGGAATGTACCCTATGTCAGACATAGGCAAACTTGGCCCTCCAGATGTTTTGAGACTACAATTCCCATCATCCCTGACCACTGGTCCTGTTAGCTAGGGATGATGATGATGATAATTAATAATAAATAAATAAATAAATAAATAAATAAATAATTTTTTATTATACCCCGCCCTCCCCAGACAAAGCCGGGCTCAGAGCAGCTAACACCAAATATAAAACAACTGATTAAAATACAACTCAACAACAAGACTACATACATCAAAAGTAAACTAAAAATTAAAAATGCAGCCTCATATAAAAGGGAAAAAGAAAGGGAAAATGGGGGAGAGAATCAGGTTGGCTCCAGGCCAAATGCCAGGCGGAACAACTCTGTCTTACAGGCCCTGCGGAAAGAAATCAGGTCCTGCAGGGCCCTGGTCTCAGGAGACAGAGTGTTCCACCAGGTCAGGACCAGTGTTGAGAAGGCCCTGGTTCTAGTAGAGGCTAATTTGATTTCCTTCAGACCCGGGATCTCTAAGGTATTACTGTTAATGGACCTTAAGGTCTTCTGTGGGGCATACCGGGAGAGACGGTCCCGTAAGTACGAGGGTCCTAGGCCATAATGATAGGAGTTGTAGTCCCAAAATATCTGGAGGGCCAGGTTTGCCTATGCCTGCCCTATATCCTTCCAGATGATGTTGGACTCAGAGTTCCCTCAGTCCAAGCCAGCATGGTCAATGGTCAAAGAGACAATGGGATTTGTAGTCCAATGAGATTTGGAGGGCCACAGTTCTAGTTGAATAATTCCAAGATGTTTAAGGCACATCCCCTGCTAATTGTCTCAGAGCAGATCCACAACATCATATTTCTCCACGGGACTGTGAATTCTGTCAGTCAAAGGTAACTAACCCTGCTATCCTGTGAACAATATTGCTATATTCCCATACCCTCTAACATTTCTGCAAAGAAAATAGGGATGTCCTGTATAATTTTAATTTTTATTATTTATACCCTGCCCACCTGACTGGGTTGCCCCAGCCACTCTGGGCAGCTTCCAACATATATAAAAACATAATAAAACATTAAACATTTACAGTAAAAACTTCCCTATGCAGGGCTGTATAGTTACTTATCTCCTTGGCTCATAGGTCACATAACTCCATACCCTCCAACATTTCTCTGATGAAAATAGGGATGTCCTAAGGAAAAGTGGGACATTGTGGGATCAAATAAGAAACCGGGACGGTTTCTGTAAATCTGGGACTGTCCCTGGAAAATTGGAACATTTGAAGGGTCTGTATGCCTCCCCCAACTCCCTTGGTTATACTAATGAAGGTTATTAAGTAGCAAGCTAAGGCAATTATCTTACAATTGCTTAGTTAGCAATATAATCTTCATCGGCCTTTAAACCTTACTGGGTACAGGACCCCAAGAACAGAAAGGGACTCAGGTATCATGAAAACTGACTCCCCCTTACAGCCGCATTTTAAAAATTGCACAGAACTATTTCCAGACATATGGTCATTCTTTTAGTGGAGTAAGATTTTTGTCCTAGTGGTTTGTGCGGAACAGTTATGAAGAAGCCTTCAAGGTGTGCCACCGTGATCTCTCTCTCTCTCTCTCTCTCTCATCATAGAGTTGGAAGAGACCACAAGGGCCATCCAGTCCACCCAAGAAACACCATCAAAGCATTCCTGACATATGGCTGTCAAGCCTCTGCTTAAAGACCTCCAAAGAAGGAGACTCCACCACACTCCTTGGCAGCAAATTCTCTCCCCCCCCCTCTCTCACACACACCAATTCTGATGCTTGGCCTGAATCCAAATAGGAACCTTGTCATGTGTCTGTTTTTTAACAAACACATTTTGTTTATACTATTTTCAACCCTTGTTGAGAACATATTTGTTGGTTGTTTTATAGGGCTCATTGCCCACTTATTTGCATTTACTGCCCTCACCGTCACTGTGTGAAGCTGAACCTGTTACTTAATCTGATTGTGGTGATGACCCACATTATTTTGCCAATGACTTCATGCCTCTTTGTCCAAACAACGGTGTGGCAACTGCTCATAAAGAAAATCACATGGGTAATCACAGTCAGTCGGATAAAGCAGCATTGGGAACAAATGAAGCAGAGGGCAGGGAGGGTAGGGAAGAAGAGGAAATAATAGCACAGGGAAGGAATGGTAGCCAGGGACTCTGAATGAAATAATGTGAAACTAGCAAAGTGAATGAATACCTTTTTGGACATTTTATCGACTGATCTGAATGTGCTAATTTGAAGTGACAGTTGAAATTAGAGAATATTTGGCACAGACCAAAGTGCTCTCCAATCCAAAACACATTATCTCAGAGGCAAATCTTATTGATGGTGTTGGGACTTTTCTCCAAATAAATGAGCTTAGGACTGAAGCCTTTGGCAAATTAGAGCCTGGCTCATGTTTTGGGATGATATACACCAGTTGAAAGCAATCTTGCTCCAGCTGTGTGCCTTCTGCTTCCTTAGTTTTTTTTCTCTCTCTCAATATTCTCTAACTTATCCTGAGTTGGTGTGTGAGCCCCTCAGAGTCTAATGGACATTTTTATCCACCTTCATGCCAGAGAGGATACAATTACTGGGGGAATAAGATCCCAGGCAATTATACTTCGATCATGGCTGCTGCAACTCTGATGGAAAATGTTGCCCAAATAACCAGTCACAGTGTGAAGCAGGTTTTGGAGAACATTCAGTTCTGTGTGCACTAGAAATGGAGGTTTTACGAGTGCAATGGGAAGCAAAGAAATATGGAGAGGGGGAGGTAGCAAGAGTGTAAAAACTCTGCAGTATATATTTGCATGATATAATAGCAGTGCTTACACCAGCAGTAAAGAAAAATGAAAAAGAAAAGAATCCCACAAATTTTCCAGGATTTGACCTCAAATGGAATTGGCACCTGCTGGAAAAATTGGGTTGAGAGAATAATCAGAGGCTTGAGAGAATTGCTTACCCTTTCTGAACAGAAATGTGGATGTTTAATTTCTTGAAAACGATTCTGAAGGATTGAGAAGATATTTTAGTTGTTGATAGGTCTGCTTAAACTTTAACATGAGTGAAAAACTAAAACTTCCCAGTGATTCTCTGAATTTGATGAGCTGCTGTGTTGACGGGGGGCATCCAGATCTAACATTTCTAGTGGTATATTCACCACACCCTGCAATTATTCATTTTGCAAAAGTGCTATGGATTTTTTCTGCTCATGCACACAGGTTAAAATAATTAATAAATCCCACCCTTGGTGTTCTGGAATTTTTTTAATGTTCTGTTGGTAAGAAAATTAACTATTGCTGTCTCTATGAGACCCCTGGCCCCTACAGCAGACCCCATAACTTTCTTCAGTACTGGTTGCCATTATTGCTTTCCTCAGATGACAGCTAGTGAATCAGAAATGGTGTGAAACAGGTGTTATCCAAGCCACACTCTCCACTTTTACCCAACCATACTGTGGAACTACACCCAACGTCTTCCACATACAGTGGGATCATACCAGATCGTTCTTCAAATATAGCTTTTCCACCAGTAGGGAAATCAGCCTAGTGCCTCCATTATTCTCAAATACCAGTGGATCAACAATGATGTCATGTGGAACCAAGTAGGACATTCTAGGGAATAAACAGGCACGATAGCTCTGCAAAAGCCACATCTGGAAGGATCCTGGGAATACTGGTCCCAGCAACTGAATGAGCAGGAAACATTTGTCCCCTTCTCTTAATAACCTGGGCCAACTTTGCTTCTGAGATTGCCTCCTTTTGCATATATCTCTATGGCCCTTGGGAACAGGATATATGGTTTTACTCAGCCTTATCCCATTTGTGATGCAAGGGCACTAGAACCACAGAGCAAAGTCTTTTCCATGGTGACACCCATCTTTTGGCATGACCTGCTAAGCTGATCTGCTAGGAGACTTCATTGGTTTCCCACCATTGCTGGGTGACTGCAAACTGAGAAGGGGGAGGCTGTGGCCCTCCAGATGTTTGCGGCACTATAGCTCCCATTATCTCTGACTTAAGACAAGTAAGCTAGAGCAAATATTTCTGTTAGTCAAATGTAAACTATTGTTTATACTGCAGGTGCTGAGATTAATTAAAAGAATCAAACTAATGATGTGGGGTTAGATCCAGAGGTCCTCTTCTGTGGATGGAAGGGCTCCTTCTGTCAGAGAAAGGGGAAAGCCTCATACATTGTTCAAGAGATACCACCCCCACCACGACGAACAGGAAGATTCAGCACCCCCTCTTAAAAAAAAAAAACTTTTAAAAGCACAATGAGTAGGCATGGACAAAATGTTTGTTCTCTAAGTATCTCATTTTTTCCATTCCTAAACTCAGTTCTTCATTTCTTCAGTTTTCCACAATTTGTGACCCTTAAAAAATATATATCTCATGAACATTCATCGGTACATGAATGTGAATTTCTCTTAGTAAACGACATACTTTGTGTGCAGTTTTGAATAATTTTTTCAATCAATTTCCCCTTCTATAATTTATGCTGTATGTTATTTGAACTAATAAATGCAGAAAACTACTGTGGAAAACACCCAGTTAGAAGTACACATTTAGCCGTTCTCCATTTTAAACCTTCATTAATACACATAGGGTTTTCCCCATTTCTGTGTGAATTTAACCAATTATACTTAACAGGTCCTGCTTCCAGGCTTTTAAGAGGCACCTAGCTGGCCACCGTGAGAACAGGATGGGGGAGTAGATGGGCCTTTGGGTTCTTACCTTCTTAGAGAAGAATCACATCTGGCTGGCATTCTTGCCAAAATGATTTCATCGTTACAAGGCTGTTTCCCACATAGTCACCTCTCACCTGCAGATCACCATGTTACTCAGTAAGCCAGGAACTAACAAATGGCACATAACTGACCTCTTGCTTAATGAAATCTCTGCCTCCCTCTCTCCAACATTTTTATTGGTTCATTATGTGAAGCATCGGGAAATCTGTGTTTCCCATCCACTCAACATAAAAATTTAAGGGCTACTAAATGTAAATGTAAATGCTGGTCTTCTGTTAAAAGCAAGCTAGCACAAATTAATAGTGTCAGGAATCTTTTACTGGAAAATAACAAAAATATATTTAAAGGGCTTCGTCAGCGCATTCCAACACTTATAGTTGTTTAGCTGAGGTCATGTTGTTCTTGGACAAAATTCACTGTTTTTAAAAGAGGTTGAATCTCACTGATCACAAACGTTCAAGATTTGTTTTATAGTTGATTTAGAAAAAAACAAAACAGCAACACATGCTCAGCTTGGCCTTTTGGCAATTGTTCTAGCTGGTTCGCTCACCTAAATTCTCTATGGGCCTCTTATTGGATATTTGCATAGCAACATATTTTAGCCAAGAGCCTTTGCTGATGCTGGAGATTCTAGCTCCCTGCAAACTTGCAAATGCATCATCATCAAATTCAGCATAGAAATACACTAAGGTTCACACAGATGGCGGCCTTTGTACAATTGCGCTTGAGAGCATATGGAGTCGCTGGCAGGCTTGCAGTACATCCAGAATTGTAGTGACACCTCCATGATGCTCAGATGAGGGCTGAGATTGTAAAGCCACTCAAAAGGGATCCTGTGATTTCACAAGTCATGAGAATGGCACAGACAGACAGCAAGTGAAGGCAAATGTTCATACCAACAATGTCTCCAACATGAAATAGGGACGCGGGTGGCCCTGTGATCTAAACCACTGAGCCTCTTGGGCTTGCCGATAAGAAGGTTGTCTATTCAAATCCCCGTGATGGGGTGAGCTCCCATTGCTCTGTCCCAGCTCCTGCCAACCATGCAGTTCAAAAGCACACCAGTGCAAGTAGATAAATAGGTATTGCTGCGATGGGAAGGTAAACAGCATTTCCGTGCGCTCTGGTTTTCATCATGGTTGTCACGGTCTGGTCGGCGGGAGGTAGCAGGCCCGCCGGAGGATGTCAGGACCGGGGGCAAGATAGTGGTGTGGAAGCAGGAACGGGGTCCAGACGGTGCAGGTCTGAGGGTCCAGCAGCAGGCAGTCTCAGGGTCAAGGAACCGAAGGCTGGGAAACAGGGCATCATGGAGGCAAGGGCCCGAGGGTCAAGGAGCAAGCTGGAGGCAAAGGTCTGGGAGTCAAGGAGCAAGGCGTCGGCAAGGCGAAGGTCCAAGGATTGAGGAGCAAGGTAAAGGATCAAGGAACAGGAGGCCAGATGCAACAAGGCAGGGACCACGTTGCTGTGGCAAAGAGCTGAAGGGAAATGCTGAGCTTTTATCCCTCCCAGCTCTTGCCACCAGGTGCAGTGAGTTATCAAGTGGCCTCACCTGAGTGGCCACTCCTTGCTTCTCCAGCACAAGCTGAGGCAGGCCCCAGTCCTGCAAAGCACTACAGGCCCCAGAGCCTGACTCCTGCCCATACTCCTGACAATGGTGTTCCATTGTGCCTGAAGCAGTTTAGTCATGCTGGGCACATGACCTGGAAGACTGTCTGTGGAAAAACACCAGCTCCCTTGGCCTGAAAGTGAGATGAGCGCCACAACCCCAGAGTTGCCTTTGGTCGTCTAAAGAGTCGTCCAGGGGCCCTTTACCTTTTTTTTTATACCAACATGAGCTTCCTCCAGCTGACAGCCCACAAATGGCTTGGCCTTGTACCCTCCCAAACGTCTGGCCACTTTCATAAAGCTCCGACCAGAATGGCTGACCAGCATTGCCAGCAGCCTCCATTTCTGGTTCCCAGATCCACCCCTGAGGCCGCAGCCAATTGACTGATGGTGCAGGTCCCATGGATGACCTACAGCCTATGTGGATGGCCCAGGGGTCAGAGCAATGGGCAGGTGTGACCCCGTGGGTCAGGAAAGCCTGTGCCAGGTCACAAAAGCCACCCACTTCATGACTGGTGAACAGTCATTAAAGTCATAAAGTTCAAATGTTTAGTGGACAAGATTGGTATGGTGCTGTTTCAAAGGTATAGCATAGATGGGACAATAATTGCAATGCAGTAGAGAACTCTTGGAAAGCAGACACACCAACAACCAAAGGCCTACCAAGTGAGATCCTGATTGCTAAACCTATTCCAAATTGATTTTTGAAAGGAACTCACCCATCACTAAATGAAATCCCTAAACCCATCAGTATCTGCGATTACTAATGTCAACAAAGACAAAAATCCATAAGAGAATAGAAATTTGCAGTTTTGGAAACAATTTTGTGCTTTACTTGGCATTGCTTGAGAATCCCCCACCCCCAACTTACAACCACCAGGAATGCCCGCATCAGAAAAATTTGGGGCATCACAAGGCAGAGTCAAACAAAGATGTGGTGTCCTAAGCCCACATTCTCAGCATGTTCACACTCTTGCCTCAGCAACATCTCCTCTACCTTGGTCATGTCCACAGAATGGAAGGTGACAGGATCCCCAAGGACATGCTCTATGGAGAGCTGGCTTCAAGCATCAGACCTGTCGGGTGACCAACTTTGTGTTACAATGATGCAAACATAACATGAAGGCTGGCAACCCCAACTCTGTCTTGTGGAAATCCCTTGCAGACAACCACAATGGTTGGAGATAGGCATCCATAGCAGTGACCAGAGGAGGAATGACTGCTGGGTGGGGTATAGAAAGAAGAAATGTCATGGTACATCTGCAGCAGCACAACCAGATCTGCCCCAGTTGCAACAAAACATGTCTCTCCTTTATCAGTCTCTAGAGTTACAGCAGGCACTGCAAACTTCTATCAGTTTGACTTTAATCCCAAAGGTGCATTCTTCCATTGTCTCCCGAGACATATGGATGCCAACAACAGTTAATATGTTGTTTAGAAATGACTAAACTAACACAAATATGGTACACACTAGCATCAACATGCCCTTAAAACAGTTTATTTCTCACTATAGTCATTATTCAAAACTGCATATGAATGATGAAAAATGGAATCTGTTTGTCTTCTTTTAACTGCCCCCCCTGCCCCATTCTTGCACAACACAACTCTCTATGGCTAACTTCTGTAGTGCCTCTTCATTCTTTGATAAGAAGAAAACAATTATTAATATTATTATTAAAAAATCTTTCCAAAAAGATATTAATGTTTCATCCAAGATGGTCAAAGCTGGGGCGACTGAGAAAACTTGACAGGATAATACTAAGTCTGAGGAGCAAGTGTCTAAAAATATCACAGCTTCATAGACGCAAAAGCATTAAAGTAGAACATAGCTCAGCATGTCGTAAGGCAAAGATATGCATTGTTGAATAGATTGGCTATACATCAAGGGCAGACAAAAGGTATGTGGAAATACATTACATTGCATAATACCAAGAGTTCCACTGGATTGCTGCACTTCTGATCAAGGAATATTGAGGAGAAAAGTCTTGCAAGGACTCCTAAGAACTGCTGGAAGTTTCATTAAAAAGTATAAAGAAACTTTATAATGCGAGAACAAAGCTGTCGAAGGTGGAAGTCTCTGCCCCACCCCACCCCCGCTTTTCGGGGGGAGGATTGTTAGCATCATAATATTACATGAGGAACTCATGAAAGATAAATTATAATGGATTGTGCACATATAATGAGAATTCCCTCTTGCCCCCTAAATCCCACTAATACAAGATCAGTGTTGCATCGTGCTGCATATACATACTATTTCTTGCTGTTCTGTTTCTTAAAAAAAGAAAATGAAATTGGGTTTCATTTAATAAAATGGCCTGAGTTAATCTGAAATAAGTAATGTGGAGACACAGGCAATTGTTGATAAATGACATAAAAGAGTGAATGTCAAAAACTTCACAGGTATTAGCTACAACAAAGGGATGTGTGATAACCTGCATTTAACCTCTCATAAATCTCTCTTCTTGATTTTGCATAAAAGTAAAAATAAAAGCTAGCAATGGGTGCAACCTCATAGAGGTCATGGACAGGTTAGTAACGTGGTTCTTGCCATAATTAATTTCTTTTACTTTTTATAGAGAAGGACAAAGGCAAAATGTGTTGCTTTTCAAGAGTATATAGCTGTCCCCAAGAATTAAACAAGGGTGGTATTCAACTAAGTTTTACTCAGAGTAAACCCATTGAATTAACAGGCCTAACTTGGTCATTATTATTAATTTCATTAAAGGAATGCCACCCAGAGAAGTCTGAACTGCATCCAGTTGTGGCATTGCCTTACTCAGGAATCACCAGTTTGGTGCCAAAGTTGTTGAGCTTTACGATGGCCAAATCCCGGCTATGTCCAGAAAATTCAATACCTCCTATGTCACTTGTGAAAGATCTCAGCAAACATCCTCTCGAAAATCCACAAGACATAAGACTGCTTGCTGCTCCTGCTCAGTTCCTCTTAAACATGTTCGCATTTCATTGGATGACAAGATTGGACACCCACCATCCCATCCGTTCTGAACAGAAGGCAGATGTCAAGAGCTCCTCTGTATCAGCAGGTGTGGCAGTAGCTGATGGTGTAGCTGATGGTTGGCATGCCCATTTCATTTTGTGCTTCTGTCTTCTGTTCTGCTGGAGAACAGACAAGGAGAGTTCAGAAAGGCAATGGAAGGGGGACATTAGTAGTCAATTGATCGCCGACAAATTGATGCTTTTGAATTATGGTGCTGGAGGAGACTATTGAGAGTCCCATGGAGAGTTCCGAAAACCAACGTTCGGAAACCAAGGCTCGGCTTTCAACTGGCTGCAAGAGTGTCCTGAAGCCATTTGGAAGTCGCAGAAGTCACGCCGTAAGTTCGGCTTCTGAGGCAAAGTTCGCAAACCAGAACACCTACTTCTGGGTTTGCAACTTTCGAGTTCCAAGTTGTTTGTGAAGTAAGATGTTCAAAAACCAAGTTACGACTGTATGTATGAACAGAAGAGGAGGGCTAATCATATATTTTGCATGTTAAAAACCCTCTCCAGCTCCTTCTGGTTAGTGCTCAACACCAACCATCCACAGCACCACCAACTAGCCACTGGTGGAGTTGTTCTATGCTCAGTGTAACACCCAATTTCTTCAACTGCTTTGCAGGAGATAGGTAGCTGCCACTTAGCTCTGTTGCACAAGAGCTTTTTTGTCCCCCTTTGCACCATCTATATTTCCCCAAAATTGTTAGTAATAAGGACAAATAATAATAGCAACAATGAGAAGGCAATGTGCTTTTTGGTGGCTGGCAGACCGGCAATTTTCTTGTCAAAACATAATCTCTCTACCCCCACCCCATGCAATGTAGTTGTAATGTAGTTGAATTCCCCCCCCCCCCTCCATCAACCAAGAGATGATGCATGCATCCCTTCCCACTTTTCTTTATTTGGCAACAGCAAAATTTATCTGCTCTGAGAAACCAGAGGCGATATGGATGGCTTTTGTTGCCGTGGTTTGCATGTTTGTTTTAATCATCCAGTTTCTTGGTTTTGTTTTGTTTTTACTTTGGGAAAGACAGCTTGCAAAGGCTTCTCAGATGGATGAGATTGGATTTGCACAGGGCAGAGTCACAGGGATGTCATTTTTCATCACTTAATTGGAGACAGTTATGCCTCGGTGTTAAGGAGGGGCTTTATATTGATGGTGAAAATAACGACGGCGCAACAACAAAAAATGCATGACAAAGTGCATCATGTACCAATTAGCCAGGCTTACTCTGATACTATTAGGGGGAAACAAAAGACTGAGCTAGACACAAATGTTCCATTTGGTTTCGGTGAGGCTGCTGTAAAGATGCCTCTTTCACCCTCTGAAGCTGTTATTTAGCCATAGGAATGTGTGTAATGAGGCCTCACAGGGATCACTTTCTTCATAAGTCTTATTATTGTGCTTCAGTAGACCCTGGATGTCTTAGTTGCTTCCCCCCACGCCACTCGCTCTTTCAGACTTAGTTATCATACTGTAGTTCAGTGGGAGGTAGAGGACAAGCTATCTATTTCACAGGTTTTTGTGCTTGCCGATTCACTGAAATTCATAGGCGAGAGAATTCTTGTCCACCTGCAATCTCTGAGCAACCAAAGCAGGCAAAAGTGGAGCAGAGCTACCAATGTTTTGAGACATAAACAATCAAGTTTGGGTTGTGGTTTTTTTGGGAAGGGGATTTAGAAAAAGAACACACACACACCCACACACAAAAGCACATAAATCTCTTCCTTCTCAAAATAGACAAATTTGCACAGACTGACAGACAAAGAAATACAGCCATGTTTGGCTTTCCCTTGCACATTTTGGCAAGGCAGGTTTGCTGTTTACAGTACGTATCAGGAGTCTTATTTATGTATTGATTTATATATTTAAATCCTTTGTATGGTGCCTTTCATTTCAAAGCAATATTAAGACGGTTTGTAGAACAAAAGAACAAACAGCATATGGCAATTGAAGGCATATCAATAAAACATAAGTAACAATTACAGTTAAAGATTTTTGATAATTCTGATGAAAATGTAAATAGGAGTAGAAACTGCCAATGTTCAGTTATACACCCCATGCCATGTTTGGAATGGAAATCAATCCAGTGAATACGTACAGTTGTTGTTGCTGTTTGTTTGTTTGGTGGAGGTGGTGCTGCTGGTGGTGGTTGTTTTCAGCCCACAGATGATGCATAATGATAGACAATAGACTTGCACTGAAATTGTATGGAATAATGCAATGATAATGCAATTAATTATGTAAAATTTTGCCATAGTGGAGAATTAGATAATGTAGCAGAATGAAAACAGTGAATACAAAGTAGAACAGAAATTGATGGCTTCTTACATCCCTAATTACTGTAGCCAGAAATGCCAAGGGCTGGTATTAACGGTCAGGAAAAGCTTGGGTAAAAAAAGAGGCATATTTTTAAATTTGGAGGTGGAAACCCCTGACAGTCAATACTTGCCTGATCTCTATGGGGAGATCATTCCACAGGTTAGGGATCATGAGAAAGGTCTACACCGCCATGCCATTCAGATGGATAGTTGCCAACCATGGTACAGGTGAGAGGATCATATCATGAACATTCATAATTCAGGAGCCTATAGGACTGTGCTTACACACACACACACACACACAAGCCAGATGTAAACCCAGCAGTCGCCTATGAGGGGTCCACCAGAAAAACAAAACTATGTGGTGGCCAATGGAATAGAGAGGTTCCATATGCACCAAGGAGAAGACAACAGAGGCAGAGGACACTCAACTATCATGAATGTCAATAGTGCTAACTAAAGCAGCCCCTGCCTCCACCCTTGCCTCTCCATACCATGCCAACAATCAACAATGGTTTTGCCTAGAGGACTAGCATTCTGGCAACTGCTGTATGAACTGGTTTGTAGATTCTTACATTATTATAGTATGTGTGTGCTGCAGGTCAGAAACACTATGGGTTGTATCCAATGCTAGTACTATTGAGAGTAGAGCTATTTAAATTCACTGTGGGTTAAACCACAGAGCCTAGGGCTTGCCAGTCAGAATGGTCGGCGGTTCGAATCCCCCAATGGGGTGAGTTCCTATTGCTCTGTCCCAGCTCCTGCCAACCTAGCAGTTCGAAAGCACGTCAAAGTGCAAGTAGATAAATAGGTACCACTACAGTGGGAAGGTAAACGGCGTTTCTGTGTGCTGCTCTGGTTCGCCAGAAGCAGCTTTGTCATGCTGGCCACATGACCTGGAAGCTGTACGCCGGCTCCCTTGGCCAATAACGTGAGATGAGCGCCGCAACCCCAGAGTTGGTCACGACTGGACCTAATGGTCAGGGGTCCCTTTACCTTTACTAGTCACTTAGGTCCATTGATTTTGTTGGGTCTGCTCTGAGTATAAATTTGGCCACTTTCACGCCATACATTGAAAGCACCATGATTCCATTCTAAACAGTCATTACTCCCCCCCTCCAAGTTTTATGGAAACTATAGTTTGTTAAAGGTGATCTTAGTAGTTAAAGGTAAAGGTACCCCTGACCGTTAGGTCCAGTCGCGGATGACTCTGGGGTTGCGGTGCTCATCTCGCTCTATAGGCCATGGGAGCCGGCGTTTGTTTGCAGACAGCTTCTGGGTCATGTGGCCAGCATGACTAAGCCACTTCTGGCGAACCAGAGCAGCACACGGAAACGGTGTTTACCTTCCCCCTGGAGTGGTACCTACTTATCTACTTGCACTTTGACATGCTTTCAAACTGCTGGGTGGGCAGGAGCTGGGACCGAACAATGGGAGTTCACCCCGTCGCAGGGATTTGAACCGCTGACCTTCTGATCGGCAAGCCCTAGGCTCAGTGGCTTAGACCACAGCACCACCCGCATCCCATTGCTCTTAGTAGTTAGGAGACCCCAATTCCCATCACAGAGCTACAACTCCCAGAGTACCCTGGGAAGAGGGATTTTTAAAGCACTGCAGGAATTGTGACTCTGGGAGGGTACTGGGGGTGTCTCCAAACAGCTCTCAACACAGCCTGCTAACTGCACTGTAAGAAAGGGAGTATTTTTCCTCCTTGGCACTAGGTCTAGAGACAGCTCTCAATGCTGTTTCACATGCTGCAGCGTAACACAGCCAAGTTTGCAACTAGCTATTCATTCAATAGGGAGGCTCAACCAATCTGGAACAAAAAATTTATTTATTTGAAGCATTTATTTTTTTGCCATGCTCTTTGAACACTCCCAGTGCAGTTTACAGATCAAAATGATACCAAAAAAAGACAAGACAGTCTCTGCTTTCTGGCTTACAATACAGAAGACATAACACAAAAGGAAAAACAAAGGGTAGGGATGGAGGAGGAAAACAATAGTGAATTTAGGAATCAGTGCTTGAGTTAAACAGTTATTATAGTGACTAGCTGGGATGGAGAGAGAGGAGGAGCTGAATGGAGCTGGGTTGGTTTTTTTTCCTGGCACACCCCATGGAGTGGCTCTGCTTCTTGTCTTCTGCTGCAGGTTGATGAGTTGTGCGATGCGCACCTTTGCCACGTACGTGAAAGGAATCGGCCCCATTTACATTTCACATATCCAAGTGGATTAATAGAAATTGAAGGGGATATACTTAAAAAGCCACTAAATGCCCGAAAGGTACCCTGAATCTTCAAAGACGACTAGTTGTAGCTCACAGCGCTGCGAAAGAGCCTCTTTCAGTTCCTTTGTACTGCCAAGGCTCAGTTCACTATCAGAAGGTAATGATGCAACAATTGCAAATAGGCACCTACCATGGGACAGGATTAATTGATTTATTAGATGAACTGGATTAACTTTCCAATTACAACCTGAATTGTTACTTACACAAGATAATTTACTAGATATGGGAAAGAAAGAAGAAGGGGGTGGGAGGGAAAGAAGAGAAGCCAAACTTTGGTTTGATTTTCTAAGACTTAAAGGGGGGGGGCTGGTTTTGCCTGCAGCGGTTTTCCTGCTGCGAGGAAATGATCTCTAGTGGCAGGGAATTTCCAGGGAGTGCAGAACGGTCTGTGTAGTCGATGGATCCCCTGCTGTTCTTTGGGAGCCATCAGTCACAGATGCTCCTTTCTGGTCTTGTTTTATCCCCTGATGTTTTTATTAGTGGGGAACTTTTTCTTCCTAAGTGGCTTTAAGTGATATTCTTGGATTGTTGCTCAGGTGAGGGTGGCAAAGTTATCCCCCTGGGAAGAAAGCAAGGTCATGACAGCGCATAGCATAACTGCTCTCTACAGGGAGCCATGAAAATCCAACCTTGCTGAGCCTTCCCACTGAGAGTGAAAGCAGAGCCATCTGCAAGGGGGTTGTTGTTGCTCTGCAATTATTTCTTCATAGGCATAACAGTTAGGTCATGTTCTGGCTTCTCATTTCTTTCCCACCATCATGTTGCAACTGCATGTTGTGATCTTTCATAAGAACATCAGAAAAGCCCTTCCTAGATCAGGTCAAAACCAGCATCTTCTTCTCCCAGCGATGAACCACATGCCTATGGGAAGCCTGGAAGCAGAACCTCAGTGGAAGAGGAGGAGGAGGAGGAGGAGGAGGAGGAGGAGGAGGAGGAGTTTGGATTTGATATCCCACTTTATCACTACCCTAAGGAGTCTCAAAGTGGCTAACATTCTCCTTTCCCTTCCTCCCCCACAACAAACACTCTATGAGGTGAGTGGAGCTGAGAGACTTCAAAGAAGTGTGACTAGCCCAAGGTCACCCAGCAGCTGCATGTGGAGGAGTGGAGACGCGAACCCGGTTCACCAGATTACGAGTCTACCGCTCTTAACCACGACTACACCACAATACTCTCCCCACTTGTGAATCCCAACAACTGGATCCCAGAAAAACCCTGTCTCCAACAGTGGAGGTAGAACCTAGCTATCATGACTACTAGTCACTGATAGCATAATCCTCAATGAATTTGTCTAATCTTTTTATAAGGACTTCCTCTTGCATATCATTGCCTGCCTTCTACTTCCTGATTTTTCTTGCCCATGGGGAATTGTTCTTGTAAAAGGCAATAGCTTCTACTCCATCAGATCTGAAGACTGAATTAATGAAATGCACTCCTTGTGGTACTGTCTTTGGCCATGGGCCAGAAACTCGATGGAGAGTGCAGTGACTAGACTGCTGGTGGGGGCAGATGGTTGACAGCATGAGATACTTTCGCTAAAACATCTGCAATGGCTGCCCATATGTTAATGGTCCAGGGGCAAGGTTCTTGTATTAATATTCAAAGACCTGGACAACTTGGGTCTACTTCAAGGATTTCTTAAGAACCATCTGTGCCCTTATATTCCAGCTTGATTACTGAGATCATCCAGAGGCACACCATTAGTTGTCCCACATATCACTGGTCCCATACTGTGGAATATACTGTGGAAATTCAGCTAACCTTCAGATATCTCTCTATAGTTACTTGATTTACCTTTTTTAAGTTCAGTCAATAATTATTTTACTTATTTTGTATAGTTTTACAATATTTTATTATATGCATGGCCTTGATATTTTATGTGAGTGGGTAGTGTGTAAATACTTTTATAAATAGCTGCAAATAAGAGGGAATAGTGTGTTGTTTAACGATCCCGAGAGCTGCTGCTTTGCCCTGTGCAAAGTCTGGGAGAGCCCCTGCTCGGAGCAAAAAAAGAGTCTGGCTGGGATGGAATGCACATGCAGGAATGCAGCTCCATCTGGGGGAGACAGCATGGAGAGGGGAGATTCCATTGGGCTCTGCAAACTGTCACACTGTAAACTGCTTTCTTTGCAGATGCAAAGAATGATGCTGGGTAGGGAAGCAGAAATGGATCCAGTTCAAATGTGGAAATTGCAGTCACCCAAAAGGTCAATGTAATGTATGTTCCTCCATGAGAGGGATCAAGTGCCCCCCTAGCAAAGTGCCTTCCACCAGAAGCTGGTGGAAGCTAGGAAAGGCAGTGGCAGAGAACCTGCTTCAGTCTCAGACCTGCATTCCCATCTGGGCAACCTTCCAATGGTCACGTGCAAGAGTTGGGTGAGGTCAGAGGAAAAAATGGGTGAAGCAACAGGTGTAAATTTTACCATGTACAATAAACTGTTTTCTGAATATGCACCCCTCTCTTCTCCAGCCATGTAAATAAGGGCTCCAAGATTTGATTCCTGACCAGCAAAGTCTCCAGGGGCGTAGCCAGCATGAAAATTGGGGGGGGCAAGGGGCGGGGCCACAGCGGGGCAAGGAAAGCTCCCTTCTCCCTTGCCAGCTTTCCCTCCACCCGCCCTGGCGATCGCGGAGGGGGAGGAGGGGATCGGAGCAGCCCGATTTCGGGCTGCTCCGACTCCCTCCTCCCCCTCCGCGATCGGCAGGGGCGAGGGGGCACCAGGATCAGCCTGAAATCGGGCTGCTCCGATCCCCTCCTCCCCCTCTGCGATCGCCGGGGCAGGTGGAGGGAAAGCCCCAGAGCCGCGCAAAGCGGTTGCCTGGCTTTCCCTCCGTCCGCCCCACAGCCAAGACGTCTCCCTTCTCCCTTGCTGGCTGTGGGGCGGGTGGAGGGAAAGCCAGCCAAATGCTTTGCGCGGCTCTGGGGCTTTCCCTCCACCCGCCCCACAGCCAGCCCGTGAGAAGGGAGACGGCACCGGGCAGGCAGTGGGGCAGGCTGGCCAGCGGCCCTGCTTCTGGGGGGGCAATTTCCCCCCCCTGCCCCCTGCCTACACCCATGAAAGTCTCCCATCTAGGGTATGTTAGCAGGGCTGGTGAGGGATGTGGCCTGGGAGCTGAGGAAGGGATGGGGCCTCAGACAAGTTCTGAGAAAGAGATAAAGGTGCTCCCCACCCCTGGTAAAAGAGAGTTGTCTGGAAGAATGATAAGAACAGCAGAAGAATGTGGATCAGAGGAGAGGGCTAAAAGGAGAGATCTAGAGGGGAAAGAAAACAAAGTGAGAATGGAAATTGAGAAGAGGTAGAATAACTGAGAACAACGGAAGAAAAAGTGGTGATCTACATACCGTCAAATATTTAACTGCATGCCTTTCTAGGATTTCCCTGTGATATACAATAACTCCTGAAATTAATATGGAACTAGGTTGACTGAAAGGTTGGGTCAAAGCTGAGTACTGATTTCATTGTTTACATCTCTTGGTGAATTAGATATTCTAATTAGGAATGGATAACTGATCCCTGGAGCAGACATCCATGCCCCGTTCAGGTTCATTGAAAGAAAACCAAGAAGGAATGTGAATATAATAATGCACAAATCTATTAGAAAATGCAAACAGTTCAGGGGCTATAACTTGCTCAAGGGCAAGCAGGAGATGGAGTACTTCCAAGCAGATACCTCATTGTGAAGCTATGCTAAGTGGTAAGGATGAGCCATATTTATCAGGTGTTCAGACTAAGCTGGTGGGAGGACATAAAGTGAGGATGCTTAAGGAAGGAGGCATTCCTAAACTTCTCCTCTATCTGCTTTCTCCTCTGTGTGCTTTCTCAAATAGCAGAGAGAAGCGGTGCTAGACTAGCATGGATTATTAATGAGAACTGGAAGATGAATGCTCACTCTTCCTTTCTCCCTGTTTCATGGGAAGACTGAGACTCAAAGGAGGAGAGTGATATATTGTCCACCCCCCTTGCTGTCTACCCTTGTGGTCCACCAAACTCACATGCTCTTGCTGCAATGTTGGTCAGTTTTGAGCTTAGGTCAAAGAAATATGTGAGCTCCTTGTTTCTGCCTAGAGTTGGCTGGCCTGACTCAAGCCAACTGTTTGAATCATCTGGAGCTATTTGCACTTCATTGTAGACCACATGCAATGGTGGGTGCATAGTTGGAGACTTCATGCCAATGGGTTTGACTGAAGCCAGCCATTGGTGAGGCTTTTCACACACATTCACAGGCACACACCCACTTCTGGGGAGTCTGCCCATTTGGAGCACGGTGTTTAACTTTCCCCTTCTGAAGAGCAGGCAATGCCCCCTGCCCTCTGCAATTACAGGAAAGGCCAGCTGTGACGACCCGGGTCCCACTCTACCTTACTATCACTGCGACACAGGAATCCAGAGGGGAAAACACCCACCCTCTTCTCCTGCCGCCTCAAAAATAAACCCCTTTTCCTAATGGGTTTCTAAGTAAGGAGAGCCTTCCAGCCTACGTGGCCTGGTACCTTAAGAAACTCTAGGCTGTCCCCCAGGAATAACCTCTTGCCTCCTGTAAAGGGTCTCCCTCAGTTGGATTCCCCCACTGTAGAAGTTTGCCCTAGGCACTCTGGCAACTTCTTGGCACCTCAGGTTACCCTTCTAAGCCTCCTCCGTGTAACTTCAGGACACAAACCACCACCTCCCTGCCTGAGGTGAGTTTGGCCCTCTCTTGAGTCACCACGGCTGTGAGTCCTGGTACCTCGCTGGAAAAATACAAACGGACCTCTTGTTGGCAAAAACAGAGATGAAGTTTTATTGTGTTAAAAACATAAGTGATTCTTTAACGTGTCATTTATTAATTAGCTTTGTTCCAGTTGTACAAAATAAACTCAGTCAAACATTTAACTTTAAGTTTTCCTAGCCTCTTAATTGTCTTCATATAAGCCACCACATAACACCACACCACACCTTCCTCCCCCTCCCTCCTAACTGACCAAACCGACTCTCCCTCCTTTTTTAAAACCGGGCACAGTCCCGCCCCCATCAGAGTTCTATGCCAGTCAGGCTGGAGGTGGGTTAACTCTTTGCCAGCCGGGCAGGAATAAACATTTTAAAAGTGCTTCAATTTGTCACATATCTCCCCCACCACAAAGACATTGCGTCGGCTTGCTCTTAACTAACTAGAGCAATGCCAAAGCAATGGGCTTGGGGTTATAAATCCTTCAATGCATTCTATAACACTCATATTACAAAGTCAACTAAATTAACATCTCATAAACTTGTACACAAATAAACCATGTTTGACATGTGTTAGATTATAACGCCTAAGCACAAATGTTTTGCTAGGGTTACCACCGTTTCATATAATACTTTGCACCATTCTATACCTCTCAAAAATATACCTAGACAAAGCGTCCGCTATGATGTTTTCCTTCCCACTTATGTGCTTATCCTGTGTCTATTTTATAAGTTGCTAGGCTGGTCCTCCCTGGGATGTTTGAGAAGATCTGAGCAAACTGAGCAAGGACTAATTTTAACTGCTCCTTTTGCTCTGGGGTCAGACTTTCATCGAATGACACCTCTGCTAGAGTTGTGCCCTTACTCAGCTCTCCCCACCCAGTTAAATGAATTCCTTGTGTCATCTTCCCCTTTACTTGTAACACCAACTTATTTCTGTCAAAATAAGGCTTAAGTAAGTTTACATGAAAATTTTTACATCGGTCCCCTTCCCCATCTAACTCTACTAAATAGTTCACCGCTGATATCCTCTCGACCACTTTGAAGGGACCGTCCCACGACATCTCCAACTTCTTTCGACGTCTTGTTCTTAACACGAGCACACTGTCACCAGGCTGGAAAGTTCTGTCTCTTGCGTGTGCATCA
Organism: Zootoca vivipara; assembly: GCF_963506605.1. NCBI lineage: Eukaryota > Metazoa > Chordata > Lepidosauria > Squamata > Lacertidae > Zootoca > Zootoca vivipara. The sequence goes on along the minus strand of NC_083282.1, from coordinate 81,131,838 downwards.
TACCACTGCTTCTGTCGACGCTGTGCCTGCTGCAAGTTGTGAGCAGCTTGCTCCCGTAGCTCTTGAAGGTCGCTCTGCAGCTCCTGTAGATACGTCACAACATCAGGGCTGTCGATCTGCTCCTCCCCTGACCACGCTGCTTTCATCAAGTCTAGGGGTCCTCGTGGCTGTCGTCCAAATAGGAGTTCAAAAGGACAGAACCCTGTGCTCTCCTGCGGCACTTCGCGATAACCAAATAGGAAGTGTTGCAGCCTCTCATCCCAGTCGTTAGGATGATTGATGGAATAGGTTTTTAGCATCCGGCTCAGGGTCGAATTAAATTTCTCCGTCAAGCCATTCGACTGCGGATGGTAAGCCGTAGTTTTAACATGCTTAATCCCACAAAGGGTTAAAAGCTCTTCCATGGTCTTGGACGTGAAGGATGTCCCTAAATCTGTTATAATTTCCTTGGGGAATCCCAGCCTTAAGAACACCGACATGAGGGCTTTTGCTACAGTCTTTGAGTCAATGTCCTTTAGAGGTATTGCTTCTGGATAGCGCGTAGCATAATCCACTAGGCATAAAATAAACTTATTCCCCCTTTTTGTAACTCTGGAGATAGGCCCGAGGATGTCCACTCCTACTCTGGAAAAGGGCTCAGTAATTACGGGAATAGACTGTAACAAGCCTCGCGTTTTGTCCGCTCTTTTGCCTGCTTTTTGGCAGATCACACAGGACTTGCAATACTCTTTGATGTCTTTGCCCATCCCAGGCCAGTAAAATCTTGCTTGGATTCTATCACTAGTCTTTCTAATGCCTAGATGCGCTGCTGAGGGTGCGTCGTGTGCCATTTGTAGCACTTGCAACCGGTAAGCTCTTGGCAACACTAACTGTTTCTTCCTCTCCCAAACAGCAGCAGTTTTCCTCCTCCTAGAAATTCTATACAGTCTTCCCTCAATGGTGGTAAATAAGCAGGGGTTCTCCACAGTTACTTCTGCAGTAGGACTTTGTGCTTTACCCCACAGCTCTTTTATAGTTTCATCCTCTTTTTGATCACTCAAGAATTGGGCACCGTGCTCCTGGACCACTGGCACGCTAATCAGCCCTTCATCCTCACCAGGCTCTATGGGTGACTCTATAACTGCAGGAGGATTACTCTCATTGACTTGAGACTGTGACCTAGTTATCACTTGAATACGGTGCTTCTGACTAGCTAGGTCATTCCCTATTAAAAAGGGCACCTCCAATTCATTTAGGATTCCTACTCTCCATTTGCCACAAAATCCTTTGTAGGTAATATCAACTTCCGCTAATGGTACTTCAAAATGTGGGCCCCATATGCCTTTTAAACTATAGGACTGACCCTTGAGGTACTGCTCCTTTGGAACAAATTGTGATTTGACCAGTGAGACTTCTGCTCCTGTGTCCCTCAAACCTAAAAAAACCTGACCATTTAATTCAATTGGCTCCATGTAATCTTGGTTGCACTCCTGCTCAGCCCTCCAGACCTGTAAGACCTTAGAAGTAGTCTCAGCTGGACTGTCTGCTTTCTCTGAGCCTTCTGTCTGAGGCGAGCTATTTTCCTGTGACTGCGTTATCAGTTTTATTTGTTTAGCTGCAGTAGGTGTAGTTTGCGACTTAACCAGCAGGGGGCACCTGGCACGTACATGTCCCTCACGATTACAGAAAAAACAAGTGATTTTCTTAGAACCTGTCTTGTCAGAAACTGATTCCCTGACAGGAAAATTTTCTTGCCTGTCTTTATTTTCTCTGTTTCTCCATGGATTACCCTTCTGTGAGTGTTTTGGGAATGCTATTTCATTGAAATCTCCTTGTAGTTCGTCTAAGACCTCAGCAACCCCTGCCACAGTTTTCAGTTTTTTATCCCTCAAGAACCAACGTAAATTGCTAGGGATTTGCTTAAAAAATTGTTCTAAACAAATTAATTGTTTTAACTCATCAAAGTCCTTCACTCCACTCCCTTGAATCCATCTGTCAAGTAATTTATCTAAGCGGCTAGCTAGTTGGGCATAAGTCTCTTTATGTTCCTTTTTTGCCTCACGAAAAGCCTTTCTGCTTTGTTCAGCCGTGAGTCCACATCGAACCCTGACCCTTTGCTTAAATACTTGGTAACTTGACAGCTCTTCTTCCCTCAGGTCAGCATAAATTTCACTTAGTATCCCACAAATTTGAGGTCTTAAATAAAGCATCCAGTTCTCCTCAGGTATTTGAAATTCCACACAAACGCGTTCGAAGGTAAATAGAAACGATTCGACATTATCGTCCTTTCCAAATTTGGGGAACCTTTTTAAATTAATTGCGATACTATCATTATTAACTGGGCTACTAGTTAATTCTGATCGCAAACGTATCTCTTCAAGCTTCATTCTGTCCTGTTCTAATTGAACCCTTAACCTCTCGGACTGCATTCTCTCCTCAGCTTCAATTCTAGCTTTTTCCCTCTCACTATCAATTCTAGCTTTTTCCCTCTCACTTTCAGATGCTATCTTTTCCCTCTCAGCTTCAATTCGGGCCATCTCAATTCGTAGTTTCATCAGTTCTACCTCAGAACCTGGGCTTCCCTCAGCCCCTTCCGTTCTTTCATCTCCTTTTGCCTCTCTGGGTTTTCTTACGTGAGTCATTTTCCTCACAGGAAAATCCTGACAGACTCAAACCAAACTAGGCGTGTGAGCTTTTAATTTCGATCACGACGCTGCCACCAAAAATGTGACGACCCGTGTCCCACACTACCTTACTATCACTGCGACACAGGAATCCAGAGGGGAAAACACCCACCCTCTTCTCCTGCCGCCTCAAAAATAAACCCCTTTTCCTAATGGGTTTCTAAGTAAGGAGAGCCTTCCAGCCTACGTGGCCTGGTACCTTAAGAAACTCTAGGCTGTCCCCCAGGAATAACCTCTTGCCTCCTGTAAAGGGTCTCCCTCAGTTGGATTCCCCCACTGTAGAAGTTTGCCCTAGGCACTCTGGCAACTTCTTGGCACCTCAGGTTACCCTTCTAAGCCTCCTCCGTGTAACTTCAGGACACAAACCACCACCTCCCTGCCTGAGGTGAGTTTGGCCCTCTCTTGAGTCACCACGGCTGTGAGTCCTGGTACCTCGCTGGAAAAATACAAACGGACCTCTTGTTGGCAAAAACAGAGATGAAGTTTTATTGTGTTAAAAACATAAGTGATTCTTTAACGTGTCATTTATTAATTAGCTTTGTTCCAGTTGTACAAAATAAACTCAGTCAAACATTTAACTTTAAGTTTTCCTAGCCTCTTAACTGTCTTCATATAAGCCACCACATAACACCACACCACACCTTCCTCCCTCTCCCTCCTAACTGACCAAACCGACTCTCCCTCCTTTTTTAAAACCGGGCACAGTCCCGCCCCCATCAGATTTCTATGCCAGTCAGGCTGGAGGTGGGTTAACTCTTTGCCAGCCGGGCAGGAATAAACATTTTAAAAGTGCTTCAATTTGTCACACCAGCCAAGATTGGCATGGGATTTTCCAGAAGCGTGGGAACCCCAGAAGGCTGCAGGGTTCAGATAACCAAAGAGATGGTTTGCAGAATGAAGGAAATGGGAGACTCACAAACACCTCTTGGGTACCTCAAAAGTTAGCACAACAAAAACACTTCCTCCAGCCCTGAAAATTTAATAATTTTCTAATGCAATTTCATTTCCCATTAGTTGATGGAGAATGATGTGGGAGAAATTTTTGGTACAGCACTACATGTTGCAAAACAGCATCTATAACTTCATGATGCCTCTTCTTTCCTAAATTCTGTCATCCATCATCTTCCTGTGGTTTCTCGTTTCTCCTCCTGCCCTAAGTTGGTTTACGGTGAGACAATTCCTTAGCATTTGCTTTCTGTTAAACTCTGAATTCTTCAAAGTTCAACTTTCAACTCACCCTTAGTGAAAAATTTAATTTTCTGTCACAGTACTCAACCCATCCATCACTGTTGTATTGTTCTTTTTTAGGTAGAAGGTATCTTCATGCATGTGGTGAACACCCACCTTCCTTGAGAAACCTCTTTGTAGGTTAGTAACAGTATTTATTTTTTTAAACTTCTGATCTTGGCCATTATATGTTGGGTTCCAAATGATGCCTAGGAGAGTTTGTCTGAATAAGGATTGAGTTGAAGACCTTTGAAAAGTAAATGGTGGTTAGCTTTCCAAAAATAAGCACTTGAGAGCAGTCTGTTTGATGATATTGATCCCTTTCTGCTAAAAAGGAGAGAAAAAAACCTAGGCACTAATGGCCCGTGTTATGTATCATTGTCTAAGGAGCATGGTATTGTTCAAGAATATGGAATATCATTTTCTTTCTCTGTGTGTGGGGGTGAATAGAAAGAATTAATTCCAGATTGTACTAATTCCTTGCTCTGAGGTTGGTATGAAAGAGGTATTCAGCACCTTTGAGGATTAAGCTCATGATTTCTGAATACATTTTGAATCATCTTTAGTTTTTCCATATCCCCTCTTCTGTCCCAAGATAATCCACTTGTAATTATTAAATTTGTCTTACTGTCAATCTTTTTACAATACACTGACAGTCTCTTTTTTCCTCTCATTAGATTGCTTTTCCATTAGTTTCCAATGAAGTTATTCTTGGATTATTTAGAATGTTGGAAATGAAAGTCTCAAATCCTGAAGCCCTCCATTATACGTATCACCTTCCTTCACATCCCTGTTATTTATTTGATTGTTTACCCTGGCCTTTCTTGAAGGCCCTGTGTAAGTTACAATGTGCTTAACAAAAACAAAAAAGCAATAAAAAGAAACTCTGAAAACACATCAGATCTTACCAACTGATTAAAATCTCATCTCATCATCACCTTTTAACAGCAGGCTCCTCAATGGACTTATCTTCTTGTGACAGTTTCAATGCATCAGAGAAAGGGGAAATAATCTCTGTTCTTTTCCCTTTGGAAAAACCTCCCAGTTCGTATTTAAGGAAGGATTCACAGATTATGTTCATCTCATCTTTTTCCTAATAAAACTTATGCTATAGCACATATTTTAGTTATCTATCTCTCTTTTAATTTGTGTATTGATTGTACCTGAAACCTTGGTCCTCTTTCCCCTTTCCAGAAGCCTTACAATGCCACAGCACTATTTTGACCAAAGACATTAATTTGCCCACTCCCGTGCTCTATTGGACAGAGACAGACTTCCCTAGAACCAAATTAATAATTCTCAGGAATCTAGACCAATATGGTCCACTCCCTAGACCAATATGTGAACTGAAATACAGCTGTCCTTCAAAATGTGCACTTGTTTCAATTTTGCAATGCAGTTCTATCGCACCACCACCCACCTTCTAGAGTTCTATCACTTTTGCAACTGAATCTTGTATCCTTCACTCAAGCCAGTGGCATTCTTTACCTCCTGCAACACACACCTTGCAAATTTTGAAGCACATAGAATATTGGACAACAACTCATTTCCTCTCTTTCCCCTTTCTCCCCTTAAGCTGTTCCTGCTGGTCTTGAAAATAGTTTACTATTTTTAAAATTAGAGGCTAATTGGTCTAGCAGCTGCTTTTCTTGCAGCTGATCCAGTTATGCAAACCCAAAACTCACAAATTCATGTCGAAGGAGGATACATTGCCACTAAACTGGGTGTGAAAGTCGCACTGTACATGTGTGAGCATTGCTATTGTGTAAACTAAACATAAAGGCTGGTGCCATTTCTACTTTGTGAATACACACACACACACACACACACACACACACACACACACAGAATGAGTTCTGGGGGGTTTATGTGATTGGATTACTATACAGTAGCAGCACTCCACATGAGGCTGCCCTTGGACAGCATTTGGGTAAACGTCAGCTCTTACAACACCTGGTAGCCAACTCGACATTCCAGGCAGAAAGTCACAAATAACATTGTGCTTTCTCCAACGTAGTGCTAAGTAACCGGCTCAATCACCACAAGTATTTTCTCTTGTGCAATGGAATTCCCCCCCTCCTTTCCCCTATGCACCCCCTAAATCTGTTCTGATTGTTCTCCCCACCTACCATAGCAGATTTGGGGAAGCTGCAGGGGAAGGGAAGTTCCATTTTGCAAGTGTCATTCCTTGTGCTGATGAAACAAGTTAGTTGCATACCATTTCAATTATTGTTACCCATCCTTTACCATAAGATCCCAGGCTGGAATACATCTGGAGAAAGCTAATAACATAAAATAAAGGGGAGAATACCCCACTCCTAAACCCCATGCAATTGTATGACACCAAAATATTTGAAGGACCTCTTCTACAATCCTGCTCACTTACGTGAGCATTACAGGCCTTGGTTGACACCCTACCCCTTTTAGTGGCATAGATTGATGGGATGCAAGACAGGGCCTTCTTTGTTGCAGCACCCAGGATGTAGAACCTGATTATTTCCCTCCATTTCAAGCTTCAAGGGAGCTCTTTTAGTCTGTGGTACTTTTCTTGTCTCTCCTATTGAAATGAAGCTGGTCCAGAAGCTGGTGCAGAATGTAGCTGCCAGGTTTTTTAGCAGCACAGCAAAATGAGATCACATTTGTACCAAGCTTGCTCTTGGTATAAGATTTCGTGTGCATTTTGTATGTGTATCTGAAGAAGTGTGCATGCACACAAACTAGGGCAGAAATTAGCTCTAGTATATTGCATCTGTTTGGCTCAGCTCTGATGGGAGTTGTAGCCCAAAACATTTGAAGGGCATCTTGTTGGGAAAGACAGCTTTAGCTAGAGATGTTAGGGACTAGCAGCCCTAGCAATTTCTACATACAAATCATGGATTCTTCCACCAAGTTCTGACCCCTTCCCTAATCTTATAATTAGTTCATATCTCTATCTAGGATTGCATACATGGGGTTATCCCAACAACCCTGCTGAAAGACAACACCCAAAGCTACCCAGCTCTGTAATTTTCACAGCAAAGCATGATTCTGGATGCAAGTCTAATGCACTATTCATGATACAACACTGGTTCTCTTTTACATACTATCACAATGTTCCTAAACCCAGTTTAACTGTGGTTCATAATAGCTTCATCACCCCCTGGGGCATTTTATTCATCTAGTTACTTGTGTGTTGCTTTTATTTTCTTGCGAGTTGGTCTTATTTTCAACTATTGGCTAAGGACCATTTCCACATTGAATATAATGTGTGGTTTGTCTCTAGTAAATGACTGAAAGAGAGAGTCAAATTATTCATGTATTAAGAGGGCTGACAAAAGCAGATTGAAACAATAAATCCTGCATTTTTAACTACTTCTCCTTGCCCAACAACCATTCCGAGGCAAATTTAAGACCGAAGGAATGAGTTGCAACAATGCAGAACTGTTTGAAAGCCTAAAATTCTGATCCTTTTCAAAGTCATTCTTTGGAATGATGGAAAGGGGTGCAGATAAATGTAATGTAAGCTCCTTGTGGATCTGCTGATTCTTGCAAAGTGCAATTTCTAGCAAAAAACTGCTAAGGGGAAAGGGATGTGATGATTTGAATAAATAATTAGATGAAAGTTGAAGAGGGGAACATTTTACTTTCCTGAACATGAAAGTGATCTCAGTCTCTTAAATATCGTTAGGCAGTAGAACTAATCAAGTCGAAGTCAAATAGAGTCCTAGATTGAAGTAATTTTACATCTCCTTTAATCTTCTTATCGAATGCTGGTCTTAGAGGTGGGAACCACAGTTAGAAGCAGTTGGCTTCTAGGGAACTTGTTCCATTTTGAAGGAGAAAAGCCCACAGTATATTAGTTTTCTTAGAACCCAGACCTTTAATGAAGGGATTTTTTTATATTTATCTCCCCACAGAGAGGAATATAAAGTAAAATAAAACCATAATTTAGCGTTGAATAGTTAGCGCAATATTCAGATGACAAAAAGAGTTATATCAAATACTGTATATCCCTGAATATCTTCAGAATCTACCAATGTAACCAAGTATGCAAGGCATGATATTAATAAAAATGGATACATTTTAATTCCTGCATAAATATAATAATAAAACTACCATGCATCACAGCAAGATGAAGTGGTCCATTTGCTTTTGAGTGGATGCACCTGTAGCTATATTACCATGAAGCCCAGCTTTGTGCAAGGATTTGCTTCTGTTTAAAGAGGTGGATGACATTGGAGCCATTTTTGACTCCCTATAGCAGTGAATGGGGCTGGGGGACTGGATTTTAGTTTTCCAAACCACAAAGCACTTAGGGAGAAAGTGAGCTGCTGAATCCAGATCAGAGATACTTTGACGTATATGCCACAATGTGGGTGAAATTCCTACAGGATGTTGTAGATGAGTCATATTTTGCCTTGGTTGGACCCTCGGGCCATGCCATGTGGAAGTGGTTGAGTATAACTTTCATGAAGCAAACATCATTGTGGCTAGTTAGGAAATAACTCTTCAGTTGCAAACAATGCAACTGCTTCATTTGCATGGGCTTGGACAATTTTCCTGCTGAGAAAATTAATCCAATTTTTAAGGGCCATAGCCAGATTGTGCCTTAGGGAGGAATCCAACAACATGCTAAGGCAATTGTTCCAACAGGGCAAGCATTTAGACTTGCCAGATGCAGCAATCTCTTCCCTCTACATATTGTTCTAGTGGGGCAGGTTCTTCCTGACCACCCCTGAACCAATTTTGGGGAATGCAGGGGCACATGAGGGGGAGAGAGAGAGAGGAAAGCCCCATTGTGCAAGCCCATAGACTGCTTCTTCTGCTGGGACCCATTAATTGAAAACTGCCTGCCGTTACTAAAGTTATGAAAATGCCCAAGCATTTGGTGGTTCCTCAAAAATGAACACAGGTATTGTATCTGAAATTTGGGGGAGCCACCTATCAGAGGTGCTCTGGGAGTCCATTTCCTATATATGCTGTGGTTTCAACCAGATGGTCATCGAGGTCCCACACAGCTGTATGATTCTATGATCTGGTCATCAGATAGAAATAGACTCGATCATGAAATAAAAGTTTCAAATTAAAAATAATGAACTGCATGACCGTAACTCATTTCAAATTTTCCTTAATGGTCCCTAATGTATTTAGATGAAATGCCTTGTCGTTTTCCATGACAAAGGGGAACCGTGTTTAACTTGTCGTGGAATTCACTTGATATTGGTATAAATGAGCTATAAAGCATGTCTGTGATTGCCTTCTTAATAATATCCATGCATTCCTCCTGCAAAATTGTTTCATAAGAGATGAAATAGAGTCTTGATGTCAGATTGACACTTTAGGAACCTTAATGTGAATGAAAGATTCATGTTAATCATAGGACAATGTCATTTTCTTACAAGACATTATAACTGTCTGTGTTAAAGTAGCTTATATTTATTGGGTGGCTATTTCACTTCAGACAGAAGCCTTTTGCCCACAATTATAAAAAATATGAGAAACCTTAGTAGATGAAAGTTAATATAAAACTGTTAGTAGCTGAAATCCCATCTTATTTCTTGTGTTGTATTTTATTGTATGACATTAAGAATTCTAGGGAATTCAGATGGTTATACATTAAAAAACAATATAAGGAATAAAAGAAGCAATTAAAATGCAATTAAAAATCATACAGCATCTAGCACAGACAGAAAAGTCAGGGCTGTCTTTACTCAGGGGTCCAAGTGGTGCAAGTCACCCGGGCGCTGAATTCTGGGGGGTGCCAGGCGCCTGCTGCTGAAGCCACCTAAGCTCTTAACTATCTACCTGTTGTGAATTAATAAATAATTATGATCAAGCTAGAAAAACAAAATACACATATATCTAGGTATTACCGAAATGTATACCTACTGTTTCACTAAAGGACTTTCGACTTTGTGTGCTCATTTACCAAAGACATGCCATGCCAGCGGTGGTGCTTGTCATTCACAATGGTGACGCTTGACTCAACAACGGCGCTTGTCATTCTCAATGGCGCTGTGCACGCGAAATTAACTCTTACATCAAAATATTAAAAGTTAATTTGGGAGCTAAACTAAATTTTGGGGGCGCTTGGCGGATCTTTGCACCCCGGCAGCACATATGCTAAAGATTGCGCTGAGAAAAGTCATTAAGTGCCCCCAACTCTCAGCAATTTTCAAGCGGTTCAAGTGGGGGGGGGGCTTGGGAACTACTGCCTTAGTTAGGTCAAACAAAAAGTTTTTAATCAGGCATTGTTTAGACATTTAGTCGTGTCCGACTCTTCGTGACCCCATGGACCAGAGCACGGCAGGCACTCCTGTCTTCCACTGCCTCCCGCAGTTTGGTCAAACTCATGTTCGTAGCTTCGAGAACACTGTCTAACCATTTCGTCCTCTGTCGTCCCCTTCTCCTAGTGCCCTCAATCTTTCCCAACATCAGGGTCTTTTCCAGGGATTCTTCTCTTCTCATGAGGTGGTCAAAGTATTGGAGCCTTCATGGATCAATGCCTTGTCGTGGCGAAGGGGCTTGAATAACTCAGAGAAGCTATGAGCTATGCCATGCAGGGCCACCCAAGATGGACAGGTCATAGTGGAGAGTTTTGACTAAATGTGATCCACCTGGAGAAGGAACTGGCAAGCCACTCCAGTATCCCTGCCAAGAAAACTCCATGGACAAAGACAATCAGGCATTAGTGAACTTCATTTCCTGTCCTTGAGGTTGGTGGAGAGAGAGAGAGAAAGAGGCAATGTGTTCATTACAAGAAATGTTGATTGTGCATTGCCACAGGTAACTGATGTTAATTTGAGTGAGGCTACACATTCAGATAAGCAAGAAATAGTTTGTGCACAAATCTCATGACTGTCAATATGCATTCCTCTTGGTTTTCTCATTTTGTTCTCAACTCCCTGCCCTACCACACAAAACAAGCTGAGTACATCCAATTAAGAGATGGTTGAAAGGTGTAAACGGAACAATGACATGTTGTGCCACCTTTGAAGGACAGAAAACATTCAAAGGGTGACCTAGCCTGCCACCCTTAATTGACCCATTCTCCCATTGAGCACAAGCAAGGGTTGAACTGAACCAGGATGCTGGGATTTTGGACTCGGGTTACCTGAAAGTGTACCTAGCTTTAGTACTTTTCCACAACATCATATATAACTTTCCTCCTTGTGACACTGTAATTAGCTGTGGTGGAATGGATGGCACTGCAAAGACTGAATTACGACTTCAAGTGCAGAGTAAGCCTTAGGGCAGGTGAACTTAAAAGAAACAAAGGTGCAGTTTTCATTCAGACATCCCTCATGATAAGAAAAGGAAATGACAGAAAAAGAAAGAAAGAAAGAAAGAACAAGAAAACTCATGTTGGAAAGATGAGATACTCACTGGACTTCATTCCTTCATTCAAAAGTTTGAAGAAGTCTCCTAAATTGTGTGTATGTTTGCACACACTCACACGCTACAGACACAAGAGAAATTCAATTCAGTATGCATTTAAAACCAAATCTGTCAAATTCACTTGTGAACCGAAACACAATCATTCTTCAAAATTTACAAATATGTTTATTATTAGCTTTTATAAATCTTGAGAAATTGTCCATATACACTAAGTAAGAAATCATAAGGTATTTTCATTTAAAAGCATTTCATAAGAAACTGGGCTTCTTGCAAGATGTGTGTTCCCATTATATTGCTAGTTTTTGGCAAGTGTCAGTATATACATGAATCTAAAATGATAATATTTCCACTTTCTTTTTCTTTTCTGTTGGAAAAATACACATTTGGGTGGGAAGTAATGCTTCGGAGCCTCTTAAACTTTTCATTGCTTAGGGGCCTCAATGTGTATCAATCCCATCCTGCTCACGAAGCAGCCACTGCCCTCTGCCTAATTGTAGGGCCGGCCACGCAAGCTACATAATGTATGGAACCTGAAGACAAGAGATCAGACTTAAATCAGCAGTTGGTGATGGAGGCTGTGGAAAGTGGCAGAAGCGAGTCTGGGAAGTCCCGTTGATAAATACTCTGGAATTCAACTGTTATGAAAGTGCTGTTGTTAAGATCGGGAGCTATGGACACCTCTGTTTATACATATATCAGTTTCATACAAAGGCAAAGGGGGGGGGGTTAGATTGCCCAAATGACAAAGATTGTGATAATGGGAGAGAAGTCAATTGGCATAATTGGCATAAATCTATTCAAGGACTTTTGCCAAGGTGGCAGAGAACAAAACTGGGCTCCATGATTCCGCAAGACTAATCTTTGGAAGTAATTAGTCCAGCTTGAATAAGAAGGGCAACATTAGCATAAGCATCACATAACTCCTACATTAAGCCTATCATAAAAGTTCCAAATGTTTAAATGAGTTCTTCCATTAAGGCAGTCTGGGCATTCATTCCGTCTGCACAGGGAAAGCAAATCTATTTCTCCCCCCTCTCCCTGCATTTTCAATAAACCCTCTTGGCTACAGTTAATGTAAGAGAAACCCATCTCAAGGCAGATGAGCAAGGATGAATTGCAATGTTTTGTAGCATTTTTCCAAGAGGCATCAATGAAGGTTGTTGCTGCTGGGGTGTGTGTGCATGTGTGTGTGTGTGTGTGTGTGTGTGTGTGTGTGTGTGTGTGTCTGTTTTTACATACCGAAGTATGCTTTATTCGTTTGAGAGAGAAATAAATTACACGAAAGCTGTATTTCTGAGTCACCAAGCTCACAATAATCACAGTACATAACTCAGTGCCAAAGCAGGATGCAACAAAGAAAACATTGACTCTTGGAACTGGAGATCTGTGCAGCCCTCATAGATTATGAACCATAGATCTGTACTCTGATCTAGTTCTCTCCTGCTCTGTGCCAAGAAACACAATGCATTTCTGTATAATGGCAGATTAAATGGCACAATTAAGGGTTTAATAAACAACCATATACATAATGATCGCAATATTTGAAGTTCTAACATCTGATCTTTAGAGTTTGTCACTATAACCCTGCACAGGATTCAAGTCAAATTGGTCATATTATGCTACACAAAACTATGGATCACTGCAAGTTGGGTTGAATTGGCCCAGAGTGATCCATGGCTGTCAGGGGGCAGGGCAACAGTCAGGAAGGTGAAGCAGACAAGGCATGAAAAGGGCCAAGGCATAACTGATTGGCAGGTGTATCTACCCAGAAGAAGGTAGCTGGGTGCCCCTGGAGGATCAATGCCTCTGCTCAACAGCTTTTGATCCTCTGAGGTATGGATGCTGCTTCTCAAGTGGCTCAAATAGAACTGCAGTTCAATGTGGGTTGCTAGCTACACCTCCAGGGAGAGAAACCTCTTCAGTGAAAAGGGTCCAGCCTATTCCAAGAAGCATTGACTCCAGAAGCAGAAGTGAGACTGTGGCTCTGCTGGGGCATCAGAGAGCAATGTGATCTCAGCCCAGACAGATGCTGACAAACAAGGCTCCCAACAGTTATGGGGCAGTGGAAACAACTGGGGCCAGATGGACCTAGACTCCTGGGCTCATGACAGCCCAGTCTAAAGACGAGCAGTGTCTATCCTTAATCGTGTTGTTACACATTCTCTAGTGTAGATGCAGTTTGAAGAAAACCACAACCTGGGCCTTTGGGATTCCTGCATTTCATTCTCATAAATATAATTAAATAAGCTGCCTTTTACTGGTTGTATGCTCATGAAAAGTCCTTGCAGAAATTGTTTGTGACAATGAAAAATGAGGTGATTAAGTACCTCTTACCCTCTGTCCCCTCAAATAATACAAACAGCATATTGGAAGCTGGAACTTTTCCATGAAACAATCTTGACCTACCCCTTTCACATCCATTATTCATTTGCAGATCAAATCCTGAAAGGTATGGGGCACCCTCTTTCAAATAGACAATCAATGTTTCTGAGGTTCATGGTCATGAATGACTGCAATGGTCTTTCCTTCCTATTCATGGTCGAGACGTTACTATAAGTTTTTGTTTGGACCATAAATGAGCAAGTAACCAGCAAATTAATCAATAAAAGGAGTATATATCTCTCTTAAAGTATTACAGCAATATCACCAAGAATTGCATCAACATGGCTGTTGCATCATCACCAAGATTCTTACACCATGTTTTAAGACAAGCAGAAAACTCCAGTACACCAACATGGTAAATTATATATTGATCTGACTCTTTCTAGACACCTTGTTGGTGACTGAGGAATGGCATAAAGAATACGCTAAGAAATTAAATAAATTTGAGTAAATTTCCCCATAAAGTACCATTGTTCTGAGAACTATGGTGCACATGATGGTGGCTGCGTGTCAATTGGACACGCACAAAATGGTCACCACCTGTATATGCAAATGCTGGTTACTATTATTATTATGTAGGTTCCACTAAATTTAGGCATGGCTGTTGCTTACGAGAAACAGTATCTTTTTAGCCACGGCACCTACCCTTTGGAATTCCATGCCAAGAGAAACCTGCTTGGCTCTATCCCATAATCAGACTTAAGACGTAGCTCTTTAGGCAGGCTTTGGGGGAAAGCTGAATGGAGAGTGTTCCCTCCTTAGGAGAGAGAGAGAGAGAGAGAGAGAGAGAGAGAGAGAGAGAGAGAGAGAGAGAGAGAGTTGTCCTTTGTGGGCATTGAAGCTCCCATATTCATGAGCAAAGGAGCAGAGAGGTTCAAATGCAGCTCAGTGGTAGAACATCTGCTTTGCATGGAGAAGGACCCTGGTTCAATTCCTGAAATCTCCAGGTATTGCTGGGCATGTCTCCAGTTTGAAATCCTGGAGAGCTACTGTTGCTAATTCTGAGCTAGAAGGACCAATATTACAGTATAAGGCAGCATAAGGCAGCTTCCTGGGCTCCTAGGTAACCCACTCCCAACATCACATGCTCCTGTCTAGAACTTCCCCTGAGGTTCATCTGTGGTGCCCAGATGTTTGCAGGAAGGAGTGTTATACATGCAAAGACTCCCTTCCTACAGACACATTCTCTATACACAGCAGATGCCTAGGACAGGACTATTGGGCACAGTCCCACACCTTGTTCCCACATCCACCAAGAAACATCTCTTTCATCACCCAAATTAGTCGGGAATAGAATCGGTCTGACGTATTCTCCTTTTACACTGGATCCTTTTCAGCTTCTCCCATTTGATTTCCAAACCTAACCATTGACTTAAATTTACTAGTTGCTGAATCTGCAACACAGTACAGAGCAATGCATCTGGGCTCTCACAACTTTGAAATGACACTTTCCATTTCTAAACTCATTTAATTCCCATCGGAAACTGTGATGTAAGTAAAGGTTTGCATTTCACCATTTCCATCTCAGGTACATAAAACCTCTTTGTCTTGTGCTTCAAGTTTCATGCTCACAGCACCAGCTGGCATCAAAGAAATTCACACCAGCCATTCACAAAAAAAGCCACACGTTTCACTTCTGTTAGCACCTCTTTAAGTTGGAAAACTGATATTTAAGGTTTTGCAGTGACAGCTGTGAGGCTTCTTTCCTTTCACTGCAACACAGGAAGTGAGAAAGTGAGCAAAAAGATGCTCTCTAATGGTGCAAAAATCCATTGTTAAGTTGGTGTGTGATGCTGTTTTTCTACTTTTGCTTTATGTGGTCTTATCTTGTAACTGCCCCCCAAACGAGCCAGAGGACACTGCAACTTGGAGCCAGTGCCACAATAATAGAGTCATATATCTTCTGTTGTCGTTTAGTCATTTAGTCGTGTCTGATTCTTCGTGACCCCATGGACCAGAGCATGCCAGGCACTCCTGTCTTCCACTGCCTCCTGCAGTTTGGTCAAACTCATGTTCGTAGCTTCAAGAACACTGTCCAACCATCTCGTCCTCTGTCGTCCCCTTCTCCTAGTGCCCTCAATCTTTCCCAGCATCAGGGTCTTTTCCAAGGATTCTTCTCTTCTCATGAGGTGGCCAAAGTATTGGAGCCTCAGCTTCAGGATCTGTCCTTCCAGTGAGCACTCAGGGCTGATTTCCTTCAGAATGGATAGGTTTGATCTTCTTGCAGTCCATGGAACTCTCACGAGTCTCCTCCAGCACCATAATTCAAAAGCATCAATTCTTCCGTGTTCAGCCTTCTTTATGGTCCAGCTCTCACTTCCATACATCACTACTGGGGAAACCATAGCTTTAACTATATGGACCTTTGTCAGCAAGGTGATGTCTCTGCTTTTTTAAGATGCTGTCTAGGTTTGTCATTGCTTTTCTCCCAAGAAGCAGGCATATTTTAATTTCATGACTGCTGTCACCATCTGCAGTGATCATGGATATCCATATATCAGACATGCTGAGATTCTGGCATAGGATTTGGTGCAATGCCTCACCCAGCATCTGCCAGAGAAATCCCTACATTGGTTTGTGATATTACTGAATGTTGAGTTCACAGTTTCTACTTCAGCCCGTTTCCAAGGAACGCCTATTTATAATTAATAGAAAATGAATAAATTCTAATTTAACTATGTAACCTAATAGGAAGACAGAAGCAGCAATAAAAAGAGAAATCCCTCTGGTTATAATTAAAAATGTTGCTGAGTGAAGGTGAGCATTATCTGCCCAATGACAAACATTAGCTGTAAGATTAAATTGCAGACATTTGTAAACAGTAACCCTTGTGTGCTGCTAATGCTTGAGTATGTGACTTCCATTGTGGGGTGCAAAGCCACTTTGATTAATGATAATGGTAAATAGGTAGGTAGACTACCTGCCTATCTTCCCATTGCATCAAAGTAAATTCTGGCCTTGTGGGGAAACCACTCCAGCTATAATCCTGAAAGTAGCCAGATTTCATATCATCAGAAGAAGCAACCATGCTTATAAACTGCACCCAATTCCTTTCCCTTTGTTTCTTTTAAAAGCAAACTTTAAAGGTGTGCTGCATGAAAAACCCTGGATGTATCTGTCTACAGTTTCAAACAATGCATTAACTTTGGGAGGAGCTGCTTTGCCTGCAAATTTCACCCAATTCAGTAAGAAGAAGAAAAATTATAGCCATTTTTAGTGGAGGGGGGGAGGCAAAGCTTCATTTTTAACAGGTCTAATTCAGTCTGGAATAGCAGGTTGATTTGGACAAACACAGAGCAGTTCCAAAAATCAATGGGTCTACTTCCCAAAGCTACAGATCCAAGACAATTTTTGTGGCTTTGTGACATCCCTGCTAAATACTAAGAACTGTGATTTGTAACATTGAAAACCCTGTGGTGTTATATTCTAGTCTGCTCTCCAGATGGTTTGCTGACTACCACCGGTTATGCTGCCCAATGTAGGCATTCCACCAGATTGGCATGCCAGGCCTCAGCTACCATCAAGATCTGGGCCAGCAAAACCAAGGAGCGCTGGCTATCAGTCCTAAGGAGCCGGAAGCTACTGCGTGGTCCAAGCCAGGTTGGAACCAAGATCCTAAGCAGCAATCAGGAGAGATTAGGGCTTTATATGGACTGGTAGACTGACTGTTGGGTGCAGCTGAAAATTCTGCCTGGAGAGTGTCCTTGAATCACAGGGTTTGTGATGAAGCCTGAGTGTTGGTTGCAGAGATGGTAGGATGTAGGAGTCTCACTGCTGGGAATCCATCCTGGTTTGAGATCTCCTGCCACCAGTGCTATACACAATCCCATCTTGCACTGCATGATGACATACATAGCTGAACCTGTTGAATTGTAACGCAACCTCAATGTTGTAATGGTGTTTTATAGCCAAATGCAGATCTGATGTCAGAGCTCCAAAATGAATCGTTGTTGATTATGTGTATTCACTGTGTGCGACTTTTTTTTGGAAAGGAAACTTTCATCTAAAATATCAAAGTAATAACTTTGCCTTAGATTTCGCTGCTATTGTGAGGCTTCTTGCATCATCCTATATTGCTTTCTTATAATTTTGTGGGGGAAGACAAAAGATTGTGATGGGTAAAGACCTCAGTGCTTCCAAAATAAATAGCAACGCTATACTTTATGGGTTGCTTTAGAAAAGTCTAGATCTTCTAAAAAGCACACCATTTCTTCTTTATAATTTGACCAATTTTTCAAAGTCATTTTTGTAGCTTTCACTGCTCTAAGATTTCCAACAATTGGTCCAGATAGACTCAAATTATCCCTTGCCTTTTTAAAAATAAAAGCAATATTTAGTTGCAATTGGAAATATGGGTGCCTCCATTCTCTATGTACTGACTAAAACAACCAGGGAAAGAAGTGGGATAATTTTAGGTCCTCCTGGAATAGCCTCCCACCCCACTCCAAGCTCTGCATTTACAACAGGGGTGGGGAACTTTAGACCTGGGTGCTGAATTGTAGCCTCTGGCCCTTCCTACGACTGGCATACAGCCCTTTAAAGGCTGCCCATAAAAGAATGTGTCTCTTGGGCTGAAACAGATCCCCCACCTGTGATTTAAAGGGTGCTTTTCTCCATGAAGTCACCCATGGTGGAATGCATGGGAATGTCAGGCAATTTCTGATTCAGGCAATGACAATCATTCCTGCATTGCAGGGGTTGGACTAGATGACCCTTGGTACCCCTTCCAACTCTACAATTCCACGATTCTATTATTCTAAGACCCACTTAGCTTCTGCATGGTTGCTTTATTATGTGCCTTTAGACTGCCAGTTGTTGCCAGACTCCCACTCCCATCACCCTCAGGCAGCATGTCAGTCTTCAGGGATGTTACAAGTTGAACTTGAGCAACGTCTGGAGGGCCACAGGTGTCCCATCCCCCCGCAATCTGTGCTTTATATCATAGTTTCTGGGATTTATTCCCTGTTCATGCTCTGTGCTGTTTGTGACAGAACATATTGTTGCTCCCACAAACATCAAAGCCTTTGGTGTTGATGGCTCCACTGAGAATTCCTAGAAGTGTGGAACACCTGTAGTTTATTCTGCTTCATTCATTAGTCACTGATATAGCAAAACAACAACAACCACCTCCACACAGTTCAAGGCCTGTGTAAAAGAGGGCTTGGACTTGAATCTAAACTGTACATTCAAGTGCAAATTATATCCTTGCCACTTGTTTATTGCATCGCAAAAACCCGCGTATTGAGGGGAGAGAATTTCAAGAACATTTAGGTATCTCTATTCAGCTGGCAGAGCAGACTGCTCCTTTAAGATCTGAATCTAAAAGTACAGCTGATAATGTAATCTACAGATCATTGCCCTTTAAACGGACTAATCCTTGGGATTCTGAAGTACATGGATGCCAATCAAAGCAGTTCACTATAAGTATCAACTAATCTCCTGCGATGTTGTGGACTTTGGTAAATGAATGAGTTCATGGATGTAATCCTTGGGCAAATGTCAAATTGGCAGTGTTAGTGGCCAGAGTCCTGAGTGGGTGGAACAACTACATCATCATTTCACCATGTCTAATCGTATCAACTACATACCCTCCAACATTTCTCCAATGAAAACAGGGACATCCAGTGCAAATTTTCTCGAAAAAAAGAAGTTCCGGAACTCACATTGCCTTATGGTGCAATAGTGCCCATGTGAGAGGTGCCAGAACTGAGTTCCAGTGAGTTCCAGAAAGCTTTGGAGGAAGCCTTTACTGGTACCACAGCACTTTAAATGTTTGCGTATGCCTAAATCCCCAACATTTATCTTGCAAGGCAGCCTTTCCAAGCCTGGGGTCCTCCAGATATTTTGAATAATAGCTCCCATCAGTCCTTGTCAGCATAGCGAGTGATCAGGGATGATGGGAGTTGTAGTCCAAAACAGCTGGAGGGCAGCAGGTTGGGGAAGTCTGTTATATGGTAAAGTGTTATTTGTAGAGCAGTCATCTTTGTGGAATGCTCATTTGCAGTGGTTCCAGCAGATGGGGTACAAATAACATCTTCTAAAATATCTTTCAAATGGTGCTTATGCACCTGCAGCATGTAATGAATTTGTTTGCGAACGAGTTTTCTTTCATTACACGGTTCTCTTCATTAGCATATACCTTCCATTAAGGGATATTGTTTAAGCAGGGATTTTCAATCCTTCTAAGTAAGATCATGTTGTGCAAATTATATTTATTATTTTCAATTCTGTGTAAATTATAGCAGGATTATATCCAGGAGTCCTGAAAACAATGAATCCCTAATGAGGGCCAACTATGTACTTCAGGAAAAAATTAAGATATCAAAAGATGCCTTTGGAAAAGAAGAATTGTAAATATGCTGTGATGGTTCTATTAAGAATTACATTTTTGAAAGACTGTAAAAAGAGCAGTGAAATATTTGTCAAACAGCACACGCTAATATGTAACATTTACATGAGAATTAATTCAAAACAGACCCAACATTTTTCAGAATACACAACAACTTGCATATATTCAGCTGCAGTAGTAAGCCTTAGGCATAAAAAACAAGTGTTGACAAAGTTTGTAAGGAAGTATAGCCAATGCTGTGCCCTCTATGTGCCCTACCTCACCCCATCAGCTCTATAGTTGAGTGGGAATTTGAACTGGGTCCCTTTCAGCCTTATCTAGCACTCTAACCTCAACACTGCCACAGCATTGATATTGTGCTCTTCCCTGGCCTACGCAAGACACCACCAATGGCGCCCATAGAACTTAAGCAGGAGAGCAGTGTGATGATATTATAATATAGGAAGACATTAGTTTGTGTCCCACCCTCCAGAACAGGAGAAAGCAAGCTTCCTCCATCATCCATGTGACCGTCCTTTAGATATTTGAAGACGGCAATCATATCTCCCCTCAGTCTCCTCTTTTCCAGGCTAAGAAATACCCAAACCCCCTCAATTGTTCCTCATAAGACTTGATTTCCAGACCCTTTATCTTCTTGGTCGCCCTCTGTCAGGCAGCTGGAAGCAACTCCCACAGCCGGTTGCCAGGAACGTACAAAGACAAGGGAAAGTTTCTTACCGTCCGCTTTTTATTCAATATTGGGAACACAGCCTCCTGGATAATGGCATTGTCCCAAGTGAATCTCCACCCCCCTTCTCTCCCACTTCCTCATTCGTCGTCGTCGTCACCTCCTGTACGGCTGCTGCTTAGTGCTCTCAGTCTTTGAGCTTTTTGCTCTCCTGCTTTTAAGGCTCACCAGGTTCCGGGAGATGGTGGGTCTGGAATGTTTTCTAGTGACAACGTGTCAGCCAGTTGCTGTTCTGGCTCTGCCTATATCTTCTCTCCCATTATTTCCCAACTTTTCCCCTCATCTGCCTCTGAGCTGTGACCTCCTTCAACCCCCTGTTGTAATTCTGAACTGTCTTCCTCTTCTCTGGAAGGGTCGGGCTAGGGAGGTGGTCACCACCATTCCCCTCTGCCCAGTCCCTGACACCCACCTCTACACACATTCCAGCTTGTCAATATCCTTCTTAAATAGTGGCACCCAGAACTGTATTCCAGGTGGGACCTTGACCTTGGTCTCTGCATTATACTTCTGTTGATGCAGCCTAGAATAGCATTAGCTTTTTGTGTTGCTGCATCACACTGTTGACTCACGTTAAGCCTGTGGTGTACTAAAACTCCTAGGTCCTTTCCACTTGTACTGCTGGCAAGCCAGATGTCCCCCACCTTATATCTGTGCAGCTGGTTCTTCCTGCTTAAGTACAGAACCTTACATTTGTCCCTGTTGAAATTCATGTTGTTAGTTTGGTCCCAGTCAGTAGTGCCACTGCTGCTTACGAGGAAGTACAGCAGGAGGGGCAAGGTTGCAGGAAGATTGATGCAATGGGAGCACACCTGCAGGAGCACTAGGTTGGTTCTACCCAGTGGCGAAGCTGCATGCTCCACCACTGGGGGTGGAGAGCAGCTGGGGACGTGGCTGGCGCATATCCTGGGGGCATGGCGCGCATCCCGGGGGTGTGGTGCCCCGCCCCACAGGGGCATGGTGTGCATTCCAGGGGCATGGCATGCTGTCCGCGGGGGCATGGCACACTGCCAATGGGGCCGTGGTGTGAGTCCTGGGGGCATGGTGCACCGTCCACGGGGCATGTGCCCGGGGCGGTGGGGGGTGCGTGATGCGTATTGGGGAGGCGGCCACAATGGTACCCCCTCCTCGATGGTGCCAGGGGCAGTGCGCTCCCCTGCCCCCATTCCTCCGCCAGTGGTTCCGCCAGTGTGTTTGCACCATGCTGACCTCAGCACCTCCTCACCCTTTTGCCTTACCTCCCAGTAAGCAGCAACATTACAACCAGCTGGAGGTCAGCTGTGTGGCAGTGCTCCATCATATTGTCCTCTACAGGCTGGCCTGCTGGAGTTATATTGCCACTTCACACACTTGAATGAAGCTTGATTGGAAACAGTTGCATTTCCATTTGCAAATAAGTGTGTGCCTGTGCAAAATGCTACTTACCCATTTACATGCCCAAACATCTTCAAAGCTGTTGATTCTCAGTCAACATCTACGTTAGCTTCTCTATCCCAGCTCCTATCCTTCTGTTGCAACTTGGAGCCTGGAGCTCATTTTGTTTGTGCAGCCTTTTCTGTTAAAGGTCTAACTAAATCAGGAATGTTTGATGAGACAAAAGGAATCTGCCACTGCGGCTGCTTAAATTATACAGTACTCAAAGCATATCTGAAGACCCGGCTCCAGGCAAACAAATAACGGTGTGATGTGGAAGCTTCAAGATAACAATCAGAGTAATAGCTTTGATTCGAACTTGCTTTAGTTGCTTTTAGAACAGCAAGTAAAACCAGAGAAATGTGTTCCTATCAGATGACTGTCCTTTGAGGGTTTGTAAGTGATACAAAAAGGATTTGTGTAATTTCCGAGAGTGTTTGGAGGGTGGCGGCGGAAATCAGTAGGTTCTATCAAGTCTGCACTATTTGACCCTTTGTTTTCCTTTTGACATTAGATAGATATCTAATGTACTTTTAATCTGCACATCAGAGAAACTTTGGAGTGCATTTTAATGCAATCCACTCAATGGGATGCTCAATTTCTGATGCACATTAGGTGGTGGGATTCTGGATAAGGTTTGTGGAGTTTGGATGGACAGGTTTCAATTCACTGACGTATGTTCCCATGCTTCCTTATTTTACCAAAGACAGTCTCACTAGACCTAAACTGACTTGAGGAATCCTGCAAAGTGTAACAATGAACATTAGCCTAATCTATGCTGTTCTGTGTTCTGTTTGGGACAGGTTTACCTGTTTTCATCATTGTAACTGTTGTATTTGAATCACAGAAGAGTTGGAAAATACCGCAAGGATCATCCAGTCCAACCCTCTGCAATGCAAGAATCTTTCACCCAATGTGGGGCTCAAACCCATGACCCTGGTTTTAAGAGTCTCATGCTCTACTGACTGAGCGATCCCTCTGTTTGTTTTATAATGGTATGCTAGAGTGTTGTAATCCATTCTAGGACCTTATGGGAAAGGTTGGATAAGATATACAGTATTGTATATAAATAAATGGCTTTTAAAAGGATTAGACATATACATGGAAGATTTAGTGGTACAGTTTGATTCAGGACTTAATGGTCCCTCCCTCTTCACTGGGTTGTGCATTTTACTTCACAATGTTGTAGGCCAGCTCTGCCGCATTTGCAGACCCCCCTACTCATTCTTCTGGGCCCAGGGTCCTACATTGATGGTGCCACTAGACTGCCAAGTGCTGTTAGCTATGAGAGCTCCATTGAATCTCCAGGTTCAGAGACCAAGTGACTCAGAGTACTGGATTCTTGGGGAGGAAGAAATTAAAGAAGGGCAGTTGCATTAATGCTTATGAGCTTCCACCTTAATGCTTATGAAATTCCTGCTGGGTGGTCACTGTTGGCCCCAGAAAGGTGGACTAGTTTGTTCTTTGGTGTGATGCATCAGGCCTCTACTTGTGTAACCTCAGCATAGCAGCATGAAATTGGGGGAAATAATTGTTCCTTAGTCCACGCTAACAGAAACAGGCAAAATCAGAGAGGAACATGCAGCTATGATTTGTGTTGCATTTTTAATTCATAAGTGAAAAGTCTTGTAAATTTTTGCACCAATGCTGTTAATATTTTATGTAGTAAAGTAATGGCAAAATATTTCCTAATATTATATGTCAGCAATAAAGACCTTGCAAATCAGACTGCCCCTATACTGCTATTAAATGAGTGTTTATCTCTTGTTATTAATTTATCCCTCCATGTAATGAAAGGGCCCAGTTTATATCATACTGAAAGTAAGGAGACATATAGCTGTTGTGCTGTTTATGCTTTAGTAATAACTATGCTGCATTTTTTTTAAAATGTTCAGATATGTAGACTTCTATTATATTGGGTGAGAAAGTGCTAGATGAATTGTGGGCTTATTCTTCGGTTCAATTACTCCATTTTAATCATCTCATTAGCATGAATCTTGTTTACATGTAGAACAAAATTTAAGGAATGATGATGATCATCATCATCATAGTAAGGATAAAGAGATGTTTTGCAGGAATTGGAAGCCTTATCAAAGATCACCAACAAAACCTGCTGGGCCCATGTATTAAATAAAGCACTAGCTAGCTTCCATAAAAGAGACACGGGTGGTGCTGTGGGCATGCCAATCGGAAGGTTGGCTGTTCGAATTCCTACAACAGGGTGAGCTCCCATTGCTCGGTCCCAATGCCTGCCAACCAAGCAGTTCGAAAGCACATCAAAGTGCAAGTAGATAAATAGGTACCGCTACAGCGGGAAGGTAAATGGCATTTCCGTGCACTGCTCTGGTTCGCCAGAAGCGGCTTAGTCATGCTGGCCACATGACCCGGACAAACGCCAGCTCCCTCGGCCAATAACGCGAGATGAGCGCTGCAACCCCAGAGTCATTTGCGACTGGACTTAACTGTCAGAGGTCCTTTACCTTTACCTTTTTAGCTCCCATAAGGAACATAAGAGGCAGGGGTTATCTTGATCCCTGGCTGGCCCATGTGGAAGGCAGAAGATTTACCTACAAAAAAGACAAAAAGTCGTATTAAACAATCCCCAAGCAGTGTCTGGTTTTAACTTCACTTTGGGGGCTTAGTTTTGCATTTTAGAAAGTAACAGCTGCTGGGGACTAGATGCAGGATGCTATTCAAACACTATACATATAGCCAAAGCACAGCGACGGAGCACATTATTTGAATATAAATTGGCCCGGGTTCAATCTTGCAGGTAAAAGAGCTGAGAATATTCACTGCATAAGATCCAAAACTGACTGCATAAAAAAACTTGATGCTTGTTAGTTGCCGAATCTGGAGTGGGCCATTCTCTCACTGTTTTATAAACCAATAGCTGAATACACAGATTAAAAACAACACTGATTGGATATGGCAGTCAAACAGGTACATGGTGCAAAGCAGCAATCATCCTAGAACAGAACATTCCTGCCGCACACTTCTTGACTAGGTACAGCTCCTGCTGTTTTCCCCATTTTCAAAAAGTTCAACAGCAGGTGAACTGGAATTCAGAGGGGGGGGAATTAAAGACCATTTTTATTTGCATATGTTGCAGG
Source organism: Zootoca vivipara (assembly GCF_963506605.1). NCBI lineage: Eukaryota > Metazoa > Chordata > Lepidosauria > Squamata > Lacertidae > Zootoca > Zootoca vivipara. The sequence continues at coordinate 81,106,590 of NC_083282.1, read as the reverse complement.
AAGGAACACAGGGAATAAGAGTCAGTCCCAATAAAAAGCACAACTGATGTGTGAATGTGAACAAAAGAAGGCATTTATTTGCAAAGTTCTTATAAATGTATTATTAATGCAGAAGAGAGAATGTACAAGAATAACCCACAGGCATCAGACTTCTCTCTCTTGGCATTACATCTCCACCTACGAGTGCTCTGATCTTCCTTCTTGTCTGGCTGCTAAGGGTTTTGTGAAAAAAGCTAGTTCAAATGTATACATTTCCTATTCAACATCCCCCCCCCCTGCGTTCATATTATGCAGTTTTCACGCACCATAGAAGGGCCTTGGTGTTCAGCTGTATGTGCAGAGGCACTGTTTATGCAAAGCACTGTACCTTTCCTTGTGGGGTTTGAGTTCAGTGTCATTGCGATGCCATGTGATTGACACCAAGTCTGCAGGGAGTGGGGGAGATAATGATGTGGCCCACTGACACTCAGTCGCTCCTACGGGAGCCAGCGACGGCACCAACTTGGATGGCTTAAAAAGGGAAGTGGACAAATTCATGGAAGAGAAGATCCTGAAACTGAGGCTCCAATACTTTGGCCACATCATGAGAAGAGAAGACTCCCTGGAAAAGACCCTGATGTTGGGAAAGATAGAGGGCAGTAGGAGAAGGGGATGACAGAGGACGAGATGGTTGGACAGTGTTCTCGGAGCTACCAACACGAGTCTGGCCAAACTGCAGGAGGCAGTGGAAGACAGGAGTGCCTGGCATGCTCTGGTCCATGGGGTTACGAAGAGTCAGACACGACTGAACGACTAAACAACAACAACAACATGGAAGAGAAGGTTATCAGGCCCAAAGGAGGTGGTGGAACCAACGGTAGCTTGCTGTGACTTGTTTGCAAAGCATTTTGAGGATAAAATTACTTGCCTCCACCAAGACCTTGACTCTGCTGTTATAACAGATGGATCTCATGGGGTGTCCAGAACACAGTCTAGCCCTGTTGTGTTGGATGAGTTTCAGTTGGTAAGGCTCAAGGAAGTGGACAAGGTGCTCGGAGCAGTCAGGGCGACTACTTGCACTCTAGACCCTTGCCCTTCTTGACTGATAAAAACCAGCAGGGAGGGAACAGCTGGCAGCACTCTCCCCTCTAGTGGTTTCCAGCAACTGGTGTTCAAAAGCATTACTGCCTTTGACCCTGGAAGCAGGACACAGCCATCATGACTAGTAGCCAATGCTGTTTGGTTTCCCACTCAGAACCAGTAGATGGGCCTTAGACCTGATCCACCTGCCTCTGAACTGACGAATCTGTCAAATCTATCAATTTCAGCGCTCTCAGTTTCTCATGTTTCCAATCTTAAGTTCGGCTACCCAGTTTCCCACAGGAGCTTGCTAATGTTACAAGAAATCCTTGTGAAAAATTTGTTAGCATTTTAGTGCTCATTTCTCCCAATGAACACATTTTGTATGCACTTTTGACTGCTATAACCTTTTGCAAGAATTCATCTCAACTATAATGCATTTTTTACATTATCCTCACAAATATATGCACAATTCCCCCTATTATATTCACACACACACACCCCCACACAGAGTGTTTGGAGAAGAACTGTTTTGCAAAATTCAAAGAAAAGTTGTGTTTCAGTTTACGTTGTGGTTTGAGTGGTACAAACTAGGTGGCTCTTCAGTAAAATACAAAAGTACCATAAACCTTGCCCTATGCTTCTCATTGTCCTCAGGTATGGTGGAGGACGCTGTCTCATAAACATATTCAGTGTATGCCAGTCTACTCATCTTCTGTACTTGGAATGTGGAATTTAGTCTCGCCTGTTTGCAGTTTACTCTCATTTTTGCACATTCCTGAAATTTATGGTCCTTTTTTTAATTGCATGTGCCTGAACTAGTAGCATAGGTTGAAAAAGATGTTCCACTTCCCATTATGGAAATGTGCCCCAAGGAATTAGTCTAAAATTCAATTAATGAACTCATGTATAATTAGTCATGAACTGCAGTCTGATCTCTCAACCATAGTCCAGTTCCATGTTCTCAGCAAAAGAAAAATGTTTACTTATTTCTCTGTGGGCGAAAGATGACTTCATAAAAAGTGTTAAGAAAGGTTTTTTCCCCCTCTTCATTCCTCTGAAAGGAAGCGTGGTTGAGAGGAAGGAAAGAAGTTTAATTGCTGCTAGGTTCCATTATAATTCCGAATGTGTTTGGCATATTCTAATTCAAAGGGGGAAATAAATAAATAAATTGCTAAGTTATTTCCAGAATAAACTTTTGAAAACTTTGTGCTGATGAAATGTCAGTTTTGCTAAGGGAATCTACAATTCCCCTCAAATTGCCCCCCTCGTTCTTTTCAGTGATGAATGCTCCCTCCAAGGAATTCTTGAACAATGAAATGGCAAAGAGCTTATTTGAATACTATTATATCACATTTCATTGACACAAAGAGAGATGGAAGCATTTAATACCTTGTACTCTCCACAATTTCATTATAACAGAACACTCCTTTCTGTGTCAGGAAAAGCCACTTCCGCGCCCTGCGTCGGAGGTGGTATTGTGGGCGTCCCGACTGTACTCTCGTGATGGGGCTGAGAGCTCAGCCCCTTCGTGAGTGGGGGGGTTCCCGCCTGCATCAGCCTGGAGCCGACCAATCCGGTCGGCCGGGGGCATGGCCAGCCGGCTTTTAAGCAGACCGCAGGCGGGAATCCAGTCTCTTTACCCCTGGCTCCCAGCTGCATCGGTTCACCCGCTCGCCCGCCCTTTAGGCTAGGGTGACGCTGCTATGGACTTCGGTTGGTCGCCTGGTTGGCCAGGGGCCTGGTGGGACTTTTCCCACTTGGGCTAGCCAAGATGGTTTTTTTCGCCTACCTCGTAGCAATCCGTCACAACTATTGGTTTGGCGGTTAGGCATTGGCTATTACAGTAAAAGATTAACGGGGGGTAGGTAGCGCCATCACCTGCCCAGGAAACGGAGGAGTATTCCGTTAAAGGTTTCCGGGGGCGGAGCTTGGTCCAGAGCCTGGCAAGGCCAGGGCCATAAGGCACGCCCCTAACAGTGATCACAGGAGGAGTTACGGTTGATGTACATCACTGAGCTCCTTACTGGTAGTTAACTTCTCCCAGACTCTAACACACGAATTGGAGTCGGACATAGTCGGTTAGGATCCAATGCCTAAGCCAATACTGCTCAACGCCCGTAACCAATAAAGTTGTGGCCTTTTCGCCCATTAAAATCTATCTTTTGTGTCTCATGTTTTATGTCCACTGGGAAGGAGGGACATTGCCACACAACCAATGTGTTATGAATAAATGGCAAACCAGACCCCATGTCTCCTAACAACTTTCAACATCCTTATCAAACTGCAACTCCCAGGATTACTTGGGCAAAGCCATTCCTGTTACAGTCGTATAGGAGTGCTTTAAATGTATGATTATTAATTATGATTATCAATTACCTATAATTTATTATTAATTATTGTCACAGTGGCCGGAGTGGACTACTTCAGAGTAACGACGCTACGCAGCTCTGCATTTTATTCTTTTATTGGTGCTGCGTATTTACAGTGCTCAAGTCATTGCTATTTACACGGAGCGATGTTGTCATTCGGTTTCAGAACCTCCTAATGGCTTTTGGCGCGTCTTTCTCCAACACAAAAGCTTTGGCAGACCCATCCTCTTGCCCCTCCTCTTCCTGCGTAATTCTGGAGTTGGGGGGATGGGTCTTCCCCCCTTACTTGCCCCTTCCTGTCCCACCTGGGACCCTGGCTCCTCTACCTTGCCTGAGCCTCGGACACGACTTCCTGCTTCCCCACTGGAATCGGAACTCTCCCTGCTTTCCCCTTTGCTCGGGGACGGGCTTGAACTCAGGAGGGGAGGGACTTCGCGATATCCCCTGTCCCTCACATCCACCCCCCTCCCAAGCTCTCCTTCACCCCTCCCCAGGCCCCCCCCATGTGTCGGTGACGACTGGAAGCCTAAAAACTCGGTGCTCTCCGAGCCCGTTGGTGTGAACACCTCCCCCCAGTCCTGCGAGCCCCCCCCTTCCGCCTGGGAGGACGGGAATCCCAAAAAGTCCGTGGCGTCAGAGCTGGTGGGGGTAAAAATGTTTTGCCAATCTGCTCCTTCCTCTGACTGGGTGGATCTTGGCGACACCCATACCTCATCCTCTGGTTCCTCAAACTCCGCTTCCCAGCGCCATGGTGAGCTGTTCTCCCGTGCCTCCTCCTCCTCCCCCTCCCTTTCCATGTGCCAGGGCTTGGGTCTGTGGGGAAAGAGGGCGTGAAATTCTTCCACCAAGAATTCCTCCTGTATCTGAGTGGCGGGAACCCATTCATTCTGGGACGGTGGAGCATCCTCCCATGCCATGAGGTACTCCAGGCCCCCCACCCCCCACCTTGAATCCAGGATGGCCGTGGCCTCATTGAGTTGCTCCCTGCTTTCCCTCTCCCCCCCTCCCTCGGGGGTTTGTTCGCTGTCTCTGAGCCTGCTGCTTTCCCTGTACGGCGACAGCAGCGATCTATGAAACACTGGATGCACCCTCATGTCCTCTGGCAGTGCCAGCCTGTATGCCACCGGGTTGACCTGTTGCGTGACCGTGAAGGGGCCCAGCCATTTGGGTGCCAGCTTTTTGCACCTCCCTCTGGTGGGAAGGCCCTCCGAGGACAACCACACCTTGTCCCCCACCCTGATGACCTCCCCTTGTCGCCTGTGGCGATCTGCCCCCTTTTTGTACGCTTCCTTGGCCCTCTCCAAGTGTTCTCTGAGCTGCTGGTGCACCGTCTCCAGTTCCTCTGCCCAATCCTCAGCCTGTGGGCCCTCCTCCTCCTCCTCCCTCTCCCTCTCTGGGAAAGATCTGAGGTCGCGCCCGTAATTGGCCTTAAAGGGCGACACCCCTGTGGAGACGTGCACTGCATTGTTGTAGGCAAATTCTGCTAGTGGCAAGCGATCCACCCAGTCCGTTTGCCGCTGGCTGACGTAGCATCTCAGGTACTGCTGCAGAATGGCGTTGACCCTCTCCGCTTGTCCGTTGGTCTGCGGGTGTCTAGCCGTCGACAAGCTGACCTCCACCTGCAGGAGGTTCATGAGCCGCCGCCAGAACCTGGAAACAAATTGGCGGCCACGATCCGAAATAACCCTTAAAGGTAATCCATGCAGTCTGAAAATGTGATCAACAAACAGTTTGGCTGTCTCTTCTGCCGAGACTGCCCTGGCACACGGTATAAAGTGACACATTTTGGACATGAGGTCCACCACCACCAACACTGCAGTCTTACCCCTGGACGAAGGCAGATCTGTGATGAAGTCCATGGACACCACTTCCCACGGCCTGTGTGGTGTGGCTAAGGGCTCCAGCAACCCTGGTGGCGCTGCTCTGACCACCTTCGCCCGCTGGCAGGTGGTACAGCCCCTTACATAGTCTCGAACATCTTCCCTCACCCCTGGCCACCAGAAGTGTCTCATGACTAGGTGAGTGGTCTTGTCCCTTCCAAAATGCCCCGCTGTAGGGTTGTCGTGCATCTGCTTGAGGACCGTGCGTCGAAGCTGGGTGGTGGGTAGGTACAGCGCACCCTTGTAGAAAAGCAGCCCTCTGCGTTCTGCAAAGTCTTTTGCCTGCTCCCTCCCCCCTCTCAGTTCTCTGAAGATGCGGTTGGCAAATTCATCCGCTGCCGTCAGTGCTGTGAGTTCTGCCTCGCTCACCACTGCTGCTCCGCAGGACCATGCCGACGGGGGGAAAATGTGCCTTGGGGCTGGTGGCGCCTCCTCCTCCATGTACTCTGGCTTGCGGGAGAGGGCATCCGCCCTGACATTCTGCTCTCCTGGGATGTAGTGTATGGAGAAGTTGAAGTTCGAGAAGAACTCCGCCCACCGTATCTGCCGCTGGTTGAGCACCCTGGCAGTTCTCCAGAACTCCAGGTTCTTGTGGTCTGTGCACACCTGGATGGGGTGCTTGGCGCCCACCAGGAAGTGTCTCCAGTGCTGGAACGCCGCGTGGATCGCAAGAAGTTCCCGATCAAAAACTGTGTAGTTTCGCTCGGGCTGGGTCAACTTCCTGGAGAAGAAGGCACAGGGTCTCCACTCTCTGTTGGCGTCCAGTTGCAACAAAATGGCGCCCACAGCCTTATCAGAAGCATCTGTTTCAATGCGTAGGGGCGCGTCCTGAACCACGTGGAACAGGTTCTGGTCTGAGGCGAACACCCTCTTGAGGCTTTCGAACGCTGCTTGCGCCTCTGGTGTCCACCTGAACTTCTGCTTGCCTCTCAGGCAGTCAGTGATGGGAGCCGTAACTCGAGAGAAGTTCTTGATGAACTTCCTGTAGAAGTTGGCAAAGCCTAGTAGGCGTTGGGCATCTTTGCGCGTCCTGGGGCTGTGCCAGTCCAGGATGGTCTGCACCTTGTCCTTGTCCATTGCCAGCCCCTTGTCTGACAGCTTGTAGCCCAGGAAGTCCACCTCCTTGGTGTGAAACTTGCACTTCTCCAGCTTCACATACAGGTGGTTCTCCTTCAGGCGCTGTAACACCTCCCTGACGTCCTTCACGTGCTGCACTGGGTCGTTGGAGTAAATAAGGATGTCATCCAGAAAGACCAAGCATTTCCTGAAGAGTAGGGACCCCAGGACGTGGTGCATGAAGGCCTGGAAGCATGCTGAGCCCCCTTGCAACCCGAAGGGCATCACCAGATATTCAAAAGAGCCCAGAGGCGTGAACATCGTGGTTTTCCACTCATCGCCTTCCCGGATCCTGATCAAGTTGTACGCCCCCCTCAGGTCTAGCTTGGTGAAAATCTTGCCTCTGCGTGCCGCTGTCAGGAGATCATCCACTCTGGGCATGGGGAAAGCCACTGGCTCTGTCACCGAATTCAGCCGTCTAAAATCCACCACAAGACGGCGCTGTTGCGTGTCTTTCTTGTCCACCCAGAAGACCGGGCTGCCCCCTGCTGCCTTGCTTTCTCTGATGAACCCCCGCTTGAGGTTCTTGTCGATAAAAGCGCGCAGATCCTCCAGTTCCTGGTCTGACATGGCGTACAGCTTGGCTGGGGGTATAGTTGCCCCAGGCACCAGGTTGATCTGGCAGTCAAAAGGCCTGTGTGGGGGCAGGTGGTCGGACTCCGCTTCACTGAAGACCTCCTGCAGGTCCCAGTATGGTTTGGGTATCGCCTCACCCCCTTTGACGTGCATGGTGGCCACCGTGGCTATCGGAGGCCCCTCCCCTGGTTGGTGCTGCATGCAATGTTCCAGGCAAAAGTCCGATCCAAAAGTGATGCATCTCTGATGCCAACTTATGGAGGGGTCGTGGCGCGCCAGCCAGCTCATGCCCAAAACGATTGGGGGGTCTGAGATGGTGGTGACGTTGAATGCCAGTGTCTCTGAGTGCCTTCCAACCGTCATTCTCATGGGGGGGGTTTGATGAGTGATGGCCCCTCCCAGCAGCTCTCTGCCGTCAATGGTTGCCACGTGCAGAGGAAAATCCAGCTGCAGAAGCTGGATCTGGTGCTCTTCTGCAAAGTTTCTCGAGAAGAAGTTGGCTGAGGCACCACTGTCAATTAGGGCGAGGACCGTCAATGGATAGCCATTTGGGAGCGTGAGCGTCACTTCTAGAACCACTCCTGCTCTGGGAGGGGTGGGCTGGCTCTGCTCCTCTCTGTGCGGGTGGGTGGGCTGGGGCTGTTGTCTGCTGACTGTGCCTGGCTGCCGCCCCTTGTCTCCTGCAGCCAGGCTTTCCCGTTTCCCTGCTGTGGTGCTGCGTCAGTGGGGGAGGGCACAACCGTTCCCGCCTTTCCTTGCCACTCCCTGCGATGTGGGCAGTCTCTGACGAGATGCTGGGGGGAGTTGCAGAGAAAGCAATTCCCACCCCTTCCCTCCTTGCGTCTTGGCGCCGCTGGGGTTTGAAAAGCCCGCGCGCGCGCGCTATCAATCTGCATGGGTTCCTGGTCCTGACTGGCCCCAGGCGTGGCTTGAAAGGGTTGTTGAGGGAGTGGCTTCTCCTGCGACCGTGGGAACCAAGCCCGCTTTGCGCGCGTTGCTTGCTTGTCGCTCCATCTGGATTCCTGCCTCACCCCCACCGCCAGAGCCGCTTTGCTCAGTTGATCCATATTACTGGGCTTTGGACCTCTCGAGAGCTCATCCTTCACCTCCTCATGCAACCCCAAGTAAAACGCCGCTTGCATTGGGGCAGACTCCAGATCCCACCCCAATCTGTGCACCAGCATGGTGAATTTCGCCCAATACGCGCGAACTGTCGTATTTCCTTGGCGTAAATTATGAAGTTCCTCCTTAGTCTGGTCCATATGACTATCGGACGAATACATCGTTTTCAAACCTTCTAGAAATAGTTTGACATTCTTCATGCAAGGATTCCTTGTTGCAATTAACGGTCTTAGCCACTCCCTGGCCGCCCCTGTAAGGTGCTCCACAATAAACGCTACTCTGTGCTCATCATCAGGGAACTCATCGTGGTGCAGCTCAAGAGCATACACAATCTCAGTCTCAAAGCCCTGAAACTCCTTCGGGTCTCCATTGAACTTGCTTACTAGGGTCCCGGCTCTCCTTCCTGGCAGCACTTGGACTTGGGGTGCCCCTCCCGCCTTGTTTTTCTCTGCATCCAGCTTGTTTTGGAGGTCTACCGCCACCGCCCTTAAATGCTGCTCTTTTTCCTGGAGCTCTCTCACCTGTTCCGCAAGTTGTAGCCGGTCGTCCTGGACCTTCTTAGTCTCCTCTTTAGCTGCCTTCAATTCTCCCTGCGCCTGCAGCGACAGCTGTTGCAGTTCTAGCTGGGCTTGCTCAGCGATCTGCCGCCACTTCTCCGCCTCTGACACGCTCATCCCGGCAACTCCAAAGTAGCCCAAAAATGATTAGGAGGTTGCTGTCCCAGTGGCCGGAGTGGACTACTTCAGAGTAACGACGCTACGCAGCTCTGCATTTTATTCTTTTATTGGTGCTGCGTATTTACAGTGCTCAAGTCATTGCTATTTACACGGAGCGATGTTGTCAGTCGGTTTCAGAACCTCCTAATGGCTTTTGGCGCGTCTTTCTCCAACACAAAAGCTTTGGCAGACCCATCCTCTTGCCCCTCCTCTTCCTGCGTAATTCTGGAGTTGGGGGGATGGGTCTTCCCCCCTTACTTGCCCCTTCCTGTCCCACCTGGGACCCTGGCTCCTCTACCTTGCCTGAGCCTCGGACACGACTTCCTGCTTCCCCACTGGAATCGGAACTCTCCCTGCTTTCCCCTTTGCTCGGGGACGGGCTTGAACTCAGGAGGGGAGGGACTTCGCGATATCCCCTGTCCCTCACAATTATCATGATAAAATTTTTATTCATAATAATAATAATAACAATAATAATAATAATAGATCAGAATCAGAAGTCCATCTAGTCCTACCCGCTGCCATGCAGGAATCATCACATACCTGAAGAAGCGTCTCCACCTCCATCGTTCTGCCCGGACACTGAGGTCCAGCGCCGAGGGCCTTCTGGCGGTTCCCTCGCTGCGAGAAGCCAAGTTGCAGGGAACCAGGCAGAGGGCCTTCTCAGTAGTGGCACCCGGCCTGTGGAATGCCCTCCCATCAGATGTCAAAGAGAAGACTTTTAGAAGACATCTGAAGGCAGCCCTGTTTAGGGAAGCTTTTAATGTTTAATAGATTATTGTATTTTAATATTCTGTTGTAAGCCGCCCAGAGTGGCTGGGGAAACCCAGCCAGATGGGCGGGGTGTAAGTTGTTGTTGTTGTTGCCGCTGCTGCTAAATAATGCTTACAGATGGGCATTCAACCTCTCATTAAAAAACCCCAATAAAGGAGTGTTCACCACCTTCCATGGTAGTCCACTCTGCGGTCAAATGGCTCCCACCATCAGAAGGTTATGTTTAGTCAGAATCATAGAATCATAGAGTTGGAAGAGACCACAAGGGCCATTCAGTCCAACCCCCTGCCAAGCAGGAAACACCATCAAAGCATTCCTGTAGAATCCATTTAAATTGATGGGTCCTACCCTCTGGAGCTGAGAGTCCCATGGACTGCAAGAAGATCAAACCTATCCATTCTTAAGGAAATCAGCCCTGAGTGCACCCTGGAAGGACAGATCGTGAAGCTGAGGCTCCAATACTTTGGCCACCTCATGAGAAGAGAAGAATCCTTGGAAAAGACCCTGATGTTGGGAAAGATTGAGGGCACTAGGAGAAGGGGACGACAGAGGACAAGATGGTTGGACAGTGTTCTCGAAGCTACGAAGATGAGTTTGACCAAACTGCGGGAGGCAGTGCAAGACAGGAGTGCCTGGCGTGCTATGGTCCATGAGGTCACGAAGAGTCGGACACGACTAAACGACTAAACAACAACAACCCTCTGGAGCAGCAGAAAACAAGCTCACTCTCATTTTTCTCTTCTCCAGGCTAAACATACTCAGCTTCCCACCTGACCAAGGCAGAATAGAGTGATACTATTACTTTCCTTGATTTGTACACTGTACTGCTGTTGACGCAGCCTAGAATTTTTGCTGCTGAATCACACTGTTGACTTATATCAGGCTTGTGGTCTACCAAGACCTCTAGATCCCTTTCACATGTACTGCTGTCAAGCCAGGTGTTCCCAATCCTATATTTGTGCATTTGGTTATTCCTGCCTAAGTGTAGAGCATTACATTTGTCCCTATTGAAATTCTTTTTGTTACTTTTGGTGCAGATTGTCAATCTGTTAAGATCATCTTGAATCCTGATTCTGTCTTCTGAGTTATTAGCTACCCCCCCCAGTTTTGTGTCATCTGCAAATTTGATGAGCATCCCCTGTAGATGTGATTTTATTGTTGGGTGCAAATAGATTATAGATAGATAATATTCTGTACAGTGTAACCTTCTGTTATGGACGGGATCCGTTCTGGAGGCCCATCCATAACACGGAACTGACGCAAGCCGAAGCGCTGCGTCTGTGTATGCATGTGACACGATTTAGCAGTTCTGCGCATGCACGAGTGGTGAAACCCATAAGTAAACCATTCCGGTACTTCGGGGTTGCCGTGGGATGCAACATGAAAACACGTAACTTGAAGCAGATGCAACATGAGGTATGACTGTATCTACTGTATATTTTCTTTTTCTTTTTCCGTATCTTAAAACCACTTAATCTACTATATTAATGTCTTTCAAGTTCAAGGAAAGTTCATTAAAATGAAGTTAAGCATCTTTGTTGTTTTTTTAAAGAGGTGAATTACATTCTATTTTTCAAAAGTATATTATTACGACATAAAATGTGCCATGTTCTTTCCTCTGAACTTTAGATATTGGTTTATTTGCAAGGGAAAGGGGAATTCAGGGTCACAAAGCTGAAAAAAAAACATCATTAAGCTCTATACTTTATTTATATTGGTGGATTAATATAATATATTTTTAGTTGGTATTTCAAGTCATGGTTTGGAATTAAGAATTACTCTCTTTCCTGGCCCATGACATACATAAAAAAGCAAAGGAACCAATATTGATCAGTACAGGTTGATCCCAACAGCATAACCTACCTCACAGGGTTGTTGTGAGGGTGATATGAAGGTCGTGTGCTCCAACCAACCAATCAATAAACACACACACACACAAACACCAACATGAGGCTGCAATGGGAAATGTTGCACCAGGAACTGGAATCTGCAGATGCCTCTGGCTGTCTACATGTCATCCAGTAAAAATCATATTGAGAAGCACACTTTTTAAGATGTAAGCTGATTTACTTCTTAGATATTTGGTGAAGAGAGCGGCATGTGCTGTTTCACGCAAACTCTATCACATTTCAGCTCTTTCTTATATTACATAGCCTTTTGGTAATACAGGATGACTTTATAGGTATTTCATTTTCATTGATTTACTGTAAGTTAAATAAGATGATGGGGTGATTTCTTCTTACTCCCTTTTTTTCTTTCTTTCTTTTTTAGCTAAACTGCAATAAATATTGAGAGACACTTTGTGTAAGGAATTTAAGCCAGTTATATTAACACCCAGAACTGGATCCACAGCAGCACACTGGTTCTCTATAGTTGTGATCCTATACACATTCAGCTGGGGAAAATTCCATTTAACTCAGCTGTGCTGTCAGGGGCCGGACTGAAGAGGTCCCCCCCCCTTCGCCTGAACCATCCCAAGAACAGGTGAACAGTATAGGCCACAGCATTGCCAAGCAGAGAAAACTGAGTAGGCCACACCATTCAGTAGGCCACAGGGGGGGGGAAACAATCAGAATAGGGCCTTTCAGAATGGGGGGGGGCGCACAGGGATGAGGCACAACAAAGGGAGGGGGAACACATAGCCATGGGGGGAGGGAGGTAGGACCCTGAGTCAGCCAAAGCAGTGGGGGGTGGGGACATTTTCAGGAACACGCGTGGGTGGGGGAGTCTTATATTTGAAACTTACAGTAGGGGAGTCAGGGTTGGGACAGGGCAGGTGAGGGAACTCTAAAGGGAGTCTCTGAAGGTCCATTTAACAGAAAAAGGTCCATTTAACACAAAACCCCACAAGCAACGCGTGGCCGGGCCAGCTAGTATTCAATAAAACAAAAGAATTAAATGGTTGGATTTATGTTGCTGCTGGTGGTTTTATTTGTAATTGAGTTCTGTGTTCTGTTTTATTAAATATTAATAAAATTATTAAATAAACAGAGTGACACACAACTCTAAAACGTCTGTCACCAAACTGAAAACTGCCAGCTGGGTGGCAGGATCAAAACACAGATAGATGTAGCAGGTAAACTCATTTGGCTGACCACCTGAATTGTCATAGTTCAAGTTGAGAGCAGAAAGTGCTGATCAAACTGTATGGGGACTGGGCCTTCTTAGCCTCTCTGCTTTGCATTGGGACCAGCCAACCCTAAGGCCAGCTCTGATTCCCAGCCTTGGCTCTATTCCTCAACCATCTACTTTAACCTCCTTGCTTCTCTCATCCGACTCATTTTTAAATGAGCATACGACTGACACATACAACTCCCTCTCTTATAATGATGCAGTGAAGGCCATCTAATAAAGCTGAATGATGGAAGATTCAGAACAGGTAAAAGGAGGTGTATCATTAAACTGTGGAACAAGATGTAGTGATGTCCACCAGCCTGGGTGGCTTTGAAAGGGGATTGGGCCAAATTCATGGAGGGGTAAGGCTATCAAGGATTACTGGTTTGCTACCTCCAGGTAGTCCGGTTTCTGAATACAAGTTGCTGGGAACTGCAGGTGTGTAAAGTGGGAAGAATACTGTTGTGCTCAGATACTGCTTCCAGGCTTCCCACAAGCATCTGGTTGGCTGCTGTGAGAACAGGATGCTGGACTGGATGGGACACGGGCCTCTCTTTTTATGTTCTTAAACAGAGTGGATCCATTTGAATCCGTCCCTCCACAAAAGATAGAATGCATCAAGAGGACAAAGGATGACACAGATAGGTCAGGTGTTCAGTGTTGAGGGATGGAATTAAATCCGCTCCTGTTGTCACTCTCCCTTCTCAGGATTATTTGTCTTAAAACCAGACTTGGGTCAGACTGCCTTCGGATAGATAACTCCTTCAAGCCAAGTGCCATTCTCTGTAAAGTAGGATGCATGGCCTCCCTCGGCACAAAGGATGTTCCGTAATAATGATTATCAAACTCTAGGAGGATGAATAAAATGTAGTTGGCACTGAGACACAGACAATCCTCTCAGCCATTATGTTCCTTCTTTTCTTTGTGAAAAAAAATATTCATGCACTTTCCTGTCTCTGAGGTATACAACAAAATCAAGGCAACTGAAGATGAACAATGGAAGTGGCTCAGAATCCAACTCATTCTGTTTGTGCCCATGTCTGGAATAAAAATGCAAGACACGTTGGTGGTGGGTGGAGGAAAACACGGGCCAAAACTTTATCAAAGAAGTACAATGGGAAATCTAAGCTGTGTGAGAGCTGGCTGAAGATGACGGCCTAATAACCTCCTCCAAGTAGACCTAGTGAAGAACAAGCCTGGCAGGAGAAAGAACAGGTGGACAGGTGGACAGGTGGACACACGCAGCGCTTGCAAGCTGGGCAGGGGTGGAGCTTGTCGGTCATTTTAAGCATATTGTCTGCCCCCTCCGTGAAATAATTTCTTCCATGGAGCTTTTATTTCAGATCTGGGCAGCCAGAGACACTGTAGAGCACTAGAAAAACGTTTCATGGAAAGAGAAATACACAACCACCCACACATGCTCATCATTGTGCAATGATAAAGCAAGGTCAACCATGCAGTCCACAGAATTAAAAGGAAATTCTGAACAGCAGCGATGTCTCAGAGGAGTGGAGCATTAATGGCATCCTCCACCTTATGGTGCTGCTGCGTTCACCAGGACAGAGTGAGGCAGCACCAAGGTTGGAAGAGTTTCAGGGGGACAGTTTGAAGAATCATTGCAGGTCTCCTTGTGGCCCTAGTTAATCCAACAATGAGTGTCTCACCTCTTTATTCCAAGGATAGGAATTCCAATTCCAATTCTTTTAAAAAGCCGTTAGCACCCAAAGTTCATTTCTTTAGTCATGCCTGTTGGAGCTTGTCCCTGTCACAAAAACATTTCAGACATAACCAGGAGACATTTTCTGTGTGATGGTGAAGTGGATGGATTTGCCTTCAAGACCAAGCAGATTCAGGTTCCTCTTCCTTGATTCTGGCCTCGCCTTCTCACATAAGCTTCACAAAATCAGCAGTGACTTTCATTCCAGAATGCAATGGAGAAAGGAAAACACATTTGGCATTGCATCGCTTTGATGGCTGTCCAAAAAATAGAACTGACAATCTGTATTTAATCAAAGCCATTGCATTTCCCCTACATAGCAATCAGTTCATTATTGCCATTATCCTAAAAGATGGCTCTCTTCATGATAGGTATTTAACTGTCCATAACCTCTTGGCACTTTGCATTGCCAGAAACATAAACCCATTGGTGCCAGGTTCCATAATGTTTGATACGGTACATGAGCTAGCCTGTTATTAGATTTCATTATTGCACAGTGTGTGCTGGCTGTAGCTGTCAAGACTGTTGCTGAATTGCACAATTAAAGTCAAATAACTATTTTTGTCTCCTTACTTTTGTTATATTATGTATCTTTGGCTACTTTCTCAGGCAGTGCAATCGTATTATGCATGCTTCCTTGGAAGTAAGTCTCACTAAAGTTCAGAGGAATTACTAATTAGTATGAATGTAACAAGGCATTGTTTTCCGTTCTGTTCTGTATTCATCACACGCAACGCTGTTTCTATTCCACCGCAGTTCATCGTCCATCAAAAACCATGTTATTAGTCTCACTGTCCACTGCTGAAAACTTACATAATGTACGTACTTAATTACTAAAATTATGTAAAATCCATTTCAATGCAAAGGAAACACAATGCAAATGGGGAGAATGCAATCAATTACACATTGTTTACAGACTGAAAGCAACAACTCTTCTTTGCAGGATTGCTTTCCATTCCCGGCATGGGATGGATAAGCGAGCACTGGGAATCTCTGCTCCCATTTCTGCCAGGATTCTCCGACATCCTTGTTTAAAATGGCACACTTAGTCACAAGCAGTGCTAAAAATTAGGGAGGGACGGTCACTGGGCACAATTAATGAACATGGGTGCATTTTCATACTTTCAGTGTTTATTCTATGAGGAGAGAAAATCAATACTGTATAGGATTCCAAGCCCAGAGTTGTAGTAGGATGAAGTCCACAAGTACAGGACAAGTTCAAGAATTAGTATCAGAGCACTGAGAGGCGAAATGAAATGAAGCAAAAGTTCTGCCATGGAGAGGCCTTGTTCAATACCAAAGGTTTCCCTGAGAGTTTTCGAAACAAACTCATTCAAAGCATGGTGTCTTTTGTAATAAAATAGTTTACTGGCAAGGTACTGACAGTTTACCTGGTCTGTCATTAGTTCTTCTTACAAGTCACTTTTGTAAGTAGAATGCAGGGCACTCAATACTTAGTTGAAGAAAGGCTCCATATTTACACAGATTAAACAGCTACCCTGTAAGAAATGGGCTGGTGTTAATACTCCTAATCTCTGTGACATATTCTTCAGCACACTTCTTGTATGACAAAATGATTTATACACATAGTATGATCCACCAAATTAATTAATAAATTACTCCATTAATAAATTAATCAATGAATTACTTATTCAAAGACTAATCCGCATAAAATTGTAGTTTAATTAATAATTATGTGAAGGTTCGCTTATAGTTACAGTCATACCTCGGTTTACGTACGCCTCAGTTTGAGTATTTTCAGTTTAAGTACTCCGCGGACCTGTCTGGAACGGATTAATCCACTTTCCATTACTTTTAATGGGAGAGTTCGCTTCAGGTTAAGTACACTTCAGGTTAAGTACGGACTTCCAGAACCAATTACACTCATACCTCGGGTTAAGTACGCTTCAGGTTGAGTACTCCGCGGACCCGTCTGGAACAGATTAATCCACTTTCCATTACTTTCAATGGGAAAGTTCGCTTCAGGTTAAGTCCGCTTCAGTTTAAGTACGCCACGGACCGTCTGGAACAGATTAATCCACTTTCCATTACTTTCAATGGGAAAGTTCGCTGCAGGTTAAGTACGCTTCAGGTTAAGTACAGACTTCCGGAACCAATTGTGTTTGTAAACCAAGGTACCACTGTAGTGAAAATATACTAATTTTCAACTTACACAAATCGTGTCACCCAGTCATCTGTTGAGTCCATGGATAGATCAGTTTCTGAAAGCTTCTCAATACTGTATTCCAGGGTTTAAGTCTTGAGTTTCTGACTTCTAGAAGCTGGGTGTTTAACCAGAGTTCCACAAACTACATCACTGTCATTTTATTTGTATGCCAACTTTCCGCCCAAAGTATCATGCTAAAAGCAGCTCACAAGAAAGAAAAAAGGAATACATCTCAATATCAACCACTGCAAGAACAATTTCATAATAACATTACAAAAAATAGCAAATATTACAATATATACAAAAGGCAACATTGCAGTATTGTAAATATAACAATATTACAACAACAGCATTTCACCTCCTGGCAACAGCAAAAATCACAAAGGAGCTTGGCAGTTTCAACTTGGTCCCAGAAACATCTCTTCCATGATGTTGTTCACCGCCCTTCTCCTTACAACGCTTCAAAATGCAGACAGCAATATAGATGGAAACTCTTCTGCCATGATGTTGCTGGCAGTCCCTCTCGTGCAGCAACTTGGAAGACTTGCAAAGGCAGGGGGGTGGGAGTCGCTCCTAAGGTACAACTGATTTTGTAGTTGCTTTTGTGATCACTAATACTCAAATATGGCAGTTCTTATTGTTCTACATAAGACTAGAAACCTGGATGTTAGGCAGCCTCAAGTATGCAGAAATATTTACTGAAAATGCAGTATGCTCTAGCATCTTTGTGACTTTGATAAGCTCTAGGGTAGCTTCCATTATGGTGAATCTTCAAGCAAACAGCCTTGGGCAGGTTTACTCTCTGAAGGTGCCAGATGTTGTGTATTTGTGATTTCAGGCTCATCACATCACAGTCAGACTGAAGGATGAGGACTGGTGATGAAAACTTCCCCTTTGAAGTTTGGGAAATCAAGTGATGTCAACCTGAATTATGGAGGGGAAACTTCTCTAGCTTATAATTAATAGACAAATCCTGAGAACTTTGAAGATGCCTACAGAGTCTGATATCTTATGATGTGTCTGTGAATTAGATGTCCTAAAATCCTACCCCATCCTTAATTGGGGCATAGTGAGGAAATTTAAAACCGTGAGCACACTCACCTACTACAGATTGTGGCAACAATGCTGCCCCCTGTTGGTGAATCTCATCAGTAAGCCCACCCACCCCTCACTTGCTAGTAGTCACCAGATGGAACTCTGCCAGCCCCGGCTCTCTTAAATCTGAAGTTGTCCCTGAGCAAAATCTACCTCTCAGTTCAGTCCACAGTGGGAGTCTGATGGTTTCACCATACATCAACACACAGTTTCTAAGCTGAAGACCTGGGGTTTTCCTTCATTGGCCCTTTGTGTGCTGCTTCGAGATCCAGTTTTTACCTGCTTGCATATCTGCATCAGAAAAGAAGAAACTTGTTGGCTTGGTATCACTATTCCATCTCAAAAATGTACATGGTTTTATAGTATTACTCCCACTGTTAAGCGAAGCAATTTCTGGCAGTTTTGAGCAATTTCCACATAGTTTTCCAAATTACGCGTTTTCTGAGCCCAGCGTACCACTCCATCTTTGTTAGCATGCCATACCATCCTACGGTATACTTGTAAAACAAATAAGCCAGCCAAATTGGATCAGCGAGGAAGTGGGAGGGGCAGGTAGAATAGAACAAGTGGGAAAGAAACACAAAGCATCAGTCATTTCCTTCAAAGAAATCTGTACCATTCCTTAAAACAAGGAGCTCTGTGCAATAAATTAACTGGAGATTGGCAGAGGAAGTCTTGTTTAGTGGCAAGCCTACATGACAACTGTGGTTAATAGCTTGAAAGAAATGACGAAGCTAAGCAGAAATTTCAGCAGAACTCAATCAAATCAAAAGTTTGCCATTCTGCACTGTATTCTTTCGTGGCAAATGAAGTTGAATGAACATTGATTTCCCCCTGTGTCTGCAGAGAAAATGCTCGTAGCTCAATACAAGCAACTCCTGTAGGTCTTTCACAAATTCAGCATGAGCAAAGAGACTTGAACTAAAGCAAACCCTTCCTTAGCCTCATTGCATACAGGGAATCAACAAAGAGCAAAGTAGTGTGAAATATCAAGATTACTGTCGTGTCTCTAGTTTGCCGTTCGTCGTTATGAGGCTAATCTCTTAGCTGGGGACATTGTTACTCCCCTTGATATTCAGTGAATCACATCTGTTCCTAGCTCTTTCCCCAAGTTTCACGGTGGTGTGCATGGGGACTGTGTCATTTCATTGCCGCAGTAACTTTGCAAGGTATCTTAGGTTGAGATAAGTTCAAACATCATTTCTCCAGAACCAATATTAGGCCTGCATCCCTCTGAATCTGTCCCATGTACAGACCACATCTTTCAGGGGAAGTGCCACCCCATCTAGAAGAAAAGTAGGGATGGGCAGATCAGTGGATTTCAGTTTCTCACCCCCCCCCCACTCTTAAGTTCAGTTCTGCAGTTTCCACTTAAGCCTTTGAATTTTTAAAGAAAAAGTCATGAAAGTTTATCTGCATTGGAGTGGAATTTTTCTCCCAATATACACATCTTTTTGAAGCCATTTTCCTTAATATAGTGCAGTTCTGCACGTTATTTTCAACATTTTTGTGCACGCTTCCCTCTAGAATATCCATTTTTGCACCCATTACTTGGCTGAAGAACTGCACAGCAAAATTCAGAGATGTGTGAATTTTAAAAGGTAGCTGTGTTTCAGTTTGCATATTGGTTCGGAAAGTGCAAATTGGGTCACTTCGTCGATAAATACAAACTGGATCAGATCCTTCACTTGACCCTAAACATGAGTGTACTGACAGATGTGCATTATGCGCTGTTCTCTTTCCCTGCTCTTCAGTGCATTCTGGATACCAGAAAGCCCATTCATTTACTCACATGCATAGTAAGTCCCATCAACAGCACAGGCTCCTGCTGTCCCTGGAATTTCAATATCCCTGATTATCAGAGTTGTGATCACACTTTCTGAATTGGTGTAAGTCAAGCAATGCACAGTTTATAGACTGCTATGAGCAGGCCAAATGTAAGACCTTCTTGAATCACATCTCAAGAGGTTTTGTTCTTTCCCTTGTCTCTATCCTTCTGGGGTCTAGTGGCAAATCAGTGGTAGCAAGGAAAGCAGCAGAGGTGGCAAAGGGCATTGAAGTTCCCTGATGGTGTTCATTCCCTGCAGCAACGGGGCTGGGGTCAAATGGGGAAGGTCTTAACTGTGAATCTCAACAAGACCTGCTCTTTGCTTTGCTGGTTTTCTTCTCCAAGCTTCTCATGTTGGCAACCTTAAGTTCAACTTGTCTCATTTCAGAATCAATTTGCTATTTGCTTTTGCTTTTGAAAGGTTAGCACAAAAATCCCATATGCATTTTAATTCACATTTCTTCTGAGACATGTATTTTTAGTGCAACTTTGCCTAACATACATTTTGAGCGAGAAATTTCCCCTAATATAACACTGTACATTAGTTTTTTTTCCTCCACAATTTTTGATTGGCTGAACAAAATTCAGAGAAGTGTGAATTTTGAATAATATTCATGTTTTGGTGCTCTTAATGGTTCAGTAAGTGCAAATTATAGACGACTTTTTGTTAAACTGCCAACCAAAAGAATTTCTCCTCCGTCCCTAAACGAGCCTCTTTTGGGATGAGCGCAGGGATACTATTACATCCTGATCTATGATATTTGTCCTTCCCTCCTTTAACTTGTAAAACTTTAGAGTTCATGTCATGTGGACACATTTCTCTGTGTCTTTCAAAACAGAACTGAGCAATTTCTCTCTGTGTGTTTGTACATTTTGTTCGCTGCAAATTGCCAACCTAAGACAAGAAATAAAATTGTTGGTAATCTCAACACAAACTGCAATCTGAAGCTATTCAGCCCTATTTGCTTATGCACAAAGAAGTGGAGACATCTGGTGGCAGCTTGCTTAAACTCACTTATTATCCCTAGGGGATCTCTCAAGAGATACAGGAAACTTGCCTTTGAAAGTCAGGAATCTCTAGTCACTGGTCGAGTTGTCATTCTGGGGGGGAGATGACATATCAATGTCATTAAAAAATGATTCCTTGTAATATTCTTATGGTCGAGAGCAGTATTTATGTTGTTATTATTTGTTTCATTCACTGCTCCTCACCTATTCAGTTGCCAACTGGGGAAAGCGTCTAAGTATGACATGACAAAGAGCCTCAAGCTGATTATTATTTTTTTAAAAAAGCAATGGGTTCCATTGTAAACATTTTAATCTTTAAGGTGATGCACACCTTCTCAATTAGAAATTCACAAAAGAAATACACCATCCCTGAACTGCTTGTTTATTTATGGGCAGTGTAAAATGGATTATGATGATCTCTCTGTAGAGTACTGAAAATGGCAGGCTGTAATCTACTGCTCTGCAAGTCAGCTAATATATAACACCACAAATGTTTTTGATTTTTTTTAAAACACACACACACAATGTTAGAAATTTCTGAATGTTAAACATATTGAAACCAAGTGCAATGTTTTATGAGATTCCAAATCATAATATAGGGTGCATTTCTCTTGATGCTAAGCAACCCCAGGGTGCACTACATTCAAGTGCTTTAAACAAATGATTGCACACACACATATCATGTGCCATATTAATACCTAACAAAATGAATTGCATTTCAAAGGAGCAGAGGTCCACTGAATATTAGAATAAAAATGTGGTTCCTTTTAGGGAGCCAGTTTTGGAAATATTAGACAACTTCTTTACTAATTGACGCCAAACGAATAGCTATGCATTTTCAACAGTTGTACTGTAGGCCTCAAGGAACATGGGGGACGCTGTGGTCTAAACCACAGATCCTAGGGCTTGCCGATCAGAAGGTCAGCAGTTTGAATCCCCGCGACGGGGTGAGCTCCCGTTGCTCGATCCCTGCTCCTGCCAACCTAGCAGTTTGAAAGCATGTCAAAGTGCAAGTAAATAAATAGGTACCACTCCGGCGGGAAGGTAAATGGCATTTCCATGCACTGCTCTGGTTCGCCAGAGGCGTCTTAGTCATGCTGACCACATGACCCAGAAGCTGTACGCTGGCTCCCTTTGCCAATAATGTGAGATGAGCACCGCAACCCCAGAGTCATTTGCGATTGGACTTAACGGTCAGGGGTCTCTTTATCTTTACCTTTACTGTTGGCCTCTGCCCACCCAAATCCCAAAGAATGACTTTTGAGCTGGAATTTTGCTTTAGAATAAATCCTGAGAACCTGGGGGCCATGTTACCTATGGATGTAGGCCCAGGTAATGAGGTAATCCAATTTTGAAACCACTGGTAAAGAAATGGGTAGCTTCCTTAATGGACTCTACATTTCTAGGTCTATCGGTTTGTTGTTTCACCATGCTAACAAGTAATGGATTGTAGAGAAGTGTTGGTGGATGTGGAACAACTCCCTGGAGCGTGTCTTTTGTAACCTGGAAAGGGACTAATTTCAGTGTGTCATCCTGGCAATCTTGGGCTGGGGGGGGGGAGGAACAGGGTGCAAAATCCAGGGAATTACAAATTTCAAAGGATGACTGTGTTTTGGTTCACCCACTGTTTCAGAATGTGTGAATCAAGCAGGATTGTTTTTTGATGCAAAATGAACTGAATTTCTCTTTCCTCCCCGGTAATATTTGGTAAAAATGCATAAAATGTGTGTGTGTGTGTGTGTGTTGATAAATGTGCTCTAAAATCAGGGGTAGGCAACCTAAGGCCTGTGGGCAGGATGCGGCCCAATCGCCTTCTCAATCTGGCCCACGGATGGTCCAGGAATCTGCATGTTTTTACATGAGTAGAATGTGTCCTTTTATTTAAAATGCATCTCTGGGTTTTTTGTGGGGCCTGCCTGGTGTTTTTACATGAGTAGAATGTGTGCTTTTATTAAAACCCATCTCTGGGTTATTTGTGGGGTATAGGAATTCATTCGTTCCTTCGTCCGTCCGTCCGCCCCCCCCAAAAAAAATAGTCTGTCCCACCACATGGTTTGAGGGACGGTGGACCAGCCCACAGCTGAAAAAAGTTGCTGACCCCTGTCTAAAATGCAGATGAGTTGTTGCAAGGGGATTTGCAACAAAAACTACTGGTTGGAAAACATGATGAACTGAAGTTAAGGCTGGAAAAATGAAAACCAACAGATTTATCCATCTGTGCACATGTTCAGGTTAAACACATTTCCTTGCACATTGCATTTTATATCCAGCTCCAGTGAGAATGTGTCTCTCCCCTTCTTTCTTTCTAAGCAAGCTTTCTGGAAAACACTGTATGGTGGACAGAAACTTTATAAATGGACCTGTGCACACTATGGTAACAAACAGACTGATAACAAAAAGGGTAAATGAGAGCCTGCTTTCAAGAAAGAAAGCTACTTTATTGTGCTGTTAGTGATGTTTTAAAAGCAGAGGGTCATTCTTTAAACAATGGCTGAAACACAAACACATTTTTCATTATCAGCCAGCTTCTTTCTGGCTGTTCAGAAGCAACCCCAATTGTGTACTATAATGTCAGTTATGATGTAAGATAGGAATCCACACACTTTCCAGCTTAAAAGCAATATTGCTTCCAACTGAGTCATACTGACAGTGAGGGAGATATAACTCTCTCCTACTCTCTTAAAACCTCTGCTTCAGGCTGTGGGGATGCGACTCAGACTTTCAATCTACTGTGCAGGAAGTCTAAAAAGAATGAGGGAAAGTTAGTATAACTGACAGGAACGCAGGAGCCTGGTGGAGGTGATGCCTTAGTCGCTTGCGGAGAAATAGTCGGGTGTGTGGAGCTCAGTCAATTGGGTAGAGACAGAGACATCTGCAAAAAAAGGTAAGATATAAGGAGCATAGCTGCCAAGTTATCCCTTTTTTACAGGGATTTTCCCTTATGCTGAATAGGCTTCCTCGCGAGAAAAGGGAAAACTTGGCAGCTATGATAAGGAGGAAGGGGAGAAGGAGAGAGGGAGGGAGGGAGGGAGGGAGAAGGAGGCCTAATCTGTCCTATGTATTTAAAGCAGTATCATACCCCTTTTAATTAGGGAACCAGGTGGCGCTGTGGGTTAAACCACAGAGTCTAGGGCTTGCTGATCAGAAGGTCGGCGGTTCGAATCCCTGCAACGGGGTGAGCTCCCGTTGCTCGGTCCCAGCTCCTGCCCACTTAGCAGTTCGAAAGCACATCAAAGTACAAGTAGATAAATAGGGACCGCTCTGGCGGGAAGGTAAACGGCGTTTCCGTGCGCTGCTCTGGTTCGCCAGAAGCAGCTTTGTCATGCTGGCCACATGTCTGTCTGTGGACAAACGCTGGCTCCCTCAGCCTATAGAGCAAGATGAGCGCTGCAACCCCAGTGTCAGACACAACTGGACCTGATGGTCAGGGGTCCCTTTACCTTTACCTTTAATACTCATGGTGTAGCAGATCAGACCACTTAATAACACCCATTAATAATGTGGCAGATCCAGTCCAGCTAACTGCCCCAAATTAAATATAGTGCACCCACCTCATGGTACACCAGTTACACAAATTTCTACGATTTACCACGGATTATCTAGTGGGGGCCTGGTGTGAGGGAAAACTTAATGATTTAGAGTCTCAGGCAGAAGTTGATCAAACAAACAAGAACAGTTGTATTAAACGAAAGGAAGTTTATGAAACAAAGTGTGTCAGGAAATGTGTTCCTTCAAGTAGAAGCTTACTTTAACTAACTATAAAATGCCCCAGGCTTAAACAAAATATTACAGGCACAACTCTTCTTAAGCTTCAGTTACTAAAAGTTGTTTGGTGCACTTCAGGTAGATTAAATATTCAGGTTTCCAGAATAGACGGTAAAATGCTCAACTCAGTTTCTGTCACTTAGTTATTACAATTAAATACTTTCAACTACTTCCTTCACATACCACTTCCTTCACAGCTTAATACTTTGGTTCATGAGCGAGGGGCACTTTTGCTCAGTTACCCACTCTCTTAATCCCACACCGGAGGTATAACAGACCCAGGGGATCACCTCACCCCTTGTTACTGGTTTGGGAGTCTTCAGTACCTAGAAGAGCTCTCCCCTCCTGACTATACTGACACCCAGGTAGCCTATATTCCCACAATATTGACCTCTCCCAGTTCCATCACAGCCCTTCCAGAACACTCCTGTCTGTATACCTTTCCCAGACCCTCAACCCGGTCTCCCTTTCCAAGCTGCTCTGTCCTCTCACTATGGATAGTCTCCTCGATGTGTATGTTTGACTTGACTCAGAACCAGTTCTCCCTATCTCACTCCCTATCTCCCAACCTAAAACCTGTCTAACATCTCAAATCCAGCCCTATCTCTCTTCTTAAATCCAGCCCTATCTAACTCTCTCCCTTAGAAACTGCTGCTTTTATTCCCGCCCCAAGTGCTGCCCCCCCCGCTGTGGCTCGCTAACTCTGTAGCCAATCAGAGAGAGGATCCAGCACTCTGATGGAGTTTCAGGGCGACTGCATCACCAGACTCTGATCTGGCTCTGCTGTCCGTCACACATGGCTTCCCCCAAAGAACCCTGGGAGCTGTAGTTTGTGAAGGATGCAGAGAGTTGTTCGGAGACCGCTATTGCCGTCACAGAGCTACATTTCCCAGAGTGGTTTAACAGTCAACCCCTCTTCCCACAGAACTCTGGGGATTGTAGCTCTGTGAGGGCAATAAGGGCATGATGGGGACTCATAGTTTGGGGGGGCACCATGTTGGCTACCCCTGGATTAGATCATACCGCCTCCAACACCATCCATCAAAATAGGTTTGTCACTGGTCCATCACAAGTGTCCACAAAGACCTAGGAAACCATGATTTGCATGGTTTCATCAATCTCTTTTGCAATCCTGTTTTTCACAGTTCTCCATCCATCTTCTTGCATTGTGTTTCATACAGGCTATTTCATACACTGTGCAATTCTTACTGTGCTCTGTTTCTTTTTAGGCGTGTGGGTTAATTGAGCAGGCCTAGATATGCTCGTTTTTCTCTGTGTGTTCCATATTCTGGTAATTAACCTTCTGGCCAGGATCGGAGACATGAGAAATTTCCTCTCCCATGATCTTTCCACTGGGATCGTTTGTTATGATTGGCTTTTGAATGCTACCAGAACTGCAAGTTGAATTCTAATAACGGGCATAGTCTTATATTCTGTGTACAATATCAATTGCCACCCCCACCCCCATAGACAACACAATGGGCAGGCATTTCTCTTCTTTTCTTAAATGTTTTAATCAAAACAAAACAAAAAAATTCCTTCCAGTAGCACCTTAGAGACCAACTAAGTTTGTCATTGGTATGAGCTTTTGTGTGCATGCACACTTCTTCTTTTTTACTTGTTGTTATAAGTTATGTTGGATGTTTTGTTGTGCAAATTATGTTGAAAATCAATAAAACTGAAGAAGTGTGCATGCACGCAAAAGCTCATACCAATGATAAACTTAGTTGGTCTCTAAGGTGCTACTGGAAGGATATTTTTTTTTAATTTTGTTTCGACTACGGCAGACCAACACGGCTACCTACCTGTAGTTTTAATCAAAATTAACACAAACAAGACCATACACTTCATCAACAACTTTCTGAAGTTGTTTTTGAGCTTCTCGTAAATATTTCTAGAATTTGTACTTGTAGATCCTGTGAAATTTATTTCAGGGTGAGGCAAAATTAGTAGGAAGGAGTGTGGTTAATGACTGGAAGACCCAGATTCAACGAGTGGCCACCAACCAGTTATTTTATTCAAGCCTAACCTACCTCTCAGTATTGCTGTGAAGGCACAAGTAGCATGTACAACTTTCCAATCATAGAACACGCAAGTCCCTGCCAATTTTGGAAGTCCAATATTACAGCAACACAGATAGATGATCATCCAGCCTTTACCTAAATACCTCAAATGAAGGAGAATTCAGCACCTTTCAAGGCACTCCAATAGCTTGTATCATTAGGATGATGTGTAGTTGAGACCCTTTCCCACTGATTTGGGCCTTACCATCTGCAACAACAGGAAAATATGGATCATGGTCTCCAGGCCCCTCACCATCTTTTTCACACATTCCAGTTTGTCAATATCCTCCTTAAAACATTATGCCCAGAACAAGAGACATCACAATTAAAGAAGCAAGAAGTCAGTGTGATGTGGTGGTTGGTATATTGAATTAGGAACTGGAGGTCTAAGGTTCAAATCCTTAGCCACGAAACTAACTGTGGACCTTTCCACACTTAGCATTTATAGTGGAATACTGTAGTTGCTGTTTGATCTCACCTTTTAAAGAGTGAATTTGTAGCTGATTGTCTGCACCTTAGTTTAGATGTTGCTGTTATTAGAGAGTGAATGTGGAGGTTTCCTTCCCCACAGAACTGGCAGATTGCACCTGAATTGAGAAAAGTTCCATGGCTATAGTTACATCCCTAACTTACCCTTCATGTTCCTCCAGCTAGTAAATGTCTGAGTTATGAGCGTGCACAGGAGACAGTCCTTTTGTGGCTTAAAAAAATAA
The DNA here is from genome assembly GCF_963506605.1 of Zootoca vivipara. Classification (NCBI taxonomy): domain Eukaryota; kingdom Metazoa; phylum Chordata; class Lepidosauria; order Squamata; family Lacertidae; genus Zootoca; species Zootoca vivipara. Next base: position 81,079,505 of record NC_083282.1, on the reverse strand, counting down.
TGAAATTAATGCCTAGTATCCCAGAATAGAGATCTTCTGGGAATATAGCAGATTAGAAGAGGAACTACGTGTCTGCCTGAATTATGGTCCACCTGAACAACCTTGTTGTTCTCATAACATTTTACACACAGCTAATGATTGTTCTCATGGGTGGTGCTTTGCCTCAGTAACACCATCTCTTCCTGCCATATAGCTTCTCTGAACTAAGCCTGCAAATGGACAGTTTGCACTGGTCAGGCAAAAAGTGCCGTAAAACAGACATCTTCCAAAGCATGTCCATCAAGCACCAAGCCCTCTACACAGAAACTGGAAAGGTGATTTTACCATTCTGCCCAACTGAAAATATTGAGGATCAATTCTGGATATTTCACAAAAGTTGGGGGTTTTGCAGTATAAATGTTTTTTTTTTTAAAATGTATATTGATCTAGAATACTTGCTGAATGGTGCCATGTTTTGTGGGAACTTGCCAAAAATTCCAAACACCATTTTCAAAGCTAAAAAAACACCTAGCCAGTCTCAAAGTTAATTTTGTTTGCAGAGAGCAGAGAAAAATGGAAATTGAGCCCCCTTTCAAGCCTATCAGCTGTATTCAACTAATCCGTTGTACTAGTGGAAGCCAGAGCAGGGATTACCACTTGTTGCTGACATCCGTCTGTCTCAGGAGACAAGGGAGGAGTGTGCCTTGGGGAGTGAAGACATGTTTTGTTGCAGCTGGGGCAGATAAAGGTGTCAAGTTGTGGTGCTGCTGCAGATGCGCCATGGCATTTCTTCTCCCTGTGTTCCTCCCAGCAGTTGTTCTGCCTCTGGTTACTATGGATGCATGACCTGGCTGCCTGTCTCAAGGCACTGCATTCATCTGCAAGGAATTCCCACATGCCGGGGCTGATGTTGCCAGCTTTCATGTCATGTTAGCAGACAGCTTTGTAACACAAAGTTGGTGTGCCAATGGGCCTGGTGCCTGAAGCCAGCTCCCTGTAGAGCACGTCCTTGGGGATCTTCACTACTGCAATGTGAATTTCCCCACCCCTCAATCCACACACATCCAGGACCATCCCCAAATCTTCCCAGAAGGACTAGGGGTACTCCAGAACAAGATTTAGTGAATGAACAAGGTAGGTGGGGGAGCTGGGGAGGAAAATGTTACATCACACAAGGAAAATGCTCACACAGATGGAACCTTAGCATAATGCTGAATAGAAGCCTAAATATTATTAGTATGACTTCCTTCCTTCCTTCCTTCCTTCCTTCCTTCCTTCCTTCCTTCCTTCCTTCCTTCCTTCCTTCCTTCCTTCCTTCCTTCCTTCCTTCTTTCTTTCTTTCTTTCTTTCTTTCTTTCTTTCTTTCTTTCTTTCTTTCTTTCTTTCTTTCTTTCTTTCTTTCTTTCTTTCTTTCTTTCTTTCCTACCATTTCCCTGGTGGGAGTCAACGCGGCTTACAGATAAAAACAAGATCACTAAAAACCATAGGGGAAAAACCCCATCATTAAAAACAATTAAACTTCAATAGAATCAACACTATATACATATATAAAAAGCTGTTTAAAACATACAAATATTTACAACGAAAACAGCACAGCCCCAGCCTTTTCATTAAAAGCAGTCAATTCCCCAAAGCCTGTTTGAACAAGAAGGTCTTCGCCTAAGTAATTAAAAGCGGAGGAAATTAAAGAATCCAAGTGAATCCAAAACATCATTTTATAGCTATAAGAACTGGATGTGTTTAAATAGCTTAATTCTGTCCATTCCCCAGTCTCATCACTAGGAACAAAATGCAGAAAGATAAGATAATAAAATCTTGTCAGAAAGGGTTTTGCACAGTGGGGTGGGGTGGGGGGGGGGAAATATTTTAGATTGGGTTTGCCCTTTCATCTCACATTTGTGAAATCATGCCATTTTGAGATTATAAGGGTGGAATTGTATTGCAAGAGCAAGAGTTGCCCTTAGTTAGTCAGGTTGGGAACATGGCATGTGTGCTATGATGAAGTCCGCCAAAAGGTTTGTTTCAGAAAAGATATTCTATATGCATATGGTGTGACATGCATTTTAATTCACCCAGAATGCAATCCCATGGCTCATAGATTGCATAGGTGAGAGTCCCATGGACTGCAAGAAGATCAAACCTATCCATTCTGAAGGAAATCAGCCCTGAGTGCTCACTGGAAGGACAGAGCCTGAAGCTGAGGCTCCAATACTTTGGCCACCTTATGAGAAGAGAAGACTCCCTGGAAAAGACCCTGATGTTGGGAAAGATGGAGGGCACTAGGAGAAAGGGATGACAGAGGACGAGATGGTTGGACAGTGTTCTCGAACATGAGCTTGACCAAGTGAGGCAGTGGAAGACAGGAGTGCCTGGTGCGCTCTGGTCCATGGGGTCATGAAGAGTCGGACATGACTAAACAACAACAATATGCTAGTGCACTTCATAGCCGATGAACTAATATGGGGAGCATTCTCAGTGGATGAGAGCCAATCTTGGCTCCCATTCAGAAGTAGTACCCACCAACCATTAAAACAGCTATGTGGGGGCCTAGCATTGAGGGTGGTGGGACAACACATCTGGGTCAGGCTGTGACCAACAAGGGCTTTCAGGCAGTGCTTGACCTGGCTAATTGCTAGTACTGTGCTTGTATATATGTAGACAGAAATTGTGTCATACACACTGAATATTGCTCACACAATTTATCTCTACATACGTAGGTCACTTTGCCCATATTCTGGCCAACATCCAGTATAATCACTCAACCACTGGGTGCTCATTCTTACTTTCAAACTATACATAACAGACCTACATGGTCAGGGCAGATCCATTACATGGTGTTTAGGTTTAATCTCTTTAATAATCTCTTCTGGAGCTCAAATATTTGCCCAATTGCCTCACCTCTAACCAGTGGTAGCTGCATCTCAAACATACGCCAATTAACCTGGTGCATTTGGATTATTATTTCTAACAACTCTCGCTGCAGCCTCCAACAGTACAACTCTTTTAAATAAAACATTAGCACCACCAAAACAAAAAATAGCTCACATGTGTATATGTGTATATACAGTACCTTTGGTGGTGATAAATGTGCCATATAATATCATTATGCTGACTCTGTCAAAGTAACCCTTCTGTCAGGGAGCATATTTAAAGCCTGCTTACTCTGCATCTGTGGACATAATGAACGCAGTGACGGTCTCTCAAGATTATCTATAAAGGCCACCTCACTTGTGTTGGCCAAGGTCAAGGCATGCCTAGGCATTATGTTCCATCCCCATGCAAATGCCTTCCAATCCACAGTGAGTAGTGCATCGCTTTCACATGTTGAACTAACCATTTTTGATGCCTCATCCGCTTCTCTGTGTATCTGCTTTATTTAGAGATGGTTTATATTGTTTACAAGTAATTGGATTACCAGCCTTGTTTTCTGGGCCATAAATTTTGCAATTACTTCCAGTTATTGCCTTGAAATCCTTTAAGCGCGGGGCGAGTGAATGGGAAACCACTCTATGGTCTCTATAATGCCGTGTTTGAATTTTCAGAGGGGAGCATGGACATCATTGCATTTTCCTTTACCACAGTGTTATTATCTTTCCGCAGTAAGGAAACCCGGTTAAATGGAGAAATGATGGATTCCATTACAGAAGTTAGCAGCGTAGCATTAATGTGGAGCACACAGCATGAGAGTGATTATTGTATTTCACTGCTAACTATCACATTGTTCTAACAATGTGGCATCTCTAGGAAGCCCTGGGCCATTGGAGACAGTTGCCCTGTTCAAGCTTGTTCCTCCTGTCTGCTGTATTACTTACCCTTCAAGATCTGGCATTTCCCCAACCATATCTACCTACCTACCTACCTACCTACCGTGTCTATGTCTCTATCGGCTTTCAAACTCTAGAATGAGGGTCACAACTGTTTTGAAGTAAGTGGGCGCATTTGCAATTTTGAGCAAGTGCAACCCTCCATGGCAGTAAGAAAACGGTTGCCGCTTTCTAAAGAGAAGAGAAGGAAACAAGGCTATGAAATGTTGTGGGCATGCACCCCCTTCAACCACCCCATCAATGGGGAGTGGAGAAAGCCCCTATATTAGTCACTGCTGCACTCACTCACAGAAAGGAGCTCTTTGCCCATTCTTTCAGTTTAGAATACACAGGTGGGCAAGTGTCTAATTTCAGCATCAATTGAAATGTGGGCATGTTTAAGGAGGCGTATCCAATGCAGGAGAGGTTGAGCCAGCGCAGACAGGAACTGCAGTGCGCAGGGAGAGCAAATAGTCTCTTCTGTGCTGTGGATTTCCAAGGGGGTGTTTGCTGAGCCTGGAACCTTTTGTGGGAACCACGTGAGGTACTGGTGGGCACACTGGTCCCCTTGTGTGCCTTGCTGGCGACACCTGACTGGTCTAGATACAAAATCTGAAACATTAGCATCCCACGTTGCCTTCCTTAAGTGCAAATATTTGTTGAAATTAAGATTAATGTTCCACATTCAATGCAGACTATGAGAATGAGGATATTAAGGCATCATGATATTACAAATACATTGTTGTTTTACAGGAAAAATATGAAATAGGATATATTAGGCTGTGGGGTGGAGAGCCCAGTATAAGCAATTCTGGCTTTCTCATGGCCAAACGGACGGACGGACACACACACACACACACATGAGAGAGAGGGAGAGAGGGAGAGGGAGAGAGAGAAAAACAAACAAACAAACAGAAAGAGGTTGTTCTTTGATCATGCACCTCCTTCTCACTGGAGAAATTTCAGTGATTTTTTTTTCTGTTCTGTTGCATTCCTCCCTGCCACTATTCTTAAAGCGATCCATCTGGAGAGTGCTAGACTCTATAGAGGTTTAGACAGGCTATTAAGCCAACCAGATTTGCTCAGCGATCTCTTTTACTACAAAAGTATGAAAAGCAACTTTCTCCCCTTTAATCAACCGGTTCAGTAAGTTGTCTCACCGGCTTAAGGTTTTTTATGTTGCAGTGCTAAGCATTTTGCCACAAGGAGTCACTTCTTGTTCTGAGTATCAGGTCCTTATGGTGACACCAGACCTTAATAAATCAACTGTATTGCCAGGAATCATCCTTTGGTATGACACTAATTGGGCCAACCAGGCAGCAGAGAAAACAAAGCACTTATGCCATGGGCCAAACTAGGCTTTCTTTCACCTGGGTCAAAGACTCAGTTTGGCCCCCCTACACATTTGCATTCACATGCACAAACATGCACACACATCCCTCAACACATTTGTTCTTAAAAAACAACAACACACATACATTTGTTCTTAAAGGGCATAAAAAGTAGGCAATATATTATTTGAATACAAAATGTTAATTTTTAATAATATTTTTATTGATTTTCAACATAATTTGCACAACAAAACATCCAACATAACTTGTAACAACAAGTAAAAAAGAAGAAGTGTACATGCACACGAAAGCTCATACCTATGACAAACTTAGTTGGTCTCTAATGTGCTACTGGAAGGGATTTTTTATTTTTTGTTTCAAGTAAAAAAGAAGTATGCGTTTTTACAGTATTGGGAAATATAATGTACATCAACTTACAGTATTGGAATTTTAAAGCTGGTATCAATGGATCAAGTTAATCAGTTTTGTTGAATTAATTAAATAGTTTTGAATTGGATTTTGAATAAATGTGCAATTGTTACCATTTTGAATTTTATTGTGTTGTTATTTTCCTTAGTAGGTCATGCAAACTGCCATTCTGAATCATGCATTTTATAGGATAGAGCAGGGGTCCCCAAACTAAGGCCCGGGGGCTGGATGCGACCCAATCGCCTTCTAAATCCGGCCCACGGACGGTCCAGGAATCAGTAGAATATGTCCTTTTATTTAAAATGCATCTCTGGGTTATTTGTGGGGCATAGGAATTTGTTCATATTTTTCTTCAAAATATAGTCCTGCCCCCCACAAGGTCTGAGGGACAGTGGAGCAGCCCCCTGCTGAAAAAGTTTGCTGACCCCTGGGATAGAGTATGGGGGATCAGTTTATGGAACCAAGGGGGCAGTGGCCTGAAAATGTTTTGGGAACCTCATGGTTTTGGTGGTTTTGGTTTGGAAGGTTACCTTTTCTTCAGGGGCACAAGATTTTATTTCTCATGTCAGGAGCATAAGAAGAGTTCTGCTGGATCAGGCCAATGGCCCATCTAGTCCTATTGTTAATGTTTTGATATGAACAAAATAAAAACAAACATCTGCGTGTGAAAATGTAGAAGTACTTCCTGTGATTTAAGTAAAAATGCAATGCATCTCACCATAGTGGTGCAGGTGCAGGTGCAAATGTTGATGGGCAACTTCAAGGCCCCCATTCCCTCTTCTTATGTTTCTTTATTATTAAACCCAGAATTGGACAGGGCAGCCCTTTAAACAGAGGGTGGTCCTCCTTCAAGTGGGGCACACAAGAATTGGTGTTGAATAATTGCTGCCTGATGCTTCCTTGCTTCCCCCCTTTCCCCCCTTCAAACCTTTTTTTCTTTGAAGATGATAGCCATCTTGAAATATCTCAAGGGCTGTCACATGGACGATGGAGCAAGCTCATTTTCTCCTGCCCTGGAGGGCAGGACCCAAAACAATGGCTTCAAGTTACAAGAAAGGCAATTCCAACTAAACATCAGGAAGAACTTTCTGACAGTAAGAGCTGTTTGAAAGTGGAACGTTCTCCCATGACAGGTGGTGGATTGTCCTTCCTTGGAGGTTTCTATAATAATAATAAATAATAATTTATTATTTATACCCCGTCTATCTGGCTGGGTTTCCCCAGCTGCTCTGGGCAGCTTCCAACAGAAAATTAAAACACAGTAATCTATTAAACATTAAAAGCCTCCCTAAACAGGGCTGCCTTCAGATGTCTTCTAAAAGTCTGGTAGCTGTTTTTCTCTTTGACATCTGGTGGGAGGGCGTTCCACAGGGCGGGTGCCACTACCGAGAAGGCCCTCTGCCTGGTTCCCTGTAACTTGGCTTCTCACAACGAGGGAACTACCAGAAGGCCCTCGGTGCTGGACCTCAGTGTCCGGGCAAAACTATGGAGGTGGAGACGCTCCTTCAGGTATACTGGACCAAGGCCATTTAGGGCTTTAAAGGTCAGCACCAACACTTTGAATTGTGCTCGGAAACGTACTGGGAGCCAATGTATGCAGAGGTTGGATGGCCATCTGTCTTGGGTGCATTAGTTGAGCTTCCTGTACTCCAGGACGATGACCCTTGGGGTCCCTTTCAACTCTACAATTCTATTATCCCCTCCCTGTCCACTTTCCCCTTGTGCATCATGTGGGTGTTTTTTTTGTGTGTGTGTGTTTTGTAAGCCTGCCGGCAGTGACTACCTTCTTTGAACTGATTGTACATGAATTACTCTGGATGCATTTTTACCTGAAGACTGGCATACAAATCCTCTAAACAAACAAACTATGCACATCCTTTCCCTCCACAGCATTTTCTTTTCAATTAAGGCATACATTACTTTGTTTTATTTTGGTTAGAGGATATTAATTCAGTTGTTTGCACTTATCTTTATGCCATGTTGTTCAGCTCAGGTTGGTTTTGATTCTAGTCAGATTAGGCCAGGTGAGTATATATATATATCCTAATAAATATTAATCGCAGCCTTCCTGCTCCAAGGGAAAACCTTCAAAGTTCTCGCCTCCACCTGTTACTGCTGTGCAATGGACATACCTTGGTGACTTCAATAAGAGGTTGGCAACTCAAACCCCAAATTCTTGATCTGCCCCAGTTTAAACGTTAGGAATTGATGATTTATTGATTTCCCCTCTAAGCTGGCGCCAATCTCAAAGGCCTAGTTTGAGCAACAAATCATTAACATGCATATAGCGTACAACCATGCAGCTGGGCTTTTCCGAATGGCTTTTGCCATCTGGCTGAGGGAGCATTGCTCTGACACCCTCAGTGGCTTGCTGTAGCAACTCTTTGAGGCATTTTAGGAATGAAATCATTCAGATTCAGATAAACTTGGATGCCACAGTTAGATCCACAGAGCCATCCAGCGTTCCACCTGTACTGGATCAGTTTTGATTATTGAAGCCTGGGAATGTATCAAGCTGCTTGAAGAAGGGTGGCTGACCACCTGCCCTTTGACCTCTGCCCATCTTGGCTTCTTGGAGTATGGTGTTGTCTGGGGCTGATCAAGGTACTGTCCACTTTGAACGAGGCGGTGGTGCATCACCTTGGTCCTGGATGTGTTAGCATGGTGGGCATGGTGCTTGAGAGGATGCTGGTGGTCCCATTTCAGACACGTTTTGGGGTGATTGAATTGTTAGCAATTCACTCCTCCCGTTGCTGATATGTGGCTGGATAGTCACATGTCACTGTTTACTTTCCTGAGTCTGAGGATGAAAGTTACATCATCTCTTCCCTTACATTGTGCTGTTGCACAGTTTCTTTCCCTCTCTGTCTGCTGCTGAAGAAGAGGGGAGAGACTGTGAGGGGAGAGACTCCATCAGGCAAGGCCTCTTTCCACCTGCCTTGCTCCACCCTCTAGTCTCTGCTTCTCAATTTGTATTGTATTATTTTCTGTACGGTGGCTTGCCGTTGTTTTATTGATTATAGTTTAGGAATTATTTATTGTAGCTGTTGAGTGGATTTCTGTTTAACTTTTATATGTTATTTTTATTATTGAATACTATTCTAATGATTGTTGAATGTTACTTTTTGATGTAGGTTGCCTATTTTAAAGTTATGTTTCATTATCACATTTTTGCATTGCATTAGATTGTTATAAGGGACGCGGGTGGTGCTGTGGGTTAAACCACAGAGCCTAGGGCTTGCCGATCAGAAGGTCGGTGGTTTGAATCCCTGCGACGGGGTGAGCTCCCATTGCTCGGTCCCAGCTCCTGCCAACCTAGCAGTTCGAAAGCATGTCAAAGTGCAAGTAGATAAATAGGTACCACTACAGGGGGAAGGTAAATGGCATTTCCATGTGCTGCTCTGGTTCGCCAGAAGCGGCTTTGTCATGCTGGCCACATGACCTGGAAGCTGTACGCCGGCTCCCTCGGCCAATAACGCGAGATGAGCGCCGCAAACCCAGAGTCGGTCACGACTGGACCTAATGGTCAGGGGTTCCTTTACCTTTATATAAAATATGCAATCAGAGCAAAAACAGCATGGCTCCAGCCCCTTATCCATCTCCCAATTAAGTAAGAAATTCCTACTTGGAAAATATTTTGATTCAGCTAAATCTGGTTAGGTCTAGTTAATTTGGTTCTGTTTGCAGATGCTCTAGTTAAATTTGAACAAACAAAACCTCCCCCACCCCAACATAACTAGGTGTCATTTGCTTCCAGTTGATAGTTTCAGCACAAGAAAAAGAGGTAGTCTTGGTTCCAGGAGCATTTACACCCCAACATTGCCTGCACCATCCTGTACTGTCAACATCCTCCCTGCCTCCATTCTCCCTGGTTGTCTCTGATCTTTATATGGCAGCTGAGAGGGTAGATAATGCTGGGAAGATAGCTACCACCTTCACAAACAACTTCCAGCCAGACTGTGTTTACATCCAGTTGGGCTGGACACAGCACAGAGCAGACGCGGAAGCCCCAGTATAGCTGACTGCATGCAAGATGTCCCAAGTTCAGACCTGGGCATCCCCAAGTGAAAAGGAATATTGGGAAGCAGTAGCAGTGTATAAGATTTGGCAAAGATCTTCCAGACAGTTGTTGCCAGCAGTGGGAGACTGTGCCATGCTCGACAGATACTTGATTTGACTCGGCATAAGGCAGCTTCAATGCACGTATGTCTACAGGTGAGCAACCTGTTGAATTATTTCATTATAAATCTATATTCTGCCTGGTTGCTATTTCTCATTAGCAAGACAATTTGCTGCTTGAGACAGAAAAATTAATGGTGATCTGTTTGGGAATGGCCAGAGCTCAATGAAAGAGTATCTACTCTGCATGCAGAAAGTCCAGCTTTTACAAGCAGTACAGAAACAGACTCATTGGCTTCTGCCAGCCAGTGTTGGCAATATTGAGTTAGATGGTTCAATGGCCACCCAGCAGCTTCCTATGACTCCCTTCCCAGGTCAAGATGCATAGTACCCATGGCTAGCTAAGTTATTCTGACAAATGCGACATAAAATACCACCAGCACCTCTGCCTGGGAGTAAAAATACAACAATCATAAATTAAATAACTAACAATTTGTTGCCCTTTCATGACACTCTAAATCAGCCACCAGCCCTGTCTATGAGCATCAAACCATATGCGCCTGTGTCATTGCATTTGTGTTCTATTGCTTTTAAAATGTCTCCATTTCCATTCTTCCTCTGTTTCAGCAGAAATATTTTCAGCAGTTTATTACTTTGAAGATTAACTCAGCCACTGAAGCCATAACTCAAGAACACTTATTGTACTTTGATAGCACTTTAATTCTCTACCTCTGGATGAAGCCTAGAATATCTGCACTGCCACAGTTTGTAATGGAGCAGTGAAGTGTTCATATATATTACCAGTGGCAATTTTTTAAAGCACATTCACAGCAACACTGAGCCAATTGCAAATTTAATAACACCAGGCACACAATTAAATTATTAGCATTGTGTTTCCAACACGGCTGCAAAAATTATCTGTAAAATGTTAAAATAGATTTTTACAGAAGACACTAGCTATCATCCTGGTTTTCCTCAGGCAATCGGTTATGCCCTATAATTTATCGCTCCAAAATTAACCTTTTGTGCCCATTTTGGAGTGCAGATGTCATGTTAATTTGATCTGTAATGGTCCACAGGCTTGATAACTTTATTATGATTGGAGAATCAATCACCATCACTACTGCCTAACATTGGGACAGAATCACTCAATAGTTCAAGCCATCTGTAAAGAATTCAGTCAATAATGTTTCTGCAGTATAAAGCCATGTCAATAAGGCACTTGACACCACACCTTACCTTGGATAAAGATTTCCACCTGCTTTCATTTTACACTATAAATGGCACTTGGAAAATTAAACCCCCCACTTTATCTGGATGAAACAGAAAAGGGGCAATTTAGCATTTACTACGCCACTTACTAGTGTGTCATCGTAATGTGCAAAATCTCCAGTTATTTTGATATACGGGGGATGTGTTCCACTTTATTTAATAGCACATTAGTGCATGGGGTGTTAGGGGTGTAGTACCTCTAATGGGGGACATGTCGGCCTCCTTCTGGGTGTAGTTTGTCCACCTTTGGTCCCTGCCCTGGACTCAGCTCTCACCTGTGGCTCCTAGAAACTGTCCACGCAACAGTAGCCACACCATGGGAAATGGCTTTGACTGGCCAGCTGAACCAGGTGAGCGTGGCCAATGGGTCTCAAACCCTTGGTGAATTAGGGGTGTCCCCTGCATGCAAAGACAGGCTCCAGAGCATTGAGTGGACAAGACCAATAGTGGGTCCAGTGGTCAAGAAGGCTGTTTCTGCATGTGCTTGCAAAATATCAACTACCAGTGTGGTGGTGTGGTTAAGAGCGGTAGACTCGTAATCTGGGGAACCGGGTTCGTGTCTCCGCTCCTCCACATGCAGCTTCTGGGTGACCTTGGGCTAGTCACACTTCTCTGAAGTCTCTCAGCCCCACCCACCTCACAGGGTGTCTGTTGTGGGGGAGGAGGGGAAAGGAGAATGTTAGGCACTTTGAGACTCCTTCGGGTAGTGATAAAGCGGGATATCAAATCCAAACTCCTCCTCCTCCTTCTTCTTCTTCCAAACACTTAGTATGAAGCCATGCAATCCCAAACATATCTTTGTCTGAATATCTTACTCCAAACAAAGGAGGAACAGAGCTCACCAACTATTGGGAAACCAGTGACCAATAACACACATGGCAGAATATGAGTATTAAATAAACACCAAGATACCCCCTACAATCATGGATTGTGTCTGTATGGTTACTCCAGGACCCCATAGGAGGAGGATGGGGCTGGTCCTGTAAAACTTGGTTGCATATTGTTTCAGGACCTGATGATCATATAGTTTTCTCCTATATGGACAGGAGTCAGTTTTCTCCTATATAGACAGGAGTCAGGGAGCCCAACCATCGCCTGACTGGTTCTAAGTAAGGCTGCACACAATGACAGCTTATTCTATTTCCCCACTGTTTCTCTAGCTTTTAATTTCTGCATTCCATTTGAGCTTCTATACAGTGCTAAAGCCAGTGCTAGAAATATAGTGGAATATAGCACAAGTTTAATGCTGATTCCAGTGTTATTTGCTTTGGCAAATAACAGAGAAAAGTGTGCTAAGCTTGCACTATATTCTGCTCACATATAATGCAACTATTAACAGTTAGGAAAAGAAACAAACTGCCATGTGAATGCAGCCTAAGAAGGCATGCAGGTGGGGACTGACCCAGGGCAGACCCTAATGGACCAGCTTCCACTCATCACATCAAGGAAAGCACTTTGTGTGGGATGATCTCCAGGCTGGTGTTCAAGTGGAGTGGACACCTCTCCGCTTCACAATGGAAACCATCCATTTCGCAGACGCAATAGGGCTCAGCAAGTCTCCCAGATCCTGGCAGTCCACCCTCCTCCATAGCTGCCAAATCTTCGGTTTGTCGCAGGAAACCCCCGTATTTTAAACAGTTTCCCACTGGCAGCCCGGATTGAAAAAAATAATTCTGTAAATCCCCCAGAATTCCTACCTGCCAGGGAGGCTCCATTTTGGGTTCTGGCGCCGCCCGATTTCCGGTGCCCATACATGGGTAGCGCGGCACCGGAAGTTGCTTCTACGCATGTCCGGACATGCGTAGAAGCGACTTCCGGTGCCGCTCCGCCCATGCCTGGGCACCAAAAATCGGGTAGAGTGACACCGGAAGTCGCTTCTACGCATGTCCAGACATGCGTAGAAGTGACTTCCGGTGCCGCGCTACCCATGTATGGGCACCGGAAATCGGGCGGTGCCGGCACCGGAAGTTGCTTCTATGCATGTCCGGACATGCGTAGAAGCGACTTCCAGTGCTGCGCCGCTGCTGATCCTGCATTTTTCAGCAGGAGACTTGGCAGCTATGCCCTCCTCTGCCTTGCTTGATCAAACTGAGCTGAAAGCCTCTCAGAGAGAGAGGTCCAGGGGCACATGGAGAGATGCACTGGTCCAATACAAAAGAGAACATCCCCAGTTCTCACCTCTTAGACACCACCAGCCTGGAGGCCAGCCTACAGAGGGTCCTCACTGATGTGTGTGCATGAGTGCACAAATTATCTGATGCTACTTTGTGCAAATATGGGTTCAAACACAATTGTGCACCATTCCTTTGAAGCCCAGCATGTGTGGTTTTTGTTTATGGTTTCCAAGTAGTCAATGTGCTGCACATTTCCTTTCAGATTATGACTGCAAGATTGTCTGTGCTATGGTAGTACTGAATATCAGAATGTTTTGAAAGGGAAAGTAAATAGGAGGGTGTGAGAGGCTGTGTGTGGGAGGGGTGGGGATAATTGTTTTAAATGCTCTCCATTGTATGCTCAAGTTGCAAGGCAATTTTCCTGAAAGGTCAGAGAGCAGGAAGAAGAAAACATTTGGCAGCTGAGAAAATTGCCAGCAAATTTGCTGCCATCCCTCTTAATTGAACGCACATCATTTAAAAATAATAATTCCAAAAAGGAAAGTGTGAGGGGAGAAAGATGTAATTTTGCTGCCTTTCAGCTTCAGCAGGCCATGTTTGAAATTCTGTGAATACATACTTATGAGTAAGTCCAACTGAACTCCATGAGGCTTACTTCTGTGTTGCCATGGGAATAATTGTGCTGTAAAACATGTGATTGTGTACATGGTTGTGTGGAAGAGAGACTAAATTCTGCAAGTGTGTGAAAGCAAAGGGAGTCATAGACAAGTATACTTCGAGAAGGAGAGATTTTCTATGATTAAACCAAGCATGAAGGCCTTATTAAATACAAAATGATGACAAATCTGTTCTTTTTGCTTCCAAATGTTGAAACCAGTTTCTTAATCCTAATTTAAACATTACTTGACATAACATACAGAAACTTTCATTTCACCAGCCAGCAGTATAACATAAGAGATTCCTTCTTATTAGCACTCCCATATGTTTCAATATTTGATTTACAAATAATCACTGACCTGCTTCAAGAAGTCTTCAGCAGCATGCAGGTTCTGATGCAAGCTAAGAGTTCGGGTTCGGGCAAGCAGAGCAAGGCAAATGTCTGGGTTGAGGCAAGGCCAGGGCACCCTAGACGGGTCTGTGCAGGTCTCAGACTGGAGACTCCATAAGAGCAGACCACAAATGTCGTTCCAGCACCAGCCACCCTCAGACTGAGCCTTAGATAGGAGCAGGGGCTCTATCCAATATATCTTTGAGCTGGTGGCCTCTTACGGAGGCCTGGGGCACATGAAGACATGTGTATATCAGTTACTAGAACAAAATATCTTGAAATGGTTTACAGTAGAGAGACTCTTTGTTTATAGAGGCTCAGTCTGCTACAGTCAGTTCTCATAGAATAAGGTTTCATTAGATCTTTTGTGCTGAAATCTTCAGGGTCAGAGGACGATAATGTGGCCTCCTAAGGTTGGAGAGGTATTTGTACAATAGCTGTGATGACAATTCCCTCTCCTGTTCTCAATTCCCAGTCTCATTCCCTGAAGATGGGAGAAAGGGTCTGTCCTCAAGGCCATGGAAATTAACCTTTTTTCTTTCTTCTTCCTCAAACATTTTTTCCTAAGCGTTTTTTTTTATAAAAAAAACGTTTTCATCTCATAACTAGCTAGCGCCAAAGTTTTCACCTCGTGGCAGCAAAATTATTAATTCCTCAAAGGTGCTTTTATTTTTGTCAGTGATTGCTGTTCTGCTCTATTTTTCTGGAATGTGTGTGTGTGTTTTGTTTTGTTTTGTTTTATTTTTAAAAAGAAAATGTTGTTGGGTTCACATACATTTCACCTCTTGGTGCTAAGAGTTATTTTTGAACTGATAATAAAGAGAAACGTATTCTATTTATTACCAGGGTTTTGTTTTTGTTTTTTAAAAAGTTTAACACCGTGAGAAACATATGGAGACACAGAAGCTGGATTTATGATGGATGGACATCAGAATTAGAAGTCACTGCTGATGGCAGCCCAGTGTTATAGCTTCATTCAGATGCAATGCAGAGATCAAAATTAGTGCTGCCTTCATGTCCCATTCATAAGATGGCATTACACTGCATCACAAGATGATGGGATCTTGAACTGGCACAACTGAGTATGTGCAAATAGCCACACTGGCATGAAAGTGCAGTCACACACACACACACACACACACACACACACACACACACACAAAACAACCCCACTCCAATGCAGCAAATATGGTAGAGATGGTTTACGATGGTCAGTAGAATGGAATAGTGATTGGCAGACATCCCAAAATAGTCCAAAGTAATCAGAGTAGAGTAATGAGGAAGATGTCCCTTTCCCTTAATTCGCCAAGGGGCAGGATAAATCCCCAAGGTTGAGCCACTGACCCAGTTTTCTAGCATCTTTTATTAATGAATGTGGGGGGAATTTTGAATCAGTGTGCATTTAAAGATTAATCTACCTAATTCACATGTTCCATAACAGCACACAAACCAATATGCAGTCTTCCTTTGAAATTTGCACTTGTTGGAGATTCAGCTCTCCAGCCAAGAAATGTGTACAAAAAGCGCATATGCCAGAGTAAACAGTGCCTGAAATGCATCTATTAGTAAAAACAACACCCACAAAATACACTATATTAGGGGAAACTGCTTTGCAAAGATCTGCATATTAAACAAAATTGCACACAAGCATGTATCTTAAGAGAAATCCACACTAAAATTCTGGTGAATTTTCCCGCGGACTCTGTTTAATTTTTGCAGACTGGTGCTGAAACTTGGAGAACTGAAGTTAAGCTTGGGAAAATGAGAATCAGAGAAATTGAAATTGGCAAATTCACACATCCCATGTCTGCACTGGGATGCTGGTGTTCAACTGGAAATGTTGTCCCTCTAACTTCTGATGCAGTTCTCATGATCTGAATTCCCTATGCCTTCAAGAAATCAATGGATTGGTACAAAGGCATTTTGTTGGCCACCGTGAGAATAGAATGCAATACTTGATGGGTTTTTGGCTTAATGCAACAGGATTCTTATGATCTTGTGGATTTTCAAGGACCTGATGTAATAAAGCACAGAATTACTACTGTGGTCAACAAGAACTGGGTGCTGGCTTTCCTTTTGGGGATCATCAATCTCAGATGTAGTAAAAAAAATTTAAAAAGTCATTCGTTTTTAGGCCGAAACTTGCTGTTCCCCTATTCTTCTTTGTTCCTACTGTACTGTACTATTTATGTGCACTTAAGATCACAGCCCACAATTCCTCTCTTCTCCAAGTCTTCAGATAAACAGTGGCATGATTGACAGTTAGTAGGTGTCACCTATTAATTTAAATTCCAATTTAAAATTAACCATCACATTGTAAAGAATGGTATTTCATGAAATGCATTTCATTCAACAATTATACTTAATTGGTTTGAAAGTTAAAGTGGTACCTTGGCTACAAACATTACGAGTTTGCATAATTTCCAGCCCTGTATGGGGGCACTGTTTTAATCACATACTCATGTGTTATGGGGAAAATGTGCGTTTGAACCCCAAACCAATTCCAGTTGCACTTTGGAAAAGTACAGATGACCAGTATCCTCAAAAACATCACGACTGTTATCCAATGCAGTGTTAAGTAACCATCCCATGGGTGGAATTATTTACATTTGTGCAACTGGAATTTTCCCCTCCCCCTGTGTGGCTCCTAAACCTGTTTTGGGGGTTATCCCAACTTTCTGGAGCAGATTTGGGTAGGGCATGAGGCATGACCAAGTAGGTGCATTTATGTTGCATATGCACAAATCCTTGCACTGATTGTATGGTTACTTAGTGCTACATTGAATGTAAGCCTTTGTTCAGCTCTCCTTCACCACAGTAGGGAGGCAGGCAGTTATTATTAAGGAATGTGTTGAAAAATGAATGAAGTATACCTCATCCTTGGCCAGTTTCCCCAACAGGGGCTCCATTGATGTATCATGCGACAGAGCAAATAGTGATTGGAAGGCTGCACTTCTTCCTCTCTTAACTAGAAATTAGCATCCGGAGCATTCTCCTGAGCATTCTTCCCTGCTGGAAGTTTGGGATTTGTAATTTGCTTTGTCTTTCAGGCTTCTGTATACGCAGCAGGATGAGAAGAATAAACTGCAACCTCAAACCGCCAGTGCGGTAAATCCATATGGGAATGCTTCCCCACACAGAGAAAGCAGCAGAAGGCATGATGCAGGCGCTTACCGGACCTCCTGGCTGTTGACTACCTCAGCATACAAGGAGGGGAGCGGGTGCTGAAGATGGTACAGTGCAAAGGCGCTGGCAAGACAGCTGGACTGGCTTGACTGGTGTGTTTGCACTGCGCTGACCTTGCTGCTGCCTGCCACCTCTGCCGCCTGGTAAGCAGCAGCAAGGTCACCCATCGGAAGCTCTGGAAAGTGCCTCTGCCCCACCACACCATCGCCTACTGCAGGAGGGAGTATTCCCAAGTGGTATCCCTGCAACTTTAAAAAAAAGGTAGCATGTCATAGGACAGGGGTCAGCAACCTTTTTCAGCCATGGGCCGGTCCACCATCCCTCAGACCATGTGGTGGGCCGGACTATATTTTGGGGGAAATAAATGAATGAATTCCTATGCCCCACAAATAACCCAGAGATGCATTTTAAATAAAAGCACACATTCTACTCATGTAAAAACATGCTGATTCCCGGACTGTCCGTGGGCCGGATTGAGAAGGCGATTGGGCCGCATCCAGCCCATGCGCCTTAGGTTGCCTACCCCTGTCATAGGAGGGTGATTCTAGCTTATCCCATTCTTTTCTGTGTCTACTTCCAGGGAATTTGGTGGAAGATTTGGATTTATTTATTTTTAACACAGGAGGGCAGTTAAAAAATCCTCTACCTGAACTCTGAAGTGCCACAGTTCACTCTGCCACCTCCAACCTCTTAATGAAATGATTTTACATCTGTTAAGGTTTAGCTTACGACAACAATAAGGAAACTTCTGTGCTTTTACAGCAAGTCCAGACCTCTCTGTCTCGCCTTGAAATTTACCCAACTCCAGAACCATTTATTACTTTTACAAAGTGGCTTTTTTGGAGCAGGGAAAACATCTGGCAGATTTATCAACAGTCTGCAAAAAAACCCAAAGCTACCTCATTGGCTCTCCTGCAACTTTGCTTCTGTGATTTGTGACTACCATGCCTTGTCTCAGTTAGTTATCTGCAAGCTAGAGAGAAGAATTACATCGGAAGTTGGCCAGAAGTGTTTCGACCTCCATCAACGAACCATTGCACTTTGTCTCCTGGGTAGCTGGCAGCGTCAGGTTGTAAGTAGCCAAGATTAGCAGTTTATGCAGGAGGGAGTTTATGCAAGAGGAGTACCAGGTTCAAGAAGTTTTGATTTGGTTGCCCTCTAATCACACATGCATGAGGCCTCAGTGATAAGCAAAAGGTACTTTGCTCATGGCAAGAGAAACAGTGCCATTAACAATTTTGGCTTGAAGACTTAACCTAAAAGAGTGTGTGTGTGTGTGTGTCAAGTGACAGGGAAGGGAGAAAGAGAGAGGAGTTTTGCAAGCAAAGGCAGAGTGCTGGAGAAGCGTCCTCCACTGCCTTTGCTTGCAAAAGTTTTTGCAAGCCTTTGGAATCTCCCCCTCCCAACCTCAAGTTTGGAGCAAGATCAGGACCTAAAAGGGAAGGGGGGGACTTGCAAAGGCTTTTGAAAGCACCCTTCTTGGTCTGATCTTAAAAGGAGGGAAGCTCACAAATGCTTTTTCAAGCTTCTTTCAACTCCCCTTTCAAAATTGGAGCTAAAGGGTGACAGGTGAGTGGTTCTCCACCTCGGGTCTAAGCAATCCATCTCTCCAGGAATGACTGCAGTTGGTCAGCCAGCACACTCTCAACCATCTTTCCCAAAACATCAACTAGCTGGAATGCACAAGCATCAAAAGTGCACATGGTCTGCTTGCTTTCTGGAAGTGTCCTGTTCAATCAACTGGCCATTGCAACCAATTGTGAAAACAATTTCAGAGAGTATGCAAGTAGCGTTGCTATTGAAATGTTTCACCAAACCAGCAGAGCATTCCACTGAGTATTCTGTCATTGTTCACTCAAGGTCTGAGTTCATCAACCCCTTCAATATTCGGAAGAGGTTTGCTGGTCAGATCTTTGAGGATGCAATGGTGGTAGGAAAGCAAGCCTTCTTTGTTGTCTGCCATCACTGGACGCACAATTATGTTTTCTAACCAGTGCTTAGTCATATTTATTCCTTGTTTTGCACCAACCTGTGCTCTAACCAGCTACCAGTCTTTTGCATAGCGGGATCTCCTCAGAGACCCAAGGAGCTTTCTTGGCTCAATGGACCCCAAGAGTGGTCATGTTGATGATCCTCTGCATCTCCCCACTCCATAGTGAGACAAGGACCCTTGACAGGTATGCCAACCAAGCTGACTCGAAACTATCATTCAGAAATCCTTCAGATACTGTAAGTCTGCAAGGGTGAGTCAGCCACAGTCAGTTCAAACCTCACCATGAGTTTAAGCATCCATGGCACTTGGGGTGATAGACATGTACACAAACCATCAGCCCACGTGTAACAAGAACCAGATTGAGGACTTAAGCCCTCCTATGTGATAGACTATGATGACTTGAGAGACAACCCTGTTGTTGTCAAGGTTGGCCATGAAATCCTGAGCTGGTCTCAACAATGCAGCATCTACAAGGAGACTGGAGTCTCATTCTGTCTCTCTGGCCCAACACCAGGTGCTGATCCTCACATAAGGATTGGTTTCCTGGTGACACAGTGAACATAATGAACAACTGCACTGCAACACACACAAACCTCCAGATCCTCCAGTCTCACCTGGTTCTGCACCAGATAACTGGGCAGGCAGAGCTGGGTCATGTCAGGACCTCCCAACTTGCCAGCCTAGGTCTGTGTGATACACATCTGGTTGCCACCCAGCCATCCCATCCTTGAGGAATTCATAGGTGAGTGATCTTTTATTGTGGATCATCTTGGCATTCAAAAGCAACACCACCAACTTGGAGGGCAAACTATCATGACTATGCAAGACTTGCTGGCTCAGGAACAAGTCAAGAAAGGGGACAAGAGAATAAAAATATCATCATCCTAATTATTTGAAATTCTAAAAAAAAATGGGCTAATGACTCTAAGATCTGAAACATTATCATGACTTCAGTATAACCCATGCAACTGCTGGCATTTCAGAATAAGGCTGCTTGCTTATTTTCAGTTAATTTTAATTTTGCATCAGTTCATATCAGCTGCTTTCCCTACTTTTTTGGCTTGAGATTCCAGACATCAAAGCATATTTCAAATTAGGTTTTGTGGCTTGTCTGCTTCCTTTGCCTCCTCCAGTCCCTCTAGGCTATTTACTACAAAAAGCTGGTTGAACTTTTTGTAGTGAATAATTTATTTGACAAATTTACCCCTTTATCTGTTTGGAACAGAACAGTAAGCAGGCTGTGCTTCTTATGAATTTGATCATCATTCAGATGCACAATTGCCTGCGAAATCCTTAGCTCAGCTCAAGTGAGGCATGCACAAATCATTCACTTCAAACAAGTCATTGGCCATTTGCTCATTGATCCTTCTGTGAAAGATTATTTGTTTGTCAATGGCTGACGAATTAGCCCAGGACTCAGGAGTTAGAAATTGATAGCCACTGCTGAGGCAACTCTATTTTTTTATTTGAATTAGACAATACCTTTCTGCCAATCTGTCCCATATCTATGGTTAGGAGGGGCAGCAGGCTTCCCTTCCCAACCATTCAGAGCAGCAGCTCCACCCACCATTAATGTCACTGGACCCTGCGATCACAAGAAGAGGTTGGCATTCCAGCAGGCTAACTCTCTGAGGCCTGATGCAAGGCCTGTATGGTAACCTGAAACTGCTTAGCTAATAACATCATTTCCAGGGTGAGTCCTACATAAGGAGTTAATTGTATACAAATGTATTATGCCATGAGAAAAGGCTGTGGTCCTCTACTAAGACTACAGGACAGGGGCAGCAGCTCTTGAGCACCGAGCCTTTTTGGGACCCCCAAACAGCATGGCTCCATTGGCCGGCTTCTTCTTCTTCTCCTGGAGGGGAAGGAGGGTTGAAGTAGCCTCCCACTGGTGCCATCAAAAGGTGGAGGTGGAACTTCCGGTTCACCGCGCTGGAAAGAGGGCGCAGAAGCTGCGAGCTCCGTGGCTTCTGGCTGCTGCGGAGGGGGGGAATTCCGCGGGGGCACGCGGATCCCCGTTAGACCCTGGGTTGAGCTTCCCAGGGGCTGTTTCGCCCGGCGCCGCTCCATAACGCGACTCCTCCACTGCCCGGGGAGCTCGGCAGAGTCCCCGAGAGTTTAGCGGGGTGGAAGATGCGGGAGCCATTTTGGGCACTGTCATCACCTCCTGCAAGCGAAGCCCTGAGCCTTCACTCAGTTAGCGGTGGATTCCTTCCGAAAAATTACACGATTTGGACAAGATCTCCACGTGAGTGAAAATTCTGATTGATATTATTGATTAATTGGACGTGGTGGGAGACTCTAAAATTCGGAAGTCGGTCTCCTGCTTTGGTTTGCAACGACGCAGTAACCTGATCCCTAACAGGAGAACTGAGAGGAAATATTTAATTTGTCAGAAATTGGACTTCTAAAACCCTCCAGGAGACTGGATCTCGGATCCTGGAGCGATCAGCGAATGGATATATAATTTTTGCAGAAATTATGATTGGACTATGTTATATACATGAATCAATGATTTAGCCAGAACTGGACTTAAAATGGCTTTCATTATGGAATTTGACTCCTGCCACATCCGGTCTTCCTATCTTCGGCTTTCCCACGGAGTCTGAGAGGCAAGGACAATGGCAGTCTCAACACCAACACAAGACTGTTATTACCAACAGATTTATTCGGTACTCGTGAATATTAAAGATAGGTTGGACAAGAACAATACGCAATTGAGACAAATAAATAAAAGACTAGAGGACTTAAACGGCAATAAAAACAATGAGGAGGAAAGAAAAGAGACCAGCTCCGAGGATCTAGAGGAAGAACCACAAGTGCAAGACAACAAGGACGATTTTGAAAAATCTCAAAAATGCAAAGAAGAGGAGAAAGAGGGAGGGCAAAATGCTCCACAAGTGAGAGATGTGGGGCAAACCCAGGACTTGAAAAAAGAACTCCTCAATGGTGAACCAGAGGGCTTTTCTGCACACCCAGTGAGAGAGGGTGGGCAGGGAAATCACTGGGAAAAAAGAATGGAAGAAGGGTGTGGGGAAGTAATAAGAGGGGGGGGAAACAAGTGGGTTTCAAAAAATATGACTGGAAGCTTGCGGAAAGGGTAGGTGTGGGATAAAAGTCATAATATTGGGTTTATAGGCTGGATTGCATGGGAAAGTCCGACACTGGCATGAATTTTGGAATTTGCTGAAGTTTCTGGGTAATCTGGGTCCAGGGGAAGGGGGGGGAGAATGAATATTTTCTTTTTTAAGGGGAATTTCATTTCTGACAAAAATTTAAGTTGGGGAATTATTAATTAGAATTGTATGTATATTAAAATTGAGTTATTAGTTATTAAAATCTAAAGAGGATAATTAGAAAGGAAATTCTAATAGATTATAAAATAATTGATATGTTGTGAAAACTGTTTTTTAAAGAATTGAAATAAGAAACCAATGAGGGAAGAATCGGGGGAGTCCAAATGAATTGATGAGGATATAAGACATAGATTATTATTATTATTATTTGTTTTTTGTTTTGTTTTTTGTTGTTGCTTGTTTGCTTTTTGCTTTTTGTGGGGTTTTTTGTGCCTGGTGTTTTTCTTTTTTCTTCTTGTATTTTGTATTCTATCTATAAAATGAATAAAGATGAGTTTTAAAAAAACAAACAAAAGGTGGAGGTGAAGGAGCCACCAGCCACTGAAGCCATGCAGCAGTTGTGTTAGGCTCCACGGCCAGCTCCTCCCAATGCCCTGACGTTGCACTCACACCTTCGGGATGTCAATGTCACATCCCACAGACATGTGACGTTACAACCGCATCTGTTCCAACTCTACAGACAGAGAATCTCACCTAAGAGATCTACAGCAAACCTTTTTAGAACTAAAATATCCACCTGATGAAGTTAAACAACAGATCAACAGAGCCAGACTGATACCTAGAGAGAACCTGCTGCAAGACAGACCCAAAAAAGAAAATAACAGAACACCACTAGTCATCACATACAGCTCCCAAGTTAAAACAGTACAACGCATCATCAGAGATCTACAGCCTCTCCTGGACAATGACAGCTCCCTTTCTCAAGCTCTGGGAGGAAGACCTTTCATTGCCTACAGACAGCCACCCAATCTTAAACAACTCCTCACCCACAATAATACAACCACCAGACTTAACATGGACACTGGTACCAGAGCCTGCAATAAACCCAGATGCCAACTTTGCTGCCACATACACCCGGACAACATCATTACTGGCCCCAACAACATCCAACATACCATCTCAGGACTATTTAATTGCTCATCTTCTAACATTGTGTATGCCATCAAATGGCAACAGTGCCCTTCAGCTCTCTATATTGGACAAACAGGCCAAACCCTACGCCAAAGGATAAATGGACATAAATCTGACATCAGGAACCAGAAGACAGAAAAACCAGTAGGAGAACACTTCAATCTCCCAGGACATTCTATACAAGATCTCAAAGTAGCTGTCTTACTACAAAAGAATTTCAGAAATAGACTGGGAAGAGAAGTTGCTGAATTACAACTTATCACCAAGCTCAAAACAATGGAGGGACCTGGTTTGAACAGAGATATCGGATTCTTATCTCATTATACATGATAAGCGATCTTCAGCCATCTCAACCCTTGCTTTTTCATGCAAAACCATTTGCAGTCGTTTTCGGTCATCAACAGCTATCAGTCAGTCAATCACCCACTTCCACCACCCTTCTGAGTGATCTCCCCTCCCCATCCCCACCCCTCCCCACCCCTTCTCTACATAAGTGCCTGGGGACTTCTATTTCACTGTATCTGAAGAAGTGTGCATGCACACGAAAGCTCATACCAAAATAAAAACTTAGTTGGTCTTTAAGGTGCTACTGAAGGAATTTTTTTATTTTACTTCGACCCAGACCAACATGGCTACCTACCTGTAACATGTGACATCGCGAGTGCAACGTTGGCTCCCACAATCGTCCTCACAAGCTGGTGCCTCTGCCACAGGGTGAGAAAGTACAGTCATAAGGGAGGTGGGCTTCCCTTATAGACCATCAATATGAGGCACAGGAGAGCTGTCAAACATCTCTGATGCATGAGGGCAGCACGAGCAAAGTGAACTGCCTCCTTTGGCCACCAGCCCGTCCTTTGAAGTCACCAATTAGAAAGTGGAAACGTTTGGTGACTTAATATACAAAAAAGGTATATAAAACCCTTTGCTTATCCTGTTTAGGGAGATTCTGATTGTTGCCTTAGACTGATGGAGCGAGAGTAGGGCACCAAGTTCCCCTTCACTGTTTAATGTCTCCTCACAAAAGCAAAACCCCTAAGCAAAACTTCTAAATGGCACATTAGCAGAAGCGGGGACGTAGCGAGGTGCCGCGGCACCCGGGGCGACAAATTGCCATGCACCTGGTTATGTAGCGTGGCGTTGCTACATAACGACGCATGTGTCGTTACGTGGCGGGGTATCGCCGCCCTCCGCGCCTCCAAAGCCGCGCGCCTCCAGCTACAAACTCCAGGTAGAAAGCCCGCTCAGTGGGCTTTTTACCTGGAGTTTGGAGCTGGAGGCGTGCGGCTTTGGAGGCGCAGGGGGCGGTAATTCCCTGTCACATAGTGTTATGTAGTGGGGTATCACCGCCGCCCCGGCGACTCCAATCCGCGCGCCTCCAGCTACAATCTCCAGGTAGAAAGCCCACTCGGCGCCCCCACCCCCGCGACTGCCAAGCCTCCAGCCTCCCGGTAAAAAGTCCGCGGTGCACCGAGCAGATTTTTTACCGGGAGGCTGGAGGCTCGGCTTGGGAGTCACGAGGGTGGGGGTGCCAAGTGGCACCCCCCCCCCGAGTGGAACCCGGGGTGGACCGTCCCCATCACACACACACCCATTGTGCCGCCTCTGAGCAGAAGTGCTAGTTTGGGTCCTTCACAAAAGGTAATATTTCATACTAGCTGTCAAAATATTTCATGCCCCACCACCTGCATTCTAAAATGGTACAGTCTAGAAGTAGGTATGTCATGTAGGTGCATCTGTTCAATTGTTTTGAACCTAAGTGACAAGACATGGAAGTTAGCTTTGTTATGTTTAATAAAGATGAATGGAAGGAGAATCAGGACAGACAGGCTATCAATGGCTACTAGTCATGCTGGCCACTTGCTAACACCAGGATCAGAAGGTATGCCTCTGAATAACACTGACTGAAAAACAGCATCAGGAGAGGGCAATTGCACTCATGTCCTGCTGCTGGACTCCCCTTGGGCACCAGGCTTGCCACTGGAAAATTGTCATTTCTGGAAGTCAGTGATAGGCCCACCTATCCTTTAATCCTTTTAAGATGCCACACATCATTTATCATAGCATCTCATGGCAATGAAGTGCTTCCTTCTGTCCATTCTGAAGATCTAAATCGGGGTAGTCAACCTGGTCCCTACTGCCCACTAGTGGGCATTTCAGGATCCCAGGTGGGCAGTAGGGGGTTCTATGGCACATGTTACTGCAGCACTGGTGGGCGGTAAGGAAATTTTACCATCAAGAATTAGTGGGCAGTAGGTATAAAAAGGTTGACTACCCCTGATCCCAGTAGTGATGTATGAAAGTGAGAGCTGGACCATAAAGAAGGCTGATCGCCAAAGAATTGATGCTTTTGAATTATGGTGCTGGAGGAGACTCTTGAGAGTCCCATGGACTGCAAGAAGATCAAACCTATCCATTCTGAAGGAAATCAGCCCTGAGTGCTCACTGGAAGGACAGATCCTGAAGCTGAGGCTCCAATACTTTGGCCACCTCATGAGAAGAGAAGACTCCCTGGAAAAGACTCTGATGTTGGGAAAGATTGAGGGCACTAGGAGAAGGGGACGACAGAGGACGAGATGGTTGGACAGTGTTCTTGAAGCTACGAACATGAGTTTGACCAAACTGCGGGAGGCAGTGGAAGACAGGAGTGCCTGGCGTGCTATGGTCCATGGGGTAACGAAGCATCGGACATGACTGAACAACTAAACAACAACAACACCCCTGATCTAAATAGAAAACAGATCCTAGGGTCAACAGCTGGATTTGGAAACAGTGGCTAGGAAACAAAAGCAGGTGAGTGCATTCTGGCCTTCCAAGATCTGATGTGGTTTAATGCATTCATCATTGAGAATTGAAATTGTGTAAAAGAAAATATTGACCTTTTAAGAGTTGACAGGATTTGCTTGACAAATCCACCCAATATCGCTGTGTCTCTGTGTTACATATTTTAGCTTGCTGACATCTCGTGCCTGCACAACGGTTGGAATGAGAGCTGATGGATTGGCGGGCCCTTCTATCATATTTCATCACTGAGAAACAAACAGAATTGCAAGTCTCTTTGGCAATTTGCAGTAGAAGGAGAAGAAAGAAGGCTCCAAGTATATTTGTGTAAAATTCAGTCATAAATATTCTGTGATACTCTGGCGCAGCCAAGAAGCATAGTCATAGGGTTTCTTACACACCCTTCATCAGAAGATATCAGGGTGGACTATAACAAAACAACGGTATAATTTAAAATAAGATTGAATGAATACTTAACATAATATAAAATACAATTTAAAATAGAAAACAATATCTCATCTGTTTAAGACCAGGGTCAAAATAGATGTGTCTTTGGCATCAGATGAAAGCTGTACAATGAGACTTTTATTGGGGCAAAAGTCCACAATCATGGTGCTGCCACAGAGTCAGGAACATGACACAACTGATAAATATGTCAATCAAAAAACTAAATTGTGTAAATAAATAAATGTTTTAAAATGCATTTTCAGGTAGACTCCCCCCCAGCAAAAGCCAGTAAAAATGTGAGTGATTGGGGGGGGGGAATGGGAAATAAAATGGATACATTGCTTATTTCACTACGCATGAGTCATCAGTGGGGCTATTACATTAATTTAACCTGGAATGGGTTCCTTAGAGGAAGCCTGCAAGAGCAGCCGCAAAATCCAGTAGAACATTAACTACTTACCAGATGTTAATCTCTTCAGTCATTAAAAGTAAACTCTACTTGTTAAGTAAATGAAGCAGAGTAATTTCTCTTATGCCCTACATATGGTCTTATTGGCATTATGATAGCTCGCTTAATCATTAATTTCATCATTTATCTCTAGGCTGCTGGGACAAATTAGTATAGGTCTGCTCTTGTTACGAGCCTGTGAATGTATGCCTCTCCCTCTGGTATAGTGTTTCTGATTAAGCGCCCATACACCCTGTCCTTCAAAGTAGTAGCACCAACAAGGACTGGCTCTGCCTTTGAACCCACTGAGGCAGATCCCTACACCGGAAAGAAATAAATCCAAGTCAAATATCCACCGATGGTATCCAAATTTTCAAATTTAACCTTGAGGATTTTGATTGACGTTTGAAATCGGTTACTGAACTTCGCAGCATTGGTACAGTTATCCATGAAGTTGTTCACAAACTGCCTTGATTTCATAAGGCTTGGTTCGAAAGTTCTTTTCAACATTTGGGTGGAATTTGGTAGCAAGTGGTGATGGGTAAACCATTCCAGGCTTGAGCTGGTAATGGGGCTCAGCAAACCAAGCTATATTCCTAAGTAGTCAGAATACAGGTGAGGTATTTCTGAGCTCAGCGCTGAGCTATCATGGGGAGCATGATGTGATCTCAATTATTTTCCTAGGTCTCTACAGTTTCCTTGGTTGGCTGCTGTAAAACATTTGTTTCTACCTTTTAAATGATCTGTGGCGGCTGTGGCTGAGGCAGAGAGATAAATGTGTGTCTCACACCCTTGCAGTAGCAATGTTCCAGGAAGGAAAACATCCCGTCCCACTATGGAAAAGAGGGGTGGATTGCAAATTGATCCAGAGAACAACTGATATGACCATAATACTCACCTCAGATTTATTGGGTTGTTTTTTTTTTAGTTATTTTAAAAGAATGCAGCAGCTCACCTGCTCACAGGGGTGGACTATTCTGCTGCTGGGGGTGGGCACTGGCAGAGGAAGAGGAGTGTGGGGAGTGCGCATCGCCCCCGACAGTGCAATCCCGGTGAGTGCCATTGCGGCTGCCTCCCCGCCCGCACTGGGCGCCATGCCCCGCAGGTGGTGTGCCACGCCCCCAGGACATGTTCCAGCCCCGCCCCCATGAAGCTCTGCCACTGTGGGTGGGGACCTGCAGTGGGTGCCAGTTCCCCAAAGATTGCATGTAGTTTGGCAAACTTTGTATACAGTAAAAGCCAAAATACACCTCACAGTTCTTGCCTCAACTCTCCCCTTTTGTCCTTGTGACCCATTCTCGTGACTCACCTTGTAGACATCCATGCTCAATGTGCAGATGTTGGTGATGATGGGTGGTGTGTGCAATATCAGGGTAGGGCCAGTGGTACCTCCCTGATTATGTGCATACCTTGTATACACCCATAACGTGTGGTCAGGGCTCATATGATTCTCCAAAAATGTAAGCACCTCCACCCTTTTTTCAGCACATGTCCCACACCTGCCCTGCTTTCAGCACATCTTTTCACCACAACCTTGCTGAACATTGCATACATTTCCTGGCCATTTTTCTTTTCCTCCATTTACTTCCCCTAAAAGGGCATGAAGAGGGGTCACGAAGAGTCAGACACGACTAAACAACAACAAAAGGGCATGCGGCATGAACTGAACCTTTTCTTCATTCATGCCACAGTTCTCTGACCTTGAGCTCCAAGTCATTGTCTCAGTACGAATACAGGAAAATAAGATACCGACAGAGTCTGTGCATACCTTTCCCACTTTGCACCAACTCAAATAGATGCTCTTGCCTGATACAAGGGGGGAGGGGGAAGAAATTGCGGTCTTCATTCTGCACCAAGCAGTTATGTTAAGTAATGCACTAAAAATGATTGTCTGAATTTTTTTTCTCAACCAGAAAAAAAGAATCTATGTCATTATGGGAAAATAAAGAGCTCCAGTTGGGAATCTGATAAGAAGTCTCACATTTTTTAATGGTCTCACAAAAGCAATATCCTTGAGCACTCTTTCAAGATTACTCTTGTAATGGTTACCAGCAATTTGATGCTTCTAGCCTAGTTGTTTGAGGAAGTACTCCTCTTAAGGATTGTTTGGTACACTTTCTTTTCCCATGCAGGTATATCATCTCTCCAACTCATTTTCTTCCATAATTTCCATAAAGCTAGTGTTTCTGATTAAGTTTCTGATTATAGTGTTTCTGATTAAGCGCCCATACACCCTGTCCTTCAAAGTAGTAGCACCAACAAGGACTGGCTCTGCCTTTGAACCCACTGAGGCAGATCCCTACACCGGAAAGAAATAAATCCAAGTCAAATATCCACCGATGGTATCCAAATTTTCAAATTTAACCTTGAGGATTTTGATTGACGTTTGAAATCGGTTACTGAACTTCGCAGCATTGGTACAGTTATCCATGAAGTTGTTCACAAACTGCCTTGATTTCATAAGGCTTGGTTCGAAAGTTCTTTTCAACATTTGGGTGGAATTTGGTAGCAAGTGGTGATGGGTAAACCATTCCAGGCTTGAGCTGGTAATGGGGCTCAGCAAACCAAGCTATATTCCTAAGTAGTCAGAATACAGGTGAGGTATTTCTGAGCTCAGCGCTGAGCTATCATGGGGAGCATGATGTGATCTCAATTATTTTCCTAGGTCTCTACAGTTTCCTTGGTTGGCTGCTGTAAAACATTTGTTTCTACCTTTTAAATGATCTGTGGCGGCTGTGGCTGAGGCAGAGAGATAAATGTGTGTCTCACACCCTTGCAGTAGCAATGTTCCAGGAAGGAAAACATCCCGTCCCACTATGGAAAAGAGGGGTGGATTGCAAATTGATCCAGAGAACAACTGATATGACCATAATACTCACCTCAGATTTATTGGGTTGTTTTTTTTTTAGTTATTTTAAAAGAATGCAGCAGCTCACCTGCTCACAGGGGTGGACTATTCTGCTGCTGGGGGTGGGCACTGGCAGAGGAAGAGGAGTGTGGGGAGTGCGCATCGCCCCCGACAGTGCAATCCCGGTGAGTGCCATTGCGGCTGCCTCCCCGCCCGCACTGGGCGCCATGCCCCGCAGGTGGTGTGCCACGCCCCCAGGACATGTTCCAGCCCCGCCCCCATGAAGCTCTGCCACTGTGGGTGGGGACCTGCAGTGGGTGCCAGTTCCCCAAAGATTGCATGTAGTTTGGCAAACTTTGTATACAGTAAAAGCCAAAATACACCTCACAGTTCTTGCCTCAACTCTCCCCTTTTGTCCTTGTGACCCATTCTCGTGACTCACCTTGTAGACATCCATGCTCAATGTGCAGATGTTGGTGATGATGGGTGGTGTGTGCAATATCAGGGTAGGGCCAGTGGTACCTCCCTGATTATGTGCATACCTTGTATACACCCATAACGTGTGGTCAGGGCTCATATGATTCTCCAAAAATGTAAGCACCTCCACCCTTTTTTCAGCACATGTCCCACACCTGCCCTGCTTTCAGCACATCTTTTCACCACAACCTTGCTGAACATTGCATACATTTCCTGGCCATTTTTCTTTTCCTCCATTTACTTCCCCTAAAAGGGCATGAAGAGGGGTCACGAAGAGTCGGACACGACTAAACAACAACAAAAGGGCATGCGGCATGAACTGAACCTTTTCTTCATTCATGCCACAGTTCTCTGACCTTGAGCTCCAAGTCATTGTCTCAGTACGAATACAGGAAAATAAGATACCGACAGAGTCTGTGCATACCTTTCCCACTTTGCACCAACTCAAATAGATGCTCTTGCCTGATACAAGGGGGGAGGGGGAAGAAATTGCGGTCTTCATTCTGCACCAAGCAGTTATGTTAAGTAATGCACTAAAAATGATTGTCTGAATTTTTTTTCTCAACCAGAAAAAAGAATCTATGTCATTATGGGAAAATAAAGAGCTCCAGTTGGGAATCTGATAAGAAGTCTCACATTTTTTAATGGTCTCACAAAAGCAATATCCTTGAGCACTCTTTCAAGATTACTCTTGTAATGGTTACCAGCAATTTGATGCTTCTAGCCTAGTTGTTTGAGGAAGTACTCCTCTTAAGGATTGTTTGGTACACTTTCTTTTCCCATGCAGGTATATCATCTCTCCAACTCATTTTCTTCCATAATTTCCATAAAGCTTTGATGGTAATTTCAGCTGAGGTACTGAAAATTGGATAGGCCTTTTGATATTTCCCTGGATTGTTTATTGATTTAGCAAAGCATTTATTTGTGCTCTAAACTTTCTTGATTGTGTTAAGGAAAGCTCAGAATGACTTGTGCAAATCCCATCAAAGTTCATAGAATCTGAAGCAAGTCAAGGTAAATATGGAGGGTTAGGATGCATTTTCAATTTTTCCTGAAGCCACCAATGTCATGAAAGCTAATATAAGGATTGGTTGACTTGCTAAAACAACCCAAGTTTTCCTCCCCCCCCCCCTTCAACTTACTAACAATAGGAAGATACAGAAAACCCTGTGGCATATTTCAGAAAAAGGCAATGCAGTAATGGGATACTTTCATAGAAATCCACATAAACTGTGGAAATCAACATGCCAGATAAAGCATTATCACGACTGAGGCTAATCCTAACACCAGTTATGTGAAAGTAAGCCTCAATGAATTCAACAGTACTTACTTCTGAGTAGACATAGGATTGTGCTGTTAGTCTGGAACCATTCTTCTGCATCTCTCTTATAAAGTACTTTTTTTTTATTGATTAAAATGCCGTACCAGAATTAGGAACAGATGTATTTGCTACACTAAAAATGAAAACAGAGCAAAGTGTTGGCTGGAAGGAGTAGCTTGCTTGTAGTGAACGGCATCGCACAGCATCAGACTAGTAATAATAGCAGCAGGCAATACACCTGGGATTTGGGTAACATACTGAAAATAGTTGTTTAAGAGGCAGGAGTGGTGCATGGTGGAGAGGGCAAAATTAGTCAGAATATGTCAGCAATGACATTTGTTCGAACTATTCTGACTCCAAGACACATTTTTAATGTTATTTATTGCCATGCCCGGAAAGTTGGTGCCAATTAATTCAATGGGAAACACTTGCACTAAATATATAGTCATTTTTATTTTCTGTTTCATTTTAGTTTTCTTTGGTTTTTGAATTCAGGTTTTGAAGAGGATGGTGCAAATGGGGAGGATAAACAGGTGAAATTGTCTCCCCTTAGGTTTTAATCCCAGGCTCTTAACTAGCTCTGCAACTTAAATTGTTTTAATCAGAGCAGTAAATAACTTATATCTGTGCAAGCACCAACCTCAGCAAGTTTACAGTGAAGTCAGCCCTACTGAGTTCAGTGGGACTTACCGCCTAGCAAGTTAGGGCTGAACTGCTAGGCTACAACCCCTGTGCTTATTTACTTGGCAGTAAGTCCAATTGACCTCAATGGCAATTACTCCTGCATGGACATTTATAGAATTGCCCTGACAGTAGGTTAATCATTTAAACCAGGCATCCCCAAACTTCGGCCCTCCAGACTACAATTCCCATCTTCCCTGAGCACTGGTCCTGTTAGCTAGGGATCATGGGAGTTGTAGGCCAAGACATCTGGAGGGCCGCAGTTTGGGAATGCCTGATTTAAACCATGGATGCGGAATGTGTGGGCCTCCAAATATTGTTGGATTCCCATCAGCCCCAGGCACCATGGCCATTGGTTCACTGAATGATGGGAGTTGTAGTCAAGCAATGTCTGGAGGGTTGCAGGTTCCCCATCCTGGATTTGAGCTCATAGATAATTTAGACTTCTGAAAATGATAGAACTTAAAATAAAAAAGGTAAAGGACCCCTGACAGTTAAGTCCAGTCGCAGACAACTCTGGGGTTGCGGCGCTCATCTCGCTTTATAGGCCGAGGGAGCCGCCGTTTGTCCGCAGACAGTTTTTCCGGGTCATGTGGCCAGCATGACTAAGCCGCTTCTGGCGCAACGGAACACCGAAACCAGAGCAGTGCACGGAAACGTCGTTTACCTTCCCGCCGAAGCGGTACCTATTAATCTACTTGCACTTTTTGGGGTGCTTTCGAACTGCTAGGTTGACAGGAGCTGGAACCGAACAAGGGGAGCTCACCCCATCGCGGGGATTCGAAATGCCAACCTTCTGATCGGCAAGCCCAAGAGGCTCATATGGGCCAAACATTATTGGCTACAGTATATCATCAGCTGCGGCCTGCTGATCAGTGTCCCTCATCCAGCTTGTCTGCTGGTCACCAGAAAACTCCTGTGAGCCAGACCAGCTGAGGTTCTGGGAGGTTCTCAGCTTCCCCATAGTAACGAATTTCTCCTGGTTCCCCATTTCTTTGTTGCTGCATATGTTTGGGACATTCAGTTTTTCTTTCTTGAGCAGGCCTTCCCATCACTAGAGATGTCCTACTCTAGTGCTATCAGTGCTATCAGTCTTCAAGCCACCCATTTCGTCAAACCTACTTAGGGGGGTTCAGGGACCATTACAAAGTGCAACTCCAGCGGGAACACAAAGGGGGTAAAAATTAGTTCTAGTGTATCTGCAAAGAATCTGAAGAAAAACTTCCAAGTTAATGTACCCAACCATGGAATCAAATGATACCCATGCTTAAGAGCAGGCTTCCCTAACCTCATGCCCATCAGATGTTTTTGGACTACAACTCCCATAATTCCATCCTGACTAGGACTGAGAGGAATTGTGGTCCTGATTTTTTGGAGAGCACCGGGTTGGGAAAGGCTGCTTTGGAGGCATTTCTGCATGTGATCATAAACAGAAATGATTTTGAAAATTAAAATTTTATCACAGTACCATGCTAAAATGCATAAATGGAACACAAAAGCTGTTTATAGGAGTGTGATCGTTACACAAATTGTTTTTAAATGAATAAACATAAGAGCTCTGGAGAATGGGAAGAATCCTCCATTATTCATTAAAGACTTTTAGTGCTTCATTAATTTGGTTGCTACAATCCACTTCTGATTAACTGGGTTGTTAAACAGCCATTGTCAAGTACCACTAAGGTGTAAAGTATTTGCTTCTCTCAATCCTTGAGTCCCATTTGTAGGCAGCAGCATTTCATCAGGTGTTAATGCCTGAGCCTGCTGGGCATCCAGTAACCACAGCTCCGTTAGCACTTGACGAACCTTGCTTTCAAAATGATATTTTCATAGGAATTTGCATTTACATTTAACACAAGAGGCAAACTGTTTGCATATTTAGATGCTATTTTCCGTTCTGCAACCGGGGAAACAGCTAGGTTTCTAACTCCACTGAGTCAGCAAATACCTTCCTGAACTTCAGTGGTTAATGCATTAATGCCTAACATACGAAAAGGAGAGGGGAGAAGAATTAGTCCTTCATATGTTGAGAAGTTCCATCCATGCCTCTTTCCAGCTGTGGTCTCAAGGCACCCCAATCTTAAAACGCTTTTGATCACAAAGCTCTTCCTAGAATTCTCAACCCTATCTGTGAGCAGATCCCTTTTGTGGGTGGGGGATTTATTCAGGGGTGGGGTTTGCAGCAGTGCCAACAGCGCAGCTTCCCTCTTTCTTCCTAAGGCACGGATAACCAACACGGTGCCTTCCAGATGCTGTTGGACTACAACTTCTGTCAATTAGCAAGCCAATGGGAAGGGATGATGGGATCGGTAGTCCAACATCATTTAGAAGGCACCATTTAGTCACTTCTGTTCTAAGGTGGTGGTGTGGCTGCCACTACAAGAAGCATCTACAGTATATCAGCAGCCTAGCCATTATTTTGCATCTTCCACAATGCTCTAGACCTAGAACATAGCTTAGAACATATCCGTACTTACAGTAATGGATGATAGAGTGGAGCGCAGTGCAAACACACTGGTGGAGGGCACCGGATTGTCTCTCCTGTTGCATCTGCACTGCACCAGCCTTGCTATGACTCTCCATCCTAGTATGCAGCACCAGAAATCAGGTGAGTGCTACCACCCAACCTTCCCATCTGCTACTCTTTTCTTGTTCTGGGGTGGGTGGGGGGTGGGGTAGGACTTGAACCAATGGCTTCAAGTTACAAGAAAGGAGATTCCAACTAAACATATGGAAAAACTTTCTGACAGTAAGAGCTGCTCGACACTTGGGAGGTTGTGGACCCTCCTTCTTTGGAGGTTGTTAAGCAGAAGTTAGATGGCCATCTGTCATGGATACTTTAGTTGGAATTCCTGCATTGCAGAGGTTTGGACTAGATGACCCTTGGGTACCTTCCAACTTTACAAATCTATGATTCTACTCTGTTCCTCGGGAAAATAAAAAACAGTCCAGTGAGCTATCAGTAAATGTAATTCCTCATTTCTGAGAGTCTTTAATTTGAAATGAATATTGGCAATCATGAACATAACGGAATGTGTTTAAGTATCTATTGTCTAACATTTAGAACCTGGTCTTCAATGAATTTGAAGAGCTCTAAACTGTAGGGCATTTGAATTAGAGCTGAGCTAATTCTTCATGAATTTCAATTTTCTTCTTGAATGTACATGCTCACTGAAGGAAAAGCCTTTCATGAACACCTAAGGGCTATATGTTACCTTGAATGCTTGCAGCATTGTCTGTGGATTTTAATCCCCCCCCCCCCCGCTGTAAAGCACAGGAGCAATTTTCATCAAGACCAGAGCATGCAAGGAGGGGAAGTCTCCAGCTGCTGCCCCAAAGGCCAGCCTAACCCCTGGCAGTTCTCTTTAGTGGGGACAAAATACTCCCATTGAGACAAATAGGAGCTCTTATTTTCCTGGGGGTAATAGCAGTGTGGGGAAGAGTTTCATCAGGACCCCAGTTCCCAGCATTCTGGATGAAATTTGGGTTCTGCCATGCTTAATATAGGGGTGATCTGAGCCCTAAGCTACTCACAAGAAAATGAAATGTATCTCCCTGACTTTTGTCCAAGTTGGGTTATCCTAAACCAAAGTGGGGTGTCTTGGAAGGATTTAGAGGTTGCCAGATGTAAAGTGGAATCTGTACAAGGCAGCACAAGTAGCAGGATGAACGCCTGAAGTGCTTTGTAGCACCTTGGTGATCCAGACAGGGGAGGGGGAATGCTATAGACAAGCATCTTTAAAAAGCAAAACTAAATGTCTTGCGCTTACCATATCACAAATATCAAGAGAGTGGGGAGAAATCATCCCTTTTGTTAACAAGCTTGACCTGTCCAATCAAAATAAAGCTCTCCACCTGCCCACTCTGCACTCTTGTTTTTGCTCTCTCTTCTCCAGAGGGGGAAGATGGAGAGCTTCATTTTGATTGGATAGGTCAAGATTGTAAACAAAAGGGATGATTTTACCTGGAACGTATCCCTTTTCGTTCTCTCCTTCCTTGAAAATCAACTTTAAGGTGCCTAGCACAAAAGCCCCTGGATCTGTTTACCTGTAATTTAGCAGGTTCCATACCCAGGAGGACCTCTCTTGTGTCTGCAATTTTCAGATCAATTGCCCACAAGAGTGATTCCTATTTCACCCACCTCAAAACTGTAATTACTGTTCTTACAAGCAAACCATTGGAGCTATCATTCTGAAATTTGGCAGGATCCATGCTCTCAGAAGGGGCAACCTTGACTGAAAATTTCTGCCTGAAACATACCGTATTGGCCCGAATATAAGCCACACTTTTCCCCCCCTAAATTCCAATTGTCAAAAGTTAAAGTGCGGCTTATATTTGCAACCTTACGCCACTGGCAAAGCAGCGCCCCCCCCAACAGCCCGGGAGTGCGGCAATGGCACCTGTCCCTTCTGCGGCTCCCAAGCCTCCCCCAAACCGCCAAATTTTAAAGGTGCGGCTTATTTGCAGGTGCAGGTTATATCTGGGCCAATACAGTATATATTTGCTATAGATATTTCCTTTTAAATAAAGGGAGCAAATTCTCAAAGGGCAGTAAGATCCACTTGGGCAAGTATCAGTGGGATGGCTGAGTTTACATTTTGCCAAAATGTAGGTCATAGGGGGGGGGGTGAGGTTTGTCAGACATAGTCTTGGATCATTATTGATACAGATCCTGCTATTTTATTTCAGCTTCAGCTTCTTTCATCTTCATAGCAGTCACTGCAGAAAAGATATGTCTTGCAAAGGTCTGTACTTCCGAACAGGCCCTTGCAGAGCCAGGCAGAGGCCTGGGCCAGGTAGATAATGTGCCCCCCCTTTTTTTTTACCCTGGTGATCACTGAAGTCTTATAAATAAGTAAGTATATAATTATTTTTCACAAAAGTTATGCTGACAAATAATTTTATTTCAAGGCTTGAACCGTATCTGCATATAAAGACAAAATGGAAAATACAGTAGTACCTCGACTTACGAACGCGATCCATTCCGCGGCGCTCTTTGGAAGTCGGAAAATTCAGAAGTTGAAGTGTCCATTTTGTGCATGCGCAGAACGCACGCCCCACTTCTGTGCATGCGCAGAACGCACGCACGGCAAAAATACTTCGGGTTAGAGGACTTCGGAAGTCGAAATCTTCGGAAGTCGAGGCATTCGGAAGTCGAGGTACCACTGTACTGTATTTCATTTTACTGATTGTGAATATGCTGACCGAGGCCCCCTTTGGAATCGGAGGTCTGGGCCTGCTTCCAAATACAAGCTCAGAATAGTTGGGATGCTTTTGGCAAGATGAAATAAAAAAACAGAATTTTATATTTGAGGGTCCTATCACATGACAG
The DNA here is from genome assembly GCF_963506605.1 of Zootoca vivipara. Taxonomy (NCBI): domain Eukaryota; kingdom Metazoa; phylum Chordata; class Lepidosauria; order Squamata; family Lacertidae; genus Zootoca; species Zootoca vivipara. Next base: position 81,041,631 of record NC_083282.1, on the reverse strand, counting down.
TTTGATCAGCTGTTGTTCTTTTAGCACAAAGGCAGACTTTGTGACATCAGCTGCAAATGGTTTTCACACCCACTCAAACTTTTCTCTCTCTCTCTCTCTCTCTCTCTCTCTCTCTCTCTCTCTCTCTCTTTTAGCAGAAAAGTAGTGGACAAATTTTGACCAAGCAAATTTCAAATTACCCTTGGCTTCACCATTAACTAACCCTGGTAGCAAATCCAGTGCTCATAAAGGGGATTGTATGACAAAAGCAGCACCTGCACATCAGAGGAAAGTTGTAATAGTCACTCAGAACAACTCCCTATATCAACACCTTGTGGCAAACTGTCACTGGATCTGCCAGCAGCTGCCACAAGTAATTCCCCTGTATTAAAATGCAACACACAAAATGTAAGTGTAGCCTTATGATGCTTGTCACAGGTGTCAACACAGCATTATAATATGCCAACAAAAACAGTAAGTTGTATGAAGCATCACCATCATTGTTGTTGTTAGCATCTGAAAGACAACAGAGTGCAACTCCAGGAGTGAAGTCAAACCACTGCATTAGCATCACTGAAGTGACTTCCCCAGGGCGCAAACCTGGGCAGTGTGTATGGAATTCCTGGGCTACCCAGATGACAAGATCCACCACCGCCTCTCGGCCTCACTAATGTGGTCCAGAGGAGAGCAGAGTGATACATTTGGCACCAGCTTGGCTGCATGAGTTGCTAGAAAGAGGCGTACAAGATGACAACCAACCATCTTAAGGAATCCACTCCAGATTTGTTTGCTCCTTGGCCTTTTCTTCTCCTGAAGATGTCCCACAATGGATAAAGAGTTTTCATTGGGGTTAACTCCAAAAGTGTTTCTCACGATTGACTATATAGTGGTACCTCGGGTTACAGACGCTTCAGGTTACAGACGCTTCAGGTTACAGACTCCACTAACCCAGAAACAGTACCTCAGGTTAAGAACTTGGCTTCAGGATGAGAACAGAAATCGCGCGGTGGTGGCAGCGGGAGGCCCCATTAGCTAAAGTGGTACCTCAGGTTAAGAACAGTTTCAGGATAAGAACGGGCCTCCAGAACGAATTGAGTTCTTAACCCGAGGTACCACTGTAGTTGTAAGGCAGTGGAGGCTTAGCCTCAGAGTTTCTCTTCTCCTTCCTAGGTTGTCAAGCCCCAGCTGCCCCTCACTTCCCTCTACAGCACATGTAGAAACCGCCTTCTTGATTGCTGGACCCATTATTGGTCTTGTCCCCTCAATCTTCCCATGCAGGGGAAGTCCCTAACTCATGGAGGGTTTGAGACCCACCTGGTTTAGCCAGCCAGTCCATAGCATTCCCGGGGGGTGGCCACTGTCACATGCTGACAGCTTCTAAGAGCCACAGGTGAGAGCTGAGTGCAGGGTGGGGACCAAAGGTGGGCAGACTAACCCAGGAGGAGCATGATGTGTCCCTCACCAGAGGCACTATCCCTCCCCAACACTCCATACACCCCATCACCATTGTACTAGTTAAAGATCAAAAGCAATAATTATTTTGAATTTACTTATAAAGCCCGCAACCCACTTGTACAGAGTTCACAAGCCACAGGTTGGGGAACTCTGGTCTAAACTGACTGGCAGCTGTTCTCTAAGGTTTCAGAAATTAGTGTTTACCACTCCTACCTGGTGACTGGACCCGGGACCTTCCTCATGCAAAGTTTGTACTCTACCACTTACCTAGCAACCTACTCTTTAAATGGGCTGTAGTGGTGCCCTCTCTTTCATTGTCAGAATTCTGCATCATCAAGTCATCTCCTCCTCCCTCCAAAAAAACAAATGGACAGAGACAGACTGACAATCTAATCTCTTTGATGGACTCTAAGGAGTTGTGTGACTTAGCTGGGCCAAGCTATGATCCAGCATTGCTGCTTCAGAAATCAATAGGTAAGCTGAAAGAAAGAAAGAAAGAATGAAAGAAATCCAACTCTGCTAGTCCCTAGGAGCTGATTTAGCAAGATGCAGCCATCAGTGTTAATGTATTCAGTTACAAAAGGCAGGTGATAATATCAGCACCTCGCTGGGTGAGACAATTTCCTCCTGATCAGCATCCAAGCATCTTCCACCCAGAGTCTCACAATTAGCTTTGCAGACACATAACATTAGCTTTTTTGATACAGACGGAAGAACTTAATTGGCAATGCTTTTATCTCCAATATTTTTAGCATTCGATTCAGCTGATGTTCTGTGTCGGCCCCCAGTATCATTTAGCTTAACAGAAGAAGAAGAAGAGCAAGTACATTTAATTACTGGTGCTTGTTGCCTGCTCCTGCATTGTATATTTCTTTTAAAGCCCCTTCCTGTGAAAATGAGCCAAAGATTTATAATAGAGGCGGCCTGCTTTGGTTGTTTCAGTTCTGATGTAAGCAATAATCTGTGTTTTGAGATAAGTTTAATTGGTTTAAAAATGAACTTTTCCCATTGAAAAATTACCCTCACATATATGTTTGTACCCAATATGCTCAAGACACAGTGGATACAGACGCCGGAGGAGATGGTTCACTTGCAGAGAAGCTCAGCTCTTACAAGGAGCTCTGCTCAACTCTAGTAAATGAAGTCTTACAAAAGTTTTATTGATATCTGATAGGCTTAGTCAGTCAGCTTCTTGCTTCTTCCCTGCTCAGTTGCTCAGGGAATCGAGTTTATCTAGCACAGGCATCCCCAAACTGTGGTCCTCCAGATGTTTTGGCCTACAACTCCCATGATCCCTAGCTAACAGGACCAGTGGTCGGGGAAGATGGGAATTGTAGTCCAAAACATCTGGAGGGCCGAAGTTTGGGGATGCATGATCTAGCACTGTGTTTCCCAAACTTGGGTCTCCAGCTGTTTTTGAACTACAACTCCCATCATCCCTAGCTAGCAGGACCAGTTGTCAGGGACAATGGGAATTGTAGTTTAAAAACAATTGGAGACTCCAGTTTGGGAAGCACTGTGCTTGCAGCAGTTGAACTTTCCCATGTGGCTGAGCTCTAATGTCCAGTCAACTGAGCAGCATGGCGATTGGGAAGGTTTCAACATCTCCTCCCCAAGATCTCCCCCATGCTGCTCAGCTAGTTGGCGATTACAGCTCAGCAACATGGGAAAGGGGGCTTGGAGAGCAGAGGTGTGGCCTAGGGGAAAACGTTGTAGTGTACACAGAGCATGGGGACTGCTTTCAGAAGCCTGGTGAGCTCCAGTTAGCAATTATTCCTGAGACTGTTGAAGAATAGTAACCTTTACTCACATAATGAGTCATAAGTAGTACATTTTGTGCCATTTCTTGTAAATTGCTCTGAGATCCGGTTTCATTTAAAAGTGACTAATACATGTATCAAATCAATAAAAGAATAATAAACTTGTCTTTAGTAGCAAATGCAGCAATACATCTCATGGTTTTATAAAAAAAAAGGTTTGGTAAATTTTTAATTAAACAGCTTTTCTCACCTCAAATCTTCTCTTGATCTTCTATATTCATATATACAGTGAGATGGTAATTAAACTTTTAATAATATATCCTGTCTATGATTGTATCTCAGAAAATGGGTTTTATTTATTTATTTATGCAGTACTTTGATTTCAACATGTCTTTAAAATGCATAGGACATTATTTCACAGGCTGTGGTTCATAAAGTATAAAGGCTTTGAAAAAAGTTTCCCATATCATTTCTACTTTTTTATTTTATTTTTCTTAACTTAATACTGGGAAAGAGAAGGGAGGGAAAACCCTCCTGTGAACCCATTTTCTCTGTCACTACTGCAGGATGAAAGAATTCTTGCTGTGAGATGAGCTTTCTTGAGAAATCCATTAAAGTTCAAGTTTGTGTATTGCATCAAGTAAAGTCTGCGCTCATTTTCCCCAGAGTAGTTCACAATTTTGCTGTCACTTTTGGTTTCGGGAAGATAGCATCTGCAATCAGCATTCTAAAGAAGAGTTATTTTTAGCATTTCTTGACTAATAGCTGCGTTAAGGTCCTATGAAAGGATCAAAACAGCTGGAGGCCAACTTTATTTATGCTTATTTAATATATTATACCGTACATTTCCTCCAAAGAGAAGCGTCTGTCCCCAGGTGATACCCTTTAGCCAGCTTCCAGATTCAACGGAATCGCTGCACTCGATGTCTTCCCAGTAGTAGAGACTGCCCTGTTAGGACAATTGTCTGCTTGGTTGTAAGTCACTATGAGCTGCCCTGGGCAAGATAAAGTGACTAACAACTTCAATAAATAAAATAATAATAAAAATAAATGGGGCATTGCCCCACCCACCTCCCACTACCCTCGGCCAGCCCCCTCCTGCCTTCTTACTTACAACCCAAACAGGGAATAGTGCTGCCTATCAGCTTTCTCGTCCTGCTCAGTTTCAGTGCCACGCTTGTAGAACTCAACAGGGATGATGGAGATGAAACATGAATTAGTTGGATCTGCCTATCATTGACTCCTGCTCCTCCTATTGTTTGTGCTCTCTGCCTTCTCCCCCAACAGCCCCAGTGGACAGCAGCCACCACTGATTTCCATGCAATTCCCTGGACCATCAGAAAGCAAGGTGAACAAACAAGAGTTTTATTTTCTTATTATTTCCATTTGTGGTCAGCCTAACCAAAAGGAAGGGGGGGGGGAGAGAAAGGAACTCTAGGTGAGTATTTCGCTGGTTTTCTCTCCAAAAGCTTTCTATCGACTCAGAGACTTTAGGCAAGGGGGAAACTGAGTGTAGTCGGACACGCACTCTGGATTTTAAGAAGGCCAGTTTCGAAAAGCTGAAGGAGCTACTGAGTGTGATCCCATGGTCAGAAATACGCAATGAGAAGGTAGTCCAAGAAGGATGGGAGTTTCTAAAAGGAGAAATATTGAAGCCCAAATGCAGACAATACCAACAAGAAAGAAAAGTGGGAGGCATCTAAGGAAACTGGTGTGGCTGCATATTGCATAAGGAACATACAGATGAGCTGAGAGTTAAGAAGGGCATGTATAATAAATGGAAGAAAAGGGAAATCACAAAAGAGGAGTATGCATGAGTAGCCGACAGTTGTAGGGGGAAAGTCAAGCTGACTAAAGCTCAGAATGAGCTCAGGCTTGTAAGAAAGGCTAAAAATAATAATAAAAGGTTTCTTTGACTATGTCCGAAGTAAGAGGAAGAACAAGCAAGTGGTTGGTCCTCTGTGTGGGGAACATGGAGAAATGCTATTGTGTGACAGAGAAAAGGTAGAACTACTCAACACCTACTTTGCTTCTGTTTTCACACAAAAGGAAAGCGAGACCCAACCTGGTGATAACAGAATAAATGATGTAAGGAGGGAGCTGCAGCCCAAGATAGGAAAAGAGGTAGTAAGGGAACACCGTGCTACGTTAAATGAAATCAAATATTGAGGGCCTGATGAGCTGCATCCAAGGGTACTAAAGGAGCTTGTAGATGTAATTTCAGAGCCTTTGTCTATTATCTTTGAGAATTCTTGGAGAATGTAGGTGAGGTCCCTACAGACTGGAGGCAAGCAAATGTTGTCCCCATCTTCAAAAAGGGAGGGGGGGAGGAAGACCCAGGTTACTACCAACCAGTGAGTTTGACATCGATACTAAGTAAGATCCTAGAACAGATAATTCAACAGTCGGTCTGTGAGCATTTAGAAAAGGATGCTGTGATTACTAAGACCCAACATGGGTTTCTCAAAAATAAGTCATGCCAGACCAATCAGATTTCCTTTTTTGATGGAATTACAAACTTGGTGGATCAGGGAAATGCTGTGGACATAGTGTATATTGAATTCAATAAGACCTTTGACAAAGTCCCCCATGATATTCTCACGAGGAAGCTGGTAAAATGTGAGTTGAACAAGGTAACTGTTAAGTGAATTTGTAGCTGCTTGACTGACCAAACCCAAAAAGTACTCATTAATGGTTCCTCCTCAACATCCTGGAAAAACGTGACAAGTGGGGTGCCTCAGATTTCTGTCCTGGGCCTGTTGTTGCTTAACATCTTTATAAATGACTTAGATGAAGGAATTGAGGGGATGCTCATCAAATTTGCAGATGACACCAAACTGGGAGGGGTAGTTAATGCCACAGAAGACAGAATCAGAATTCAAAATGACCTTAACAGATTGGAGAACTGGGCGCAAACTAACAAAACTAATTTCAAAAGCGACAAGTGTAAGGTTCCTGCACTTAGGCAGGAAGAATCAGATGCACAAGTACGTATGAAAAGGATCTAGGGGTCTTGGTGAGCCACAAGATTAACATGAGCCAACAGTGTGATGCAGCAACAAAAAAAAGCTAATGCTATTCTAGCTGCATCAACAGAAGTATAGTGTCCAGTTCAAGGGAAGTAATAGTACCACTCTATTCTGCCTTAGTCAGACCACAGTTGGAATACTGTGTCCAATTCTGGGCACCACAATTTAAGAAGGATGTCGACAAGCTGGAACATGTGCAGAGGAGGGTATAATGAAGGTGTCAGGCAAACCTCCCTGGGGAGAGCATTCCACAGACAGGGGGCCAATGCAGAGAAGTCCATTCTCATGTTACCACGCTCCAGACCTCTCAAGGAGGAGGCACATGAAGGAGGGCCTCAGAAGCATAGCTGCCAAGTTATCCCTTTTTTAAAGGGATTTTCCCTTATGCTGAATAGGCTTCCTCGCGAGAAAAGGGAAAACTTGGCAGCTATGGAGCTCAGAAGATGTTCTCAGGGTCCAGGTAGGTTTATATGGAAAGAGGTATTGTGGTCCTGAGCCACAGTTGGCACTTGGTGGGATGATATACATATGTTACTGTATCTTGAAGATGAATAGACTCTTAAGGGAAGGTCCTTTTAGTTAGCTTTGACAGTTAGTAACAAAGGTTCAGTTCAGTTCATCATTGTTGTACAAACACGTGAGCTTACTTAGAATCATATAATCATAGAATTGTGAAGTTGGAAGCGACCCTGAGGACCATCGTCCAACCCCCTGCAATGCAGGAATATGCAGCTGTTCCACACGGGAATCGACCCAGAGGCGAAGCAACCTGCTCCGGTACCCAGAGTGGTGCTTGTCCCAGGAGTGCCACACCCTGGAGGGGCTGCTGATCAGGGGTTGGCATTTTGTCACCCCCCTTTGGAATGGCACCCAGGGTGGACCACCCCCCACCCCCACCTCGGAACGCCCCTGAATCGACCTTGACATTATCAGCACCATGCTATAAGCAACTGAGCTCTGTTTGATATCTGTTCAATACTTGTTATTAAAATGTCTGTCCTAAATGACCCAGTGGTCCAAATGATGTTGAACTCCATCAGCTGCGGCATGGCCAATAGTCAAAGACGATGGGAGTTGTAGTTCAGCAACCTCTGGCAGGCCACACATTCCCTGTCCCTGAACTACAGTGTAACTAAAGTTGCTCTCCTAACCAAACTTAAGGAGTAACTCCACTGGACATTAGATTACATTATTCTGAGTATGCATGTATAGGATTGCTCTGCTGGTTTGTTTGTTTATTTTAAAAAGACTGTATATTTTAGGATTATAAATGGTATAAAAACTAACACCACTGATCCTTTCTTTTTCTTTTCTTTTCAATAAGTTCCAATATTTATCCTCTTCTTAGACAAAATATTATGTCTAAAGGACAGGTTTGTAATATGCAGTACAACTGCTGTGTGTTCAAAGCTCTACATGCTCAGAATAGACAAGCAGAGGGGGGGAATCAAACCACATCAATTGACAATGATTTCTTTTACAGGAGTGGAGTTGAAAAGGAGTCAACTGCATCGCTCACCAAAAAGCCTAGAACAAATAATGCAAAAACTTTGCACAATGTACTTGAAAAGAAGAACTCAAACGTTATTGCTTTTATTGTCGCATTTGTAGTCGATGTGCTTCTTCTCCCCCAAACTTTGTTTCCATGAAAACTAAATGACACCTAGAAAGCAACCTCTTTCAGAGTAGAACTCAAGCAAAAAGAAATTGGATTTCTCCCCACCCCCACTTTGCTTGCTTGGTTGCATAACAAAATTGCATCCCCTGTGCAGAAAGGTCTATAAAATGTTAATCGTAACGATAAACTTTCCATAAAATGTTTCAATCAAGCCATTAAAATTTCATACCAAGGATCCAGCTCTGTTTCTCTCTATACTGTAGTTGAGCTAGTCCATCATCTCACTATTTTCATTGGCTGTTTCCCAAAGCTCTAAAGGCGGAAGGCAGCAGAAGGAGGAGGAGGGAGCAAGAATAAATAGGAGGGGATTCACATCTGTAGTAAATGACCTGGGAGGGGTTAAGGGAAGAATTGGGGAGGGGGCTCTATGTGATGACAGAGAGGGATGGGGAAGGGTCAGGTGGAACTATTTGTTGGGAAGTAACTTGTGGATACCAATTCATCTTGAAGTCCCACAAGTGTGGGGAACTACAAGAAAAATGACTGATTCCTGAATTCAAAAATAGTGACTTGACTCGCTCTTTAGCAAAAACAACCCCCATCAGAGTTTAAAACACAGATCTATGCAGCATTTGCAAAGCACAAAAATATAGATTGTTAGACCTTTAAATGTCCCAGTATTGAGCAGTTAAAATGCTGCTCTCTGGCCTATTCCCCTCTCAGAGCGAATAGACTACAAACTTGAGTAATTTTAAATGCTTTACCTACAGCAGGCATCCCCAAACTGCGGCCCTCCAGATGTTTTGGCCTACAACTCCCATGATCCCTAGCTAACAGGACCAGTGGTCAGGGATGATGGGAATTGTAGTCCAAAACATCTGGAGGGCCGAAGTTTGGGGATGCCTGACCTACAGTAACCATAGGTCAAAGGCAAGGTATGCTTGGTTACAAAATACAAAAAGTATTTTCAAACGTGGAGCCTGGGCATGGAAGTTCCAGCCTAATGCGGTCTGCTCAGCTTACATGATTCGCGGGGGGGGGGGGGGGGGGGGACAAACAATACTTCTTCCCTCCCCAGAGAGGGGAGGCATGACCTAGCTGTACCATCTCTAGCAATTTACAGTTCTGTGGTCTTTAACCCCTTCATTTACTAACTAGATATGCATTGTGAGTTTTGACTGCAAAACTCCCACACTATTTGTGGGGCTAAAGGTGGCATTCGGAGGAATGGAGGGGGGATATGGGAGATAGGGAGGAAGGTGGGTGCATGTGTGAGAGAGAAAGCTTTAGGGCTGTGGTGACTGGGGAGATGAAAGCTGTAGAAAAGGGGGAATTTGGAGAAGATGGGAATGGATGGATTTAAAGGGGCATTTGCAGTGCTGTGGAGGAGCAAAAGGGTGCATTGGCAGAAGTGAAGGGAATGTGCCAGTGTTCCTCCCATCTCACTGTATTCAAACTTCTCCCTCTTCCATATCACCTGTTTTACATGAGACAGATAAAGGATGCGGAGCCCTCAAATATTTCATAGTATCTTCACACAATGCATTTCACTCTTGGTACCATTCCTTCAACATGAAATTTAGAATGGATATTAACAACAAGCTTCCGTATACATATGTACAACATCCATCAACTGAACTTAACCTGCTCTACATGCTAACTGAAAGCCTTGTTCTAACAGTTCTACACATCTTAAAGATGATGTAACATATGCCATTGTGGGGAGTATGTTCAAAGAGAGGGGCAGCATAGGAGAGAGGAAGAGTCATGGACTTGAGAGTGGTCTGTGCGCAAGGGAGAGTTGAGAAGGAGGAGGAGGAAGGCAAAGGGAAGGGAAGATGGGGTACAAAAGAAAGTTGAAAAAAGCAGGAGTATGAAGCATGGAAATGGAGGTGGAGATGAAAGGGGCCGCAGAAAAAGGAGAGACAATGCCTTCATTAGTGGGCAGAACTTGAAAAGTTTGTTAGTGGTTACAATGTGTGGAAGAAGGAAGATGCAGGAGGTACTGTTATTGGGGAGCATGGCAAATTAGTTCACATTAGCTAGCTCTGCCTCCATTCTTCTCTCCTCATCCTACCCCCAATAATCTCTTGGTATATACCTCTAGCAGTGTCTGCTTCCAACTCATGTCCTCAGTGGAAGAAACAAAAGCCTTTCAGCTTCCATTCAAACGGTTAGCTCTCTTTCTCCTTCCTGTTGACTGGGTATTTCCCTTCAGAATATGGAAATGTTCTGACAGGGCAGTGGGAGTTACACAAGCTTTCCTTGAGTGCCTCAGGCTAATGGTGCATTTCTGATGAGCGACTGGTCATCCTTTCAATTCCCCCCACATCTAAACAAGCAAAATACAATTCGTACTCAGCCTTGGAGCTTTGTATCCCTTATGAAGACTGTGAACCACAAGGCAGAGTTTACTCAGTGTAATCGGGTTACCTGAAAATACCTCTCTTAACGAGTTTTACTTTATTCCACAAGTCCTCCTGACTATGGGATTTATATAAGCACAGCAAGTAACCTTGTTCTGGGCAGACAAGTGCACATTTTTACATCACCAAAACATTGAAGCTTACATTTAATTTGGCTTGAGTACCAAGGCTACATTTCGCCCTTTCAGAGAAGATTGGAATAAGCCTGAACTAAGCCAGGTTAAGCAGCGCCAGGATTTATCATGTTCTGGTAGGTGCTGCACAAGAAGCAGCCAACATGTTTGAAATTGTCACACTCAAGAGGCCCAGTTTCAGACATGAAGGCTGTGGTAATGTTCCTAAAGTGCCCACCTACACATTGTCAAGAAAAAAAGGTGGGGATTTGCATAAAACCTGCATATTCTAATTCATATGCATTGACACCAATTAAGAAATAACCACTGTCAGACTTCCTCCACCCCATCCTTTTGATCCCAGTGACCTGCTGAACCCCAGGATATCTGATACCTTCAGAGACCTCCTAGTGCAGGGGTCCCCAAACTACGGCCCCCGGGCCGGATGCGGCCCAATCAGCCTTCCAATCCGGCCCGCGACGACCCCCGCCGCCCGCTGCCGCCGCCCGCTCTCACGGCGCGCGGCGCAGCGACGATCTAAAAAATCGGCAAAAAATCGCCGAAAATCCTTTGTGCGCATGCGTATGGGCCTCTCCTGACCCGGAAGAGGTCATTTCTGGTGCACTTCCGGGTCAGGGGAGGCCCATACGCATGCGCACAAGCGATTTTCGGCGATTTTTTTCCCCGCACGGGCGCGTGTGCGCATGCGCACGGACGCGCACTCCCCCGCCCTCCGGCCCGCTGCGCGCGCACTCCCCTACCCTCCGGCCCACCGCGCGGTCGGCGCGGCGGGCACCGGCCCGCCGCACGGTAAGTCTGGGGACCCCTGTCCTAGTGAGTCCTTGGGACTCCTGTCATGGTTGGATCCCATCCTGTTCTGTTTATTTGTTTGCTGTATTGTTAACTCAAACCTATCCCTATCTTTCTCCCCTTTCTTCATGTAACTTGTCACTGAGGTTACTGGCTCCAGATCTTCACTTAAATGCTTTCTCTATTTCTTCCTACTTCCCCTCTGCCTAGCCCTCTTCTCCCATTCTCCTCTTCCCCGCCCCCTCTTTCAATTTCTCCTTGCCTTTGACTTTTACCTCATATCTCTCTCTTCTCTCTCTCTCTCTCTCTCTCTCACACACACACACACTCACACACACACACACACCTCTCTTCGGACTTGCTGAGAATGTGCTTCCAGCTGCTCTTTCAGCTCTGGAAGAGTTGCTGCCTCACCTCCCCATTTTCATCCCGACTTCTGGTCTGTCCTCCCAGCTGGGGCACAAAATTAAAGGAGCAGCGGGTGGTTTGCTCAAACACTGTCTCCCTACATTACTTTAAACTGGAAAGAAATATAATGCATCTTACCATAGAGGGGAATACTCTGACCTGGTGAACTGTGTGTTTGCTGATGGGCAACCTCAAGACCTGTGCACCCTATTTAAAAATAATACACCCTGTGAAGGGAGAGAAGAGACTGCAACTGCAATACTCTTCAAATAGAGGGCTCTTGCAAATAGACCATTGGTTCCCAAGCTGTTCCCCACATGAACTATTTGAAATTCCTGAGCGTCTTGGTCAGCCACTAAGGGCTCATCCATGCTTCAGTTTCAACTTGCACAGTGAGACTTTGCCTGTTCCTCACACATGCACCAACTAAATCTGTTCTATGGGTCTACGCAACCCTCTAGAACACATTTGGGAAGGTGTGTGGTACGTGCTTGGGGGGGAGTAGCATTGCTCAGTCAGAATTCCTTGCACTGACAGGACATGTCTGTTGGATACTGCTCCATGTGCTGGAACCATCTGAACCATACCTCCAACATCCCCAAGATAGGCAAAACCTTCTCTTATAATGCCAAATTGTCAACACACCTGACCGTATCAACTACTTCAGCAGGAAGAAGTGTAAATGCCATCCTTAGATTATTCAGTAGGAAAGACGCCGGCTTCCTTCCTATGGCCCTAAAAGTTTTTCAGGCAAAATCTTTAGCCCAACTCTTGTATGGCTCACAAATCGGACTTTCTGCCAATCTTAAGATCCTTGAAACAGTACAACCAAAAATTTTAAGATCTCTATTTGGTACCCCAAAGAGTACATCTAATGCAATGTTAAGGCAAGAGGCAGGACTCCCCAGAGTCAAATTAAAAGTCTGGGAGCAAGCAATATCCCTCTGGTTGAAAATTTATTACAATCCAAAGGGGAATGTTACCTCACTTCCTGGCCGCAGTTCCCCATCCACCCTGGCTTACGCAAATAACTAATAAGATCAAACAAATTGGCCTAAACCCTGAAGATCTTTTTAATGGAACTCTGAATAAGGCAAGAATAATTATTACTCAGAGACTTTACAATGTTGAATTATAGCAAGAAGATGCCTTACTCCCGGAGAATTACAGATGTCTAAAATCGTGGCCTAACTTTGCAGCTGCCCCTTACTTATCTATCACCACTAATGAAGCCTATAGATGGGCCTTTTCTAGAGCCCAATTTGAGGCAATGCCCTCAGCTGTGCTGTACAGCAAATTTATGCGGATACCAATCCATGAACGCATTTGCCCTTGCATGTCCAATAAGGTAGAATCTGTCACTCACATTCTCTTATTTTGTGAATTTTACAGTGAAGAACGAGCTCAACTTATTTTACCCCTCTTGTCAAAATTTAAACCTTTAAAATGTTATTTGGAATCCTCCCCCGAATTTTTACGAAAATTCCTTCTGGAAGATTCCTCAAGTCCAGTATCATATGATGTGGCCGAATTCTGCAGTTTAGCTATTAAGAAACGTAAATCTCTTCTATTGAATAACATATTGCAAATTCCTTCTGTGTAATTGTTTTGCTTCCGGTGATGTTATTGCTGATTCTTTGTTTGGAATTATGGTATTTTGTATTGCTGGCTTTTGCTGTAATAAAACTAAACTGAACATCCCCAAGCCTGAGAACATTGAGTCAGGACAAAGTGATGCTATGGAACAAGGCCTTGTGATATCATGGGCCTAGATGCCCACCCAACTGTGAAAGCTCAGTAGCTGACCATGAACTCACCACTCACTCTCTGTTAACTTAACCTACCTCACAGGATTGTTGTGAAATGGAGGGAAGCTTATAAGCCTACCTGAGATCTTTGGAGGAAGAGAAGAATGAAAATGTAAATAAAGAAAGAAATATTAGGCAGGGCACAAAGGTCTGGACCAACAGTAAAGGGGAGAAAATATTGACATTTTGGGGGAAACCCAAATATAATGCAATATTTTCTCTTTCAGAGTGCGTTTTAAAACAATATTGTACTGCTGCAATTTTTTTAGCCCTAATATTCCAAGGCAGTAGCAGTAGCTGATAGCTCTGAGATCCTAAATGCTTCCACACAAGAGAATCAATGATTGAGCTTCGAAAAAACAATAACTGCTCAATGTGTGAACCTCAAAGATCATGATTTGTCAGAAAGCAGATAGAACTTAAAATGCAAAAGATGCCCCCATCTCATGCTGACATTTCATTAAACCTTACACATCTAGTGTATTGCTTTTTACGGTCTCTAGCTTGTGCAGTTCATTTCTTACAGAAGGACCTCGGTAAGCATATAAAAGGAGTTATTTACCCTGAGACAAGGCAATGACAACAAAGCTGTGAAACAATTCCTTACCGACCTGCATTCCAACACCACCCCTTCTCTATCGCAGGAACCAGAGTTTAATTTTGCTATGCAAGTGTTTTGGGAACAAGCAAAACAAACAAAGGAAGAATCCATCTTTCCTCATTGGACCAAAGGGGGGAAAGAATCAGTCCAGGCTGTGAGAGGATGACATGCATCTCCCAGATTTACAAACAGTTTGGATTAATGGGCTAATGCAGAACAAGTCTATGGGCTGTTTCCCACTGTGTCCCTCTGCTGAAAGAAGGCTCTTTGTTCTAGAGGCCTTCCATGGGAAGAAGAGAGGGGGAGAGTGATTTTTGCAGATTCTCCCTTTCTCTTGCAGCACCCACCCCATGTCACCTCCTAGGCTATTATTATTGTTATTGCTATTATATTCAGTATATTTCATAACCCTCTAGAGTAAAAAAAATTTTGCAGGGAGGAAGCTGCGGAAGACAAGGAAAATCAACACAAACCACGTCTCTTTCACTTACAAGCTCTTCTGGTTCAACAAGCTTTGAGTTAGTGGAGAGACCCAAGCCAGTCATCCAACCCTTGCAATGCATTACGGGTAGTACCACTCCACCTTTCAGGCTTCTGTCTAATAAAGATCCCAACATTTTCATTCTGAAGTCACCCTGGATTTTGGAGTTCAACATTGCCTTGTCATATTTCTGAATGTGCTGGCTAGGCTACCTGTGGGTACAAATGAACACAACTACAGTGGTACCTCGACTTATGAATGACTCTACTTATGAAGTATTCTACTTATGAAGGAAAAAATGGCCGCGCACTAACAAATTTTTCCAACATCCAAAGGGAGCAGGGAGCGGAGCGGCGGCGAGGGCAACGATCTGGGCAGCAAGAGGATAGTTGTCCTCGTCGGCTTTGCCGAGGGAGACTGCTTTAAAGCCACAGAACAGCTGATTAGCGGTCACATCTCAGCGCTCTGCTTTTCACACACCCCGCCCCCGCCGCCGTGCCTGGCGCGCCACCGTGCTTCCGGCTTCTTCAAGGGAGCCTTTCATCCAGCCCTCTTCACCGCCGCTGCCCTGCCGGCCTCCTGCCGGATCATTGCCCTCGCCGCCGCCGCACTCCCTGCTCTGTGGTGCGAGACCGCTGCGACCGTTTTTCCCCACGGCTTTGGGGCTTTTTTCTAGGCTCCAGAACGAAGTAATCCTTTTCCAATGCATTCCTATGAGAAACCGCGATTCGACTTACAAATTTTTCTACATACGAATGTGCATTCAGAACGGATTAAATTTGTAAGTCGAGGTACCACTGTATGCTACTCCTTGTTTGCAAGATCTGCTTCAGCTCTCAATCTGCTCCAAGGTCAAGGTTTGGATACTAACATATAAGGGCCAACACACCTCAGGATCAGGTTCCTAGAAGTTATAGGCCCAGGTTATATACTCAGTAACTCACTGCTTTCTCATTGAAGTCCCTAAAATATCAGAATGTTTAATTTGCATTACTGTATTTTTAAATCTGCCTATAGTGGTTGGTTTTTTGCACCATTTTAAAAATGATTTTCATGTAAATTTCCTAGAGACTCATGCAGAAGGTAGTTCATAAACATAAAGAATAAAAAGGGGAGGGGGGACTATCCCATTCTGCTAGTGCAGGGGACATGTACTGGAGGGATGGAACTTTTCATTCCCCACCTGTGAGCCCTCAAAATCAGCTGTAGAGGGTTGGGAGACCCTTCAGATAGGATTTGGGTTGGGGCATAGGGAAGAAGGGCAGAGGTGGATTTAGGGAAGTGTGACTGGTTCTGCCATGCCTTGGGGGTGCTTCACGGTGCAGCAACTATGATGTAGTGAGTTGAGCAGAATGGAAGGTGAGAGAGGGAGGGGCACAGATTTTTGACCTTATACATGGCACCCCTGAAATTTGAAAGGCCAAAGTCCGTCCCTGAGAGGAGAGCAGACGGAAGCCATGCTACGCTAGTGGAACACTGCTTGTGTTTGGATACAAGTAGAATTGATATCCTTTGTGTTAACTGTTCCATTTTCTATTTCCAAATTTTATACCAAGCCCCATGTATGGGCAGTTTCCCCACAACTCTTTAAATTCCTCTGTTCTTTAATGTCTGTTCACTATACAGCCGGTGATGATGTTACCCCTTTCATTACACAACAGTGTGTGGTGACAGCTACAAGCCTATCAAACTGAGGGTGGAGGAGAAAGAGGTTGATGGATCATGTTGGCCATTCTTGCCCTCCAGGTCTACTCTAGAACCTTTTTCAGGAAAGGCTGCTAAGTTACAGTATATCCATTACCATTTAAATGAGGCAGGTCCTTTAAATGAATGCTTCTTTCTCTCCAGCCACACATTTAACTACATGCCAGATACATATAAAACACCCCAGCATTCCTGGATTTCTTTCAAAAGGAGCTCATTATCAGTTGTGTTTCTTTCCAGAAATGATCCTGACCAAGAAATGAAATGTTAAGTAGAGGTTTTGCTAATTAGCAGAACACTACTTGTCCTTTGGCCAGACAAATCTTATTTTAAAAGCCTACTTCAAGGAAATCACCTTTAAGGTGAAAGTGGCCAGCATCAGCAAAAGGTGAAGTCCGTGGTCAGATGTAACTCTCATTCAAGACAAGTGCAAGATGCTTGCTGAGACATAGAATCATAGAACTGTAGAGTTGGAAGGGACCATGAGGTCATCTAGTCCAACCCCATGCAATGCAATAATCTTTGGCCCAATGTGGAGCTCAAACCCACGACCCTGAGATTAAGCATAGATGTATCATGCCAGCTTGGAAATGTACCAAGCAAGCAAAGCCCACTGGGAGCTTCACCAGGAAAGGGGCAGAAACCAGGGATAGCCCGATTTCTCAACTTCAATTTCTCTCTGTTTCTCATTCTTCCAGTCATAAATTCGGTTCTCCACATTTCCACATCAATTTGCTTTACGGATATAAAAAAATGCCCGTCTGAAAATTCATCAGCATTTGTGTGCAACTTTCTGCTAACATGCACATTTTTGCAAAGTGTATTTTCATCTAATATTTCTATCTTCCCTGCTCAAATGCATTTTATGCTATGGTGTTTTTTTTACTGGCATGTGCATTTTTTATGCACCCTTTACCTCAGCACATGCATTTTTCTACACATTGCTCGGCTACAGAATTGCATTGCAAAATTTGGAGAAGTGCAAATTTTGAAGGATGGCTGTCATTTGGCTTGAGTATTATCCAGGCACTCTTGAAGGAAACTGATATTCTACATCCATTTCAGTTCCATCTTAGGCCTGGTTTGGACACGGAAACTGCTTTGGCCGCCCTGTATGATGATCTATGTCAGGAGAGAGAGAGGGAAAATGTGTCCCTGTTAATACTCCTCAACTTCTCAGCGACTTCCGATACCATCAACCAGGGTATCTTTCTGGAGTAACTGTGTTGGAGATACCATGTATCTCCAAAAATAAGACATCGTCTTATATTTATTTTTCCTAAAAAACAACAACACACAGTGGCTTATTTTCAGGGGATGTCTTATTTATTTATTTATTTATTTATTTATTTATTTATTTATTTATTTATTTATTTAGTATGGTACAGTTTAACCTACAAGGTTAAACTGCCTATCACTATGGCTTATTTTCAGGGTATGGCTTATTTTCGGAGAAACACATTAGGTGGCACTGTTTTGTGGTGGTTCCACAAAGGTGGTTCCTACTTGAATGGTTGTTTCCAGAGGCTGATACAAGTTCCCAGTGGAACTTTCAAGGTGGGTTACAGGTAGGTAGCCATGTTGGTCAGCCGTAGTCAAAACAAAATAAAAAAATTCCTTCCAGTAGCACCTTTAAGGGACCCCTGACCATTAGGTCCAGTTGTGACCGACTCTTGGGTTGTGGCGCTCATCTCGCATTATTGGCCGAGGGAGCCAGCGTACAGCTTCCAGGTCATGTGGCCAGCATGACAAAGCCGCTTCTGGCAAACCAGAGCAGCACACGGAAACGCCGTTTACCTTCCCGCTGTAGCGGTACCTTTTTATCTACTTGCACTTTGATGTGCTTTCGAACTGCTAGGTTGGCAGGAGCTGGGACCGAGCAACGGGAGCTCACCCCATCACGGGGATTCGAACCACTGACCTTCTGATCGGTAAGCCCTAGGCTCTGTGGTTTAACCCACAGCGCCACCCACGTCCCGCACTTTAGAGACCAACTAAGTTTGTTATTGGTATGAGCTTTCATGTGCATGCACACTTCTTCAGATACATTGAAACAAAAGTCGGCATACTGTGTTGGCATACTGTGGGGCCATGTGGGTGCCCATTGCTGCGCCGCTGATCTGAAGGAACAGGTCATCACCAAATTTGAAGTGTTCGTGGGTAAGGACAAAACGGCAGAGTTTGGTAGCAAAGTCCGCTGTGATTTTATCTGAAATGGTGTTCCTTATGGCTTGTAAACCATCTGAGTAATATCCCCCCCCCCAACCCTCTCACTATATATAAGGGTCTGGTGACTTCTGTTTCAGTGTCTCTGAAGAAGTGTGCATGCACACGAAAGCTCATACCAAGAACAAACTTAGCTGGTCTCTATGGTGCTACTGGACAATTTATTATTATTTTTATTTCAACTGCATCAGACCAACATGGCTACCTACCTGAATCTAACAAATTGTTGTTGCTGTTGCTGTTATGGAAACATGGATCATGTTGATTCACCCTTAAATGTGAAATGAATCAAATGTTATCTGCCCCTCTCCCCACTTGCCACTAGGGAAGGGCAGAGCACAACAGATTATACTTGGGTTCACTCATCCCTCTGGAATAGGACAAGGCTAGAGTGGCTCTTAAGTAATGTATTGTAGATGTTGAATGCCAACATGATCTAGGCTCAAATTCCAAGAACACTCTAATTGACAGAGAACTCCAGTCCAACAGACCAGCTATCCTTCTGCACTCTGTCCAAAAGCATTGCAGAGCCTTCACACTGATGCATTTAAATGCCATCCCCCCAGGAGTCCTGAAGGAAAGATACTGTACTTTAAAAAGGAAAAGGAAAAAGAGACCTATCATGGAACACAAGTACTCCAGCAACTCTGGGAAGGTTGAGTCGGAGACCCATGTCTTCCTGTACTGCTCCCTTTTCTGTGGTTTGTGTTAAATCTTTGTTGAATCCGTCTTATCAAATCTGCCTGGGTGTTCGGATGCATTTTATGTCCTTCTACTCCTTTTGGGTAAAAATGGATCCATCACTCTCAGTGTGGCCAAGTATTGCAGCCCACCAGGAACTGATCCCAGACATATAATTTTCTTCTTTGGAGTTCCTGACTTTAAATTGTTGATGCCCATTTTATTTTATTCAATGGTATTTGTATTTTTCCCCTTTATTCTCTTTTACTCTATTACACACATTTGGAGAATGTGCTTTATGGGCTTTGTATCTTGTCTCAATGCTGGACAATAACAAATTGAGTTGAGTTGATGTAGCTACTGATAGCCTTCATAAATCTGTCTGCTGCACTTATAGAACCACCCAAGTTATTGGCTAACACTACCCCTTGTGAGAGGCAATTTCATAGTATGACCATGCACCATGTGAAGAGGTACATTCTTTTGTCTGTCCTGGATCATCCAAAATGCAGCTTCATTGAGTGGTCCATGAGTATTACAGGAGGAGAAATTAAACAAGCTAAGTCATGAGACTGCCAAACCCCAGTCCTTTTCTTTCCCCTGAGATGGTTTTGCTCAGAGAATCTCCTGCCTATGTTGTTGGGGTGTTGTTGTTTTTTAATGGAAAGTAAAATATTTATTTGCTTGATACCCAACCTTCTCAGGTGCCATAATTATGGCTGGGGGAAGATTGCATTCTGCTAAATCATTTATTGACTTAATTAAAAGGATAGACTTAATCCCCCTTCCTTGGGGCTATGGTTTGAATAAAAATCACATTAAAAAAGCATGAAACAGGTAATAAACCCAAGACACTGACTAGTTAATTAAAATGAGGGAAAGGGAACCTCCCTTCTTTCCTTCTATTGAGTGGTAACTGATTCCGTAATTGCCACTTGAGATGATAGCCTACTCAATGCTCCAAGAATTTGGCAATGTACTGTCCAGCAAGTGGATGGAAATGCAGTTTCAGCTGATGGCATCTGGCAAACTATGGACAGTTTTTAAATAGCCTGCTGCTTGCCCATAATCTCTCTCTCTCTCTCCTCTATTTTCTAACCACAGACTTTTCTCGGTTTTAGGGGGCACAATTGCTTTCTTCAAGGAAGAGTTTCTCTCTGTTTTATGTATGTTATGAATACTCATCCCAATTAATAACCCAAACTTTCAAAGTGGCTATTGATTTTCTTTGAGAACTCAGATAATTTCATGTTTTGCTTGCTGCTTTTTTAAAGGACCTTTTAACTAAAGAAACAGGACTGCTCTAAATGTTTTAACTCCGTATGTCAACAGAAATTATCTACTGGTACTGCTGTGTCAAAGTTGGCCAGCTTTTATGAAGCCAACTGGTTACTATCCATCCTGTGCTCTCTTAGGATCTTACTTATCACCACAAAGAAGATCCAGAAAACAGGGTGTACCCTTTGAACTGTGGAACAGGTGGTAACTCAACCCCATTTTGTTAGGAGTGTTGGATGAGGGTCTGGGAGACTATGGCTCAAATCCTCATTGATCTTGGGCCAGTCACAGTTTCTCAGCCTAATCTACCCCAAAGGGTCATTGTGAAGATTACATGGGGAGGGAAGGAACTATGCACATCGACCTCATTGGAGGAAAAAGGTTGGCTGTGATTGTTACAATAAATAAATATTTTAGCTTGCTCTTTTTAAGGGTTTTGTAAGCCTCCACAAGAGACCATAGCTGCACTCTAAGGTGTGTTACAGGTCTTAATATCCCTAAAAGGAAAATTACTCACTAGGGATGCTTGAGGAATTTCATTTCCGTGAATTCCAGTGGAAACTAAAGTGCAGATCAGAACATGCGTTTCACACTTTTCCAAAATTTGTGTTACAGCTGTTAGCTCAGAAAATATAGCAAAATGCACTACTAAATGTGTTAAGATGCGTTTAGAATTAACTATACAGTGGGATTTTTTTAATTAAAATGTAATAAAACATATTATTTCAATATGAAGTTTCATGTAAACTTTTAAGAAGATTCACAAATTAATGCAAAAACAGGATGAGGTAAATGCATGAATAAGCATGTGGAAAATTGATATGGACCAGAAATAGACAGATTTATCCACCCCTATTCCAAATTCCCATTACTTTGAAAGCTTGGTCCAAACTTAACTTGACTCTGAAAATCTCCATCACAGCCTCCAAACCCCACTGGGTCTCTCACACAGTACAGTGGTACCTCTACTTACAAATAACTCTACTTACGAATTTTTCTACTTACAAATGGAGCTCCGTCCACCATTTTGGATGCGGTTTAGATAGGATTTTTTTCTACTTATGAATTTTTAGATAGGGTTGCTTCGACTTACGGATTTTTTCTCCCAATGCATTCCTATGGGATTCAACTTACAATTTTTTTCGACTTACAAATGTGTGTTCGGAACACATTAAATTCATAAGTAGAGGTACCACTGTACTTTCTTTTTAAAAGGTGTCTTGCTAGTGTGATTTTACAGTTTAGCCACTAAGTGGCAACAGACTTGGTCTGCATCTGAGTGGGCATTTCCTAAGTGGGTACTGTTTTTGTCAGAAGAGATTGAGTTCGTATCTCACATCTTCACTGGAGCCTTCTCAGCCTTCCATGAAAGAAGGCAAATCTGATGCTTATAAACAGTTGCCACAGCTACCTCAAAGACACCAGGAAAGATGGGGCAGAGCGGAAACATGTGGTAATAGCGCTTGGAAAACTGTAAAAATGCTTCTTCTTTTTCTCGATATATATATTCAATGAAAAAACAAAACAAAAACACCACCACCAAGTAAGAAGAGGCTAAAGTTTAAAATCTGCAATACTTTTTTTAAAAATAATAATACATAAAGCAGTGCAGGTGAAGAATCAATAACTTATTTCTCTCTCTTTCGGTTTATAGATGTTTAAAGATACTGTCACAATGACAACACCCTGAGGCAGCAACTTTTAATAAAACAAACCTTTTATTTTCCCATAGTAGATTCTGGAACTACATTCCTCGCTGATTTAAGAGCAGGGGGGGGGGCTGAATATATATTACAACAGAACGTTTTACCTGTAGTGGGGTCAATATTCATTAGATTATTCTAGACTCGCAGCAAACCTCTGCAGCAACCGTATTCATACTAAGGTATGCTACCTTTCCCCCACTTTGGAAGTTTTGGATGTCCTGTATTGGGCTGCCTGACGGCAGCACTTCCTTCCGCCCACACATCCAGCAGATGGAATGGGGAGCTCAATGCCAGGGATGTGTTGCTGGCATCACTCTGCAGGCAGAGACTGGCAAGACTGGGCAAAGGGACACACAATCCAACATCCCTCGTCTCCCTAGCCCAGCACAAAGGGTGTTTGGACTGCAGTGTCAATGCAGAGATGTAGTGAGGAGAATTGCTGTTGTTACAGGGTAGAAATGAATCTGTTATCGGAAGACGTGATGTTGTTTGGTACAGCAGCCACTAAAAATGTAAATGTCAGCTTGTTTAAAACTAGTGCTGTTGATTTTAAAGGTGATGATTGAGAGATGCCTGTGTTAATTATTTATGCTGGCCAGTTTGTATTCCTTGTATTTTGACTCCTATATAATCTGTCCCGATTGTTATGGCCTTCAGCTATGCAATAAAATTTTGATTGCCTGAATTTTTTATTTTTTAAAAAAAGCTGCAATGACATGGTAAAATTCTCCTCACTAGGCAGACAGATGCTCAAACAAAGATCTCCCTGTGTGACTGTTTGCCTTCGGCAATAAATTACCAATTGGCAATTGGTGACTCACCTTGAATAGGACTGGTGCATCTGGGGACATATTACCCAACCCCCCTAGTTTCTTGATGGTAACATGGAGAGTTGTTCTTCCTCTGGGAGATCAAGCTTGCAGCAAAACTGGTAAGGGGTGGGAACTGAAGGCAAAACAGAGATTGAGACTTGATACAGTAAGCATAGATATGTCTACTCAAAAGTAAACCCAGATGAGTTCAATGTGGCTTATTTCCAGGGAAATGGACAGGGCCGGCCCTAGGGCAAGGCTGGGTGGCGCAGGGCACCAGGGTGCCGGGCCACCAGGGGGATGCTGCGCTGCTGCGCCTGCAGAAGCCACGCTGTGTGAAGCACCCACCAGCCAGCCGCACTGGTAAACGGGGTGCCCAGGCGCCGGAGGGATCGTTGCATCACGGTGCCTGGGCGCCTGATATGCTTAAGACGGCCCTGGAAATGGATGTAGCAGGGACGGGTAACCTGTGGCCCTCCTAATGTTATTGAATTCCCATCAGACCCATCCAACACGGCCAACAGTCAAAGATGGTGAGGGTTGCAGTCGAACAACATCTGCAAAATCACAGGTTAGCCACTCCTGGATCATTTTGCAGCCCTAAGAGAGGACCACCCTATGGAGGTAGATCTGGGAGACCTGAGAATGGCTGGTGGGAAATTTGGTGGGAGCTGGAGTAGATCACTATCAAGAAATAGAAAACAAAGGTAGCTTTCGTATTGCTACATAGAATGAGGCCACATCTGCACATTTTAAGCATGACATGTAACAACTACCTTATTTTTAGTTCAAATAATTAGACCATCTAAGGTAGCATCATCAGCACCGACTGGTAGCATCTCTCCTACCATTCAAAGAGAAGTTTTTCCTAGAAGTACTTGGAGATGCAGTTGAGTTGAGCCTGGCAGATTTTGCATACACATGTGCTCTACCACTTAGTTGCAGCCTGCTTCCCATTGATATGTACAGCCCTCATCGCCTGTTCCAGGTAGTTGACTTGGCTTATCTCTCCTATTCTTCTATATTGGCTCCTGCCATGCCCTGTTTGCTTGGCTCTGGTGCCAGCTGCCCCTTCAAGCTGAGATCTTGTCCAGAGCCACTCCACAACTGTGCTTGGCCCTGCCAGTTAATCGCTGCCTTTGATCTGCTACATGATGGCATCTGAAAGAAGAAAGTGAGGAAGCAAAGAGCTTCCTTTCATTTCCAATTGTGCCAACAGCAAGTCTTGGATATATCTTAATAAGTTATATCCCGTGAACTCGCTGAGTTATCTGTTGCATTTAAAACACCTTGTAATCAAGTCTGCATAGTATTGCCATCCGTGGCACTTTATTAACATGGTTTCTGATGGGTTGTTTGTTATTGCTGGGTTTCAAAGCCTGATTGCATGGAGAGATTTGCATTATCTGTTGGAGGACAACAAAGGAAGCCAGTGTTGTGGTTCTTTTGTTAGCCACTCATAAGAAGACAACAGCGGGGTGCTTGTCATTTCACAGCTGATTGTAATGTTCAGCATAAAAAGAAAAACAACCGAACAACCAAAGGAAATGCTTAATGATTCATAGATTTCCTGCTTTTATGCGATAGTAGAGTTAGATACAAACGCCTTGAACTTTTACAGTTCTCTTTTAAAACATCTTGTAATCAACCCTGAAAGGAATATCTATTTCCAAATTGTGAACTGCTTGATTGTAAAATTCCACCCCTCCCCCCTTCCAAAAAAACCCAAGCCGAAAGGGAACTGCAGAAGTTGAAGGAACAAACGATGGACCCAGTCTTTGCTTCCTACTTTTTCAGTCACCAGGAGTTTACTACAACCACTTCATCTGTTAATTACTTCACCTCTGAACTGCTCGTGCTGCCGGATAGCTTTGGGTTGTGACAATGGTCTGGACGAAATAGGAAGTGCAGGTGCCAAACTATTCCTGTTTCACCATCTATCTCTTGGATAAAAAAATATAACTTGACAAGAAACAACCGAGGTAAATGAAACTTCGGGAAATCCAGTGGAGTACAATGGCAAACTCCTGTGTTATTTCTGCCTTGCACAACAGTCTCAAAACAGCAAGTGATCAATATTTGCTGCAATACCCGCTTCCAAATGGGTGAGTTAAAAATGGAGTTTCATTAATTGAATCCCCACTCTGTGCATGGCTGGCTATTTGTTCTGTTCAGACTCTCTGCATTATCCAAGCCTACATTTGCTGATATAAAAACATATCTCTATGGAAGAGAGATGGGCAATTGTCGTCATTTCAGTAAATGGTCATGAGATCCTAGAAGGTGAGGCACTTTTGCTATCTCCTGCAAGTTTTCCTTTACCATCTGCACATAAATACTAGCAGAGACCATCAGGAAACGCTTCAAGGTTGAGAGGGGAGGGGGAGAAGCCTCGGACAGTGCACTTGATCAAAGTCAACCGCAGTGTCAAGAGATGGTCATTATTGCCTAGTAGATTTATAGCTTAGGTCCTAGTAAATTACTTTGGCTTTTCTCGAAATTCAGCTTGCTTCTGTCTTCCCCTCACCTCCTCCACCACCACCACTCTAAACTGCAAACATTTCAGCTGTCACTTTGTTGGATTGGGACCCGGCTTTTTGCTTTTGTTATAATTATGTTCGTAATTGTGTTCTGCTGAGAAACAATAAAGATTCTGACACGGAACCTCAAATACTGGCAGATTTACTGCGGCACAGATTTAGGGTTTGCCTTTAAGGTGCCCAGAGACACTACTCAGTGTAAGTTTTATTGTAGGAGACTGAGTACCCTGCCTCTGAAAATGGTTTTGAACAGGGGTGGGACACTGATCCCATATGGCTTCCCACCTGTCAATTGCCTGTCATTACAATGACATTCATTGACCCATTGTGCCCCATGCTGTTTGAGCCACATGGGCCAAGGCATAGTGACCACTGACCATCAGCCCCTTTTGGCACAGCCATGGCTTTACCTGCCCCACAGGTAAAGGTAGGGAAGGTGGATGTGGCTTGGCTGAAGCAGGGTGGGCCAAATTAGGCCTGTTGGCAAGAGATTCCCCCACCATTATCTTTTCATGTTGCTACAGTGGACAAGGCTGCACTAGCTGGGCAAATATTCTGATCTGTTGGTAAAGTATTTACATTTATATGGAAAGTGATCGTATTCATGTTTCCATATTTGAAAATAATAGGCACTTGTCCCCAACCTTACTCTTTCTAATTATCTTTATTTGCTTGTAAGCATCTGAGAATAAAGAATAGTTTGAAGGTTATTGCAGTCACGTGGAAGAATGAAGACTATGAAAGAAAGAAAAATGTGTCATTGCTAATGGCAGAGGAACACCCCACATAAAGTGTTATTAGTCACACTATTTTTACTATAGGTTCTTCCACCCCCCCCTTTTTTTTTGAAAACTCTGCAGTTGAAGCCGCAAAGCAGTTCTTTAAAAAAGAAGTGTTCGGCCTGATGCTGAGGTCAACAACTATGTTTGTTTGCTTCTCAGAGCTGGCATGCAGAATATTTTGCTAGATGAATCATATGTGGCTTCTCATGATAAAGGACATGAAATCCTACCAAAGTAAAGAAGAATCTTCTAGAGAGGACAAGAAAGAAATCTTCAGATTTTGAATTTCGTTGAGTGGACAAAAGTCCAAAAACATTTGCTGTGGTAGCCCTTAAGTTGTGCAGTTGGCTCCCCACAAACATACATCTGCCACCTTCATTGTACAGCTTTTGTTGTATGTTGTATGTATTTGAATGTCATCACACAGCCCCCATTGGAGGATTTGTAGTGCTGCATCATGAGCCTGGGCCTGCAAGTCAGGGCACAGTAGGGGTGAGGGCAGGTTGTACAACATCATGGCATGGTAGTGAAGCAAGATGTATGTACACTGAGAAGGGGAAAGTGGGGGTTAAACAGATGCTATGTGTAAATCAGGGTTGAAGAACACTGAGAGGAAAATGGCAATTTTAAACAGCAATATATGTTTGAGTAAATTAGGGAATGAGGATCACTGAGAGGAAAAGAGTTATTTTAAAAAACAGCAGATGTTTCCGTAAACCAGGGATGTAATGTCACTGGGGGGCGTGGGTGGCGCTGTGGTCTAAACCACAGAGCCTAGGGCAGGGATAAGCAAACTTTTTCAGCAGGGGGCCGGTCCACAGTCCCTCAGACCTTATGGGGGGCTGGACTATATTTTGAAAAAAAATATGAACGAATTCCTATGCCCCACAAATAACCCAGAAATGCATTTTAAATAAAAGGACACATTCTACTCATGTAAAAACATGCTAATTCCCGGACCATCCGCGGGCCGGATTTAGAAGGTGATTGGGCCGCACCTGGCCCCCGGGCCTTAGTTTGGGGACCCCTGGCCTAGGGCTTGCCGATCGGAAGGTTGGCAGTTCAAATCCCCACGACAGGGTCAGCTCCCGTTGTTCAGTCCCAGCTCCTGCCCACCTAGCAGTTCGAAAGCATGTCAGGTGCAATTAGATAAATAGGTAGACGGCGTTTCCGTGCGCTGTTCTGGTTCACCAGAAGTGGCTTAGTCATGCTGGCCACATGAACTGGAAGCTGTCTGCGGACAAACGCCAGCTCTCTTGGCCTATAGAACGAGGTGAGCTTGCAACCCCAGAGGCGTCCGCGACTGGACCTAGCGGTCAGGGGTACCTTTACCTTTAATGTCATTGAGAGGGAAAGAGTGGTGATTTTAAACAATGGTAGAGGTTTGAGTTGAGCGACACTGAGGAGAGAAAGTGTCAGATTATAACAAGGGTTGAGTATAGTAACAAGGGAGTTTGAAAAGGCTCCTATGTGCTCACTTTTTGGTGTTAGCTTCTGTATTGTACTTATCTCTGCTATTTCTCCTTGGTAAAACTCTTCTTCCTTTGTTGTTGTTTTCCTTCACTGGAGGTTTTAGAGTACAGGTTGGACGTCCATCTGCCGTGGATGCTTTGGCTGAGATTCCTGCATTGCAGGGAGTTGGACTAGATGATCTTGGATTCCCTTGGAAACCCTACTATTCCATGATTCTATGGTAATGGGACACATTACTCAGCACTACATTAGATATAACCTAATACTAATACAAACAATATCAGTGTTGTGCACCCCCCAAGCTTTGGCATTGGGGATGGGGAATAGAGAAGAGTTCAGTTCTGGGACTTATTCCCCAGGGTAACTGGGGGAGCCTCCTTGCTCTAGCAAATGAATGAGATGATAATCAGGCTTTTGGATTTATTTGTGACAGATTAGCATAGGGGAAGTCAGAGAATGAGAAAAAGAACCAAGCAGAGCCTGTATACTTATTTGCTGTCTTTTGTGTGGTTAATGTCGCAGTTCCTACCCACCTCACGTGAGCTCTTTAAGTGGCAACACTTGTTTGCATTTCTAATTGAGAGCCAAAGGTTGCTTTTCCGGAGACTGAAGATCTTTTGTTAGAGCTTGATAGGTTCTACAGGTTAAGCCTATGCAGTCAGAATCAAACATACTTAATTCAATGGAATTTGTTCCCAGGAAACTGCACACAGGTTTGCAGTCATGCTGATCTTAATGAACTTGTATAACATGCTATGTACTGCTGCCTTTTGGTGTGTAAGAGTGAGGATAAATTTGGATTATGAGAATTTGGGGGAGGGGGATGCCTATCATTGAGCTTTGACAGTCCCGGCTCAGCGTAATTGTCAGAGAAGTTACAACAGAAGCCAAAAGGAGTTTGAGGAAGAGGGGATTGCTTTGGGGTGTGAGGGGTTGTAGCTCAATGGAAGAGCACGTGTCATGGTCCTAGGATCAAGCAATAATCTGGACACAGATCACCCTGGATGTCATCCCTGTGAAGAAATCCACTGTCCTTTAAGTCATGGAACCTCTAGTTCCTTCGGCTCAGTCTGAGACTGAAAACATTCTCTGAATTCTCGGCATCTTCAGTTTAAATTTCCAATTTAAACTATCATGTGGGGGCAAGGGAAAGTGAAATTTACAGATTCCAGTTTTCTATAGTGTTAGGCAAGTTCCAGGTGAAAGCACAAAAATTAGATTCGTTTCTCAATGTGAACGAAAGGTAAACTGCCATGAAATGGGGCTGTCATTTTTAACAATGCCTCTCTGGAGTTAGAAAATCATCATGCAGTCGATAATAATATTATGCATATTCTGTGGGCAAGTTGGGACTCTGCTGCTAAATACAAAGAGAGTTAATATTCAGGCATTCATGTGTCGGCAATCACGAAGGCACAAAAAAGGCACAGCAGGACTTCCCAGGCAGATGAAAAAAAATATTTTTAAAAAAGCTGTTGAAGTTTCAAAAAAAGATAGAAAGCAATAAACTAAGTAGCACTAGATTGGGTAATGAGTCAAATGCAAACCTGGACTCAGAAACCTTAGGATGGTAATAATAATAATAATACTATATTTTTTAAAATGAAAGTATATCAGCAAGAAGTTAATTACCATTGGAGAATTATTCTTCAGGTTCTTTCTACATCTATTTCTTTTTTGAGAATTGCACCTTTATTTCTTAAAGGAGTATTTCTACATGGGTTTGAAAATCAGGGGTCTACGGAAAAGTTAGGTCATGATCCAGCTGCAGAAGTGAAAGGGAAGCTTGGCAAGGCTTCTGTCCCAAGGCAACTGGCTGGCTGGCTGGCTATCTAGCTATCTAATATCCTATGTTTCTTCTGTCATGGGACTCTATGACATACATATGGGTCCACATGACCCACCCACTAAACTGGCCTGGACCTGCTTAGCTTCTGTGATTTTGCTGTACTGCATGGCCTGCAGATGTACAGTATAATAATAATAATAATAATAATAATAATAATAATAATAATAATGCCCATCTGGCTGGGCCACTCTGGGCAGCTGACAGCATATCTAAAAACATAAAACATCCAGTGTTACAAACCTCTCGATACAAGACTACCTTTAGAAGCTTCAAATTCAATTACGTTATTTTTGTGCCACTCACTAAATCTCCATGAGTGAGGCTCACAGGTAGCCCCATGGATGCAAGAAAAGAAGAAGAGTTTGGGTGTGATACCCCACCTTTCACTCCCCTTAAAGAGTCTCAAAGAGGCTAACATTCTCCTTTTCCTTCCTCCCCCACAACAAGAACTCTGTGAGGTGAGTGAGGCTGAGAGGCTTCATAGAAGCGTGACTAGCCCAAAGTCACCCAGTAGCTGCATGTGGAGGAGCGGGTTCACCAGATTCCAAGTCCACCGCTCTTACACTACACCACACTGTAAGCAAGCTGCATTCCTCAGGCCCAGTGTCACCGCCTAACATGCAGGGGCATCGGCTGGGACCCACACATACTTTTAGGGTCCACCAGGATCAGTGTTTTCCTTGGGGACCTGAGCTGGCCGTATTTAAAGCATTTCTTTCTTTGAAAAGCTGCCCAGTCAAAGACCAGTTCAACGATAAAGAGCCATAAGATAAGACTTTCCTTCAAGTTACCCATCAACATGGAGCGGACTGAGTAGGCAACACAAAGGTCACCTATTCACAGTCACCCGCCACTTTGCTGAGATGCACTGCATTTCAATTTATAGTCTTCATCTCTTAACTTTGTATCTATATGGATCAATTAGCATGTGGCTATTTTGTGTAAATCCTTCTGGCAATGAATTTCCACTTCTTGATGCGTAAGTGACCAACCTACTT
Source organism: Zootoca vivipara (assembly GCF_963506605.1). Taxonomy (NCBI): domain Eukaryota; kingdom Metazoa; phylum Chordata; class Lepidosauria; order Squamata; family Lacertidae; genus Zootoca; species Zootoca vivipara. Next base: position 81,011,094 of record NC_083282.1, on the reverse strand, counting down.
GGGGCCCCTAGAGATGGCAGAGCTGTGTCTCCCAGCCTTCTCTGTGGCCCGACTTCTGAGTGCGCTGCATGGTGGGCAGCGGTCTTCCCCATGTGGAGAGATCATTTCTGCCCATTCAGGCTCCAACTTCATGCTGCTTCTGTCATTGCAGTTTCTTGCCTGCCCTTCACCGTAAGATCCCAGGGCAAGTTACCTCATTTTAAAAGTACTCTACTCCCAACTTTCTAGCCCAAGTAGTTTGCCTTCCCTTTATCAAACAGTGTATTTTATTTTCTTGCTTCTTTCTGATTTTAGTTCCCAGCAGGGTTGATGACAGACCTCACAAGCTAGCTCCTGCCCCTGTCTTCACTACCATTGCTCACTTGTTTTGTCATGCCCACCTCCTAAAAACAAAAGACCTCCTAAAAACCCAGGCCTTTTCTTTTCTCTATTCAACAGGGATAGGAGCAGCTGGTAGGGTTTCCCTTTTAGGGCCACCTACATTCCCACTTCCAGTGGTCGGGATGTCCCTTCAAAGGTGGGTGTATTGGTCACCCTCCATTCTGCCACAAGCATTGATGGGAAACTGACTCACAGAGCACCATTCCAGATGGTGAAATTATGGTTGCATGATACTTTAATTTCCAATCTGATTAAGACAAGCACAGGGAGCCTTTAAATATTTTGGACTCAAACTCTGTTGGAAGTGCAACAGCTGGGATCATTCATTTTTATAACTTAAGGGGTTAATTCTGTCCTTCGTGTTAGTCAACTGCCCAAGAGGGGTGTGTGGAATTGTTTGGCAACCAGGTGGACTGGTATGATCGCCACTAAGGCAGCATGTGCTCTGACTGGCTGTACCGTCATACCCTGGATCCCGAACGCCTTGGTACTCGAACGTTTTGGCTACCAAACGCCGCAAACCTGGAAGTGAGTGTTCCAGTTTGCAAACGTTCTTTGGAACCCAAACATCTGATGGGGCTTCCACAGCTTCCTATTGGCTGCAGGAGCTTCCAGCAGCCAATCAGAAGCCTCACTTTGGTTTCCGAACATTTTGGAAGTCAAACAGACTTCCAGAACAAATTCCATTCGACTTCCTAGGTACAACTGTATAGGTCTGAAGCAGCTTTCCTCTGCATGTTTGGCTGAATATTTCCTGCTTTCTATAAGACATGAACTAAGTAAGGCAAAAAATTCTCTGTTCTTTTCTCTTCAAGTCATACACCTTTTGCTCAGTTTGCTCAACAAATTGTTATGAGGACTTCCCTCTCTGGTCTCCATTTGTGTTATTTAAGTGACTTTGCTAACAAACTCCCATCATGCCTGACCATGGTGTTTAACAACATCTAGAGGGTTACAGTTTCTCCATCCCCAGACAATGGTAATAAGGTTTTGAACCTAGAAGCTATAAATAAAAGTAAAAAATGCCCACACAGACACACTTTACCTTTGCAGCAGTTTGTTTCTGTGCCTTCGCAGCCCATTAATCACCTTTTTCAGGTTAGGAAGTTCAGCGGCAGCAAGGCTATAACTTTAGAAAAGCTTAATGAAAAATAATATTGGTTTCCTCTTTAAATGCATAGATGTGCCTTCAGCGATACTTCAGAGTCAGTTGGAAATTCATTTCTAGGATTCAAACAGTAACAATACATCTTATTATTAAATGTGCAACACAGGGGGTTCTCCTGGCAAATAAATCTCCTGACAGCACCAAGTTCTCCAGGACTTTCTCTTCCGTTCCATTTCGGAGTCCTTCCATTTCAGCCATCCCCTAGGCCTTCTTCTTGCCCCCTCTCTAAAGGATTTGTTTTCTTCCCATCAGCTGTCCTTTCTTCTATTGCTCTGCTGTCTGGTAAATCATTTTTGTCAAGATAACTGGAGTTTCAAGGGCTTGATGCACAGGTTAAAGTCAAAGGCACATATTTATTCTTTCCCTTAAAACCAATGAATCAATTTTCTCTCGCCGGCACCCGCAAGCAACTTCTCTTCTAAGAAAACATTTTCCTCTTTTTTCCCTTTTCACTAAACACTCATGATGAATACATCTTGGAGCTGAGAAACATCTCCAGCTCTTCATCTTATTGCCCTATCTTTCTGAGATTCACAGAATGAACATATTAAAAGTCTGGCATTATTAGCATGTGTGTGTGTTTGCTGCAATTTGCTCGTGGGTGCTGTTCCCTTTGAGGGGAGAGGGATCGTTGGGATTTTTTATCCCACATAGCAGCAAATTTACCAGGTCACTTTTTAATAGGGCGAGTCCAGAAAAACAAAAACTCGCCTGTGACTAGAGGAAAGATAGCCTCTAGTGCTGTTCCACAAATGTTTCTATTATGACTGAGAATTCTGTGGACATAAGGATAGCAAAATTGCAGCTAAGAAACTCAAATCATATATATGATTGACATGGAAATTAAACCAATACCCAGACTTTAACATTTACTTGCAGAAACGTATAGCTGAATTAAAGCATAATATTTACAGTCACATGCTTCTCCAAGAATGAATTTACAATATCTTCTTCTAACTTACAAACAATTGTATTTTCTGCTTTTTCCAGAACTCAGCACTCAGCCTTCTGTATCTCAACTAGGTCATGCCTTGCAGCTCCTATGAGAGATTTCCACTTTTACTGTATCCTGAAGCTTTGCTCTTGTTCTTTCAAGCAAAGAAGCACTCCAACACTCTTGGAATTTTATGAAAAGAAATTTTGAAAAAATGGAGGTTGGCAAAAATTTTGTTAATGGGCTTAATGGTATTTATTCTGAGCAAAGAGCGAAGATTATTGTAAATAATGTGGTATCAGAAGAGATAAGAATTGAGAAAGGAACAAGACAAGGGTGCCCACTCTCCCCCCTGTTATTTATTTCTGTCCTAGAGGTTTTGCTGAATATGATAAGGAGCGATGAAGGTGTCAAAGGGATTACAGTGGGTTCAAAACAATATAAGTTAAAGGCCTTTGCAGATGATTTAGTATTGACTTTTCAGAATCCCGAACAGAGTGCAGTGAGAGCACTGCAGATAATTGAAGAATTTGGCAGTGTGGCGGGTTTTAAGCTGAATAAAGGGAAAACTAAAGTATTGGATAAAAATATGACATTACAAGAGAGACAGAATATAGAGGAATGCACAGGACTGAAATGTGTAAAAAAGGTGAAATATCTAGGAGTTAATATGACGTCAAAAAATTTGAACTTGTATAAAGATAATTATGAGAAATTATGGAAAGAAATCCAGAGAGATTTGGAAGTATGGACGAGGTTAAATTTGTCTTTAATGGGTAGAATAGCAACTGTTAAAATGAATGTTTTGCCGAGAATGTTGTTTTTATTCCAGGCCCTACCGATAGTTGACAAAATGAAATGTTTTCTAGAATGGCAGAAGATATTGTCTAAATTTGTCTGGCAGGGGAAGAAGCCAAGAATTAAATATAAACTTTTGACTGATGTTAAAGAAAGAGGAGGATTTTCCCTGCCGGACTTAAAGATTTATTTTGAAGCTGCTGCTTTTTGTTGGTTGAAAGATTGGTTTCTGCTAGATAATGATGATTTGTTGGATTTAGAGGGTCATGATAATGCATTTGGTTGGCATGCATATTTATGGTATGACAAAGTGAATTTGCATAAAGGCTTTAAAAACCATATAATTAAGAAATCATTGTTTAATGTCTGGATGAGATATAAGGATTTGCTGGAAAGGAAAACTCCTAGGTGGATTTCACCACTTGAGGCAAAGAAACCTAAAAGGACAAATATGGATGAGAATAGGTTGAAATATAAAGACATTTTGATGGAAGTGGGAAACCACTTTAAGATAAGACCATATGAACAATTGAAAGATAGGTTGAGCGACTGGTTTCAGTATGTGCAGATAAATGAAGCATTTAAGCTAGACAAAAAATTAGGATTCCAATCAGAAAAATCGAAATTAGAGACGGAGTTATTAGAGACAGACCACAAGAATTTGTCCAGAATGTATAATTTGTTGCTAGAATGGCATTTGAAAGATGAGCAAACAAAATCAGTTATGATCGAATGGGCCAAGGATCTGGGTCACAATGTGATGATGTTGGAGTGGGAAAAACTGTGGAAGAAGGGTATGAAATTTACGGCTTGTATGGTGTTAAAGGAAAACTTGATGAAAATGATGTATAGATGGTACCTGACGCCGGTCAAGTTAGCTAAAATGTACCACAAAAGCGACAATAAATGTTGGAAATGTAAGCAGGATGTTGGCTCATTCTACCATATGTGGTGGACATGCCCTAAGATAAAAGGCTTCTGGGAAATGATTTATAATGAATTGAAAAAGATGTTTAAAAACACATTTTTGAAAAAACCGGAAGCCTTTTTACTTGGAATAATTGGGGAAGAAATCCCCAAGGACGATGTTAATCTGTTCATGTATGCCACCACAGCTGCTAGGATTTTAATAGCAAAATATTGGAAAAAAGAGGAATTGCCTTCGAAGCAGGAATGGCAAATGAAAATGATGGACTATATGGAATTGGCAGAATTGACAGGAAGACTCCGGGACCAGACAAATGACAAAGTTTTTAAAGACTGGAAGAAATTTAAAATGTATATAGGGAACGTATTTGATAATTAGAGTTTGAATATCCAGGAAAATAAAGAGGTTAAGGCATTAGGGAAATAATAGAAGATTAAAAGTTTGAAATTAGGGTAGATGATATGAAGATGAATTATTTTTGAAGTTTTTAAAGGGATTACATGATGGGTAAGAAAGATGATTTAGAAACTGCTATAGAAGTTTATAAAAATGAAAATCAGATAGTAGGGAATTGGGGAAGCCGGAAGACAATGATTATTAAAATGGATGAGAAATGATATATTTTTCTGTTTTATGTTGTTTGATTTTTGTATTTTTGTATGTTTTTTGTATTTTGTATGTTTTGTTGATAAAAGATTAATAAAAAATATTTATTTTTTTTAAAAAAAGAAGCACTCCAACACTCTATTCAATTTAGCAGTGTTCACAGTGGATTCTAAAACATAGTCCTCTTGCTTCACATAAAACGGATTCTCTCCTTCACTAGATACCTCCCATCTGAGCAACGTTAACCAATCACATTAGAACTACTAGAGAATTCTCTAGAATTCAATTGCCAGCCAATCAAACGCAAACACATAGCAATGCATACAAGCACTTACAATTTCTGTGAATTAAATTCTTATGCTTAAATAAGTTCAACAAAAGTTCTAAACAGGCTAATTCTGAAATAGTTCTCATGCTTCTGCAAGGACATAAGAACCTTGCTGGATCAGAAAAAGGCCTTTCTAGTCCAGCATTCTGTTGTCACATAGTGGCTCTCTCCCACTAATGCCACAACAGCTGGTATTCAGACTCACATTGCCTCTGTTACTGTTGCTAATATATATCCTTCAAGACTAGCAGTCATTGACAGCTTTGCCTTCTTTGTCTAGTCCTCATGTACAGCTGCCCGTGTTTGTGGCCATCACTGTTACTTTGGGGATCCAATCAATGCGAGGGCATTCCAATTCCTGGCCAATGCACCAAAGCTATTGGGGTTTTTCCATTAAGGTTTGATTTTGCTCACCAGCAACCCAGTGAGACAGGGAGTAAAGCACAGCCAGAGATAACGACAAGCGAGTCAAGATTGTCACACAAACACATCTATTGGTTTGTTGGTGTGCTAAACTTAGTGGCATGGTGAAATCTGAAGAAAAGAAAGCAACTTGAAGCAACTTAAATATTACGAAATTTAAAGAAAATAAAGAGAAAGTCAAGCGACTTAAAGCAATGAAACATAAGCTCCAGAAAGGTATTGACAAGGTAATCAATGAAAGTAATAAATGAAGTCCCCTTCTACGTTCCACCAGCCCATCTAGTTGTGAAACAGACTTGCTTAGTCACCTAAGTGTATGAGTGGGCTGGCAATTAATACATAGTTGTGAATCCATGAGTTTGTGGTCTTCAGCTGGGCAAAGCATGCAAAGCAGAGTTGGATAGCTAGCAGGTAGCAAGAAAAAATGGAGTTATTCAAATCCCCTTCACCATTTTGTTTAGTCTTTCTGAATCATTTCCAAACACCACAGCAACCTTTATGTGGTAAGACTGTACACAGAACTGTACACAGTATTCCAACTGAGATGTGTACAATGGCATTATGGCCTTGGCAGTTTTACTTTCAATCCCTTTCCTAATGATCCCTAGCATGGAATTTGCCTTTTTCACAGTTGACACCTGATGCTTCTAATGGTACTCCTATGCACCACTTGAGGCAGGCCGCTTCATCCTGGTGAATGGCACAGCTGCTCCTGGCTAACATGAGTTCCACTGCAAGCATTTCGAACCATTCTAAGGACTGGTTCAGCAAGCATAAAGCAACTTACGTTGTTGATTTCTTCAAGCTAAAATATGATCACTTCAAGTTCATAATGTTTCTCAATCCACCTGCACATTGAGTGAGCACCCAGGGTTCTTCTCCAATCAGACTTATCTTGGTTCAACACCTTTTATAATAATAAAAAAAACAGGACATTTTTAAGGAGCATCAGAGAAGTGGTTCTATAAACAACACACATGCTGGGAGAAAGGGAATGTGATTTTTGTGAGATGTGTCTTGCTAGGGAATGGGAAAGATATATAGAAGAATGGATTTAAGGAGCAAAACCAACCTCCAAGTTGTAATCTTGAGTTGTGAGGATGATAAAGAACCCTGAATTATGGATGTGGTTCCATAAAAGGTATGATGAATCAGACCAAAAACCTATCTAGTACACCTCCCTCTCCTGTGCCCAGCTAGATGCCTTTGGATGCTCACAAGTAGGACATTGTTGTTCCTGCATTTCAGAGACATACAGTCTAGAGTTCCTTAATCACTTGTAGACAAATAATATTATTATACTTCTTTATTATACTTCTTTGTTTCACTTCTACACTCCCTAGCTTTGACTTACCCAAGGGATGGAGAGGCTGTGGCCCTCCGGTTGTTGTTGGACTCTGACTCCCATCAGCCACAGCCAACATCACCAACTTTCAAGGGTGAGGGGATCTGTAGTTCATCTGGTGGGCCACAGGTTCCCCATTCCTGACTCTCACCATTGCCCTAAACATAGATAGTAAATGAATCCCATTTATATACTTCCCAGTGTTTTGATTCTAAACTTTGAAATGTTAGGTTGGGAGGAATCTACCCTTGATAGTAGACTATGAGTTGGCAATTGTGGTGCATGAAGTGACACAACCACTGACCCTTCCTCTTGGGGCAACAGTGAGGGAGACGGAAGAATCACATTGGTGTTGGGGAACACAGGTGTCTATGTATCTGCACCCAGCAACAACCTGGTGCTCTCTGGCCCTTACTGGTACCCTTCCCCACCCTGGTCCTGCCAAGTGGTAGAGCTACTGAAGCCAAGAGGGGGCAGTGCTGGTGCCCCACTTGATATGCCACAAGGGCAAGCGAGAACACATTCCTATCAGTGACCACCTTTCCCCCTTACAAATTTCTTCCATTTGTCCTTCCTCGGCTTTGTATGAATGCCTAGAGCCATAACTTGTAGTGATTGAAAAACTGAAAGCAGAAGCTTTTACAGGGAACGTAGACTAATATCCACTGAAGACAGGAGGTGATGCCTTTTCTGCTTCTAAGCTACTTTGAGGGGGGGATATGAATCATTTGATCTGAGAAAGCTGGAGGTAGAGGGCTGCATAATGTTTCTGTTTACACCTGCTGGGCTGTAGGATTGTCCTGCAACAAGGCAAAGGACAAAATACAGACACCCTTCATTTCACTGGGGGGAGGGAAGTATATTCAGAATTAAAACTATGTTACAATATTCTTACGTTTTCCGAATTTGAAATTCAAATTTCTTCCTGAGCATATAGGTCTGATTCAATGACAGCAGATGATGGCCAACAATCCTAGACTTTCTTACCTGCGAGGAAGCCACACTGAGAACAATGGACCCTGCTTCTCTTTTTATTTTTTATTAAATTTCTATACCGTCCTTCATCCAATGGCCACAGCGGGTTTACAATATAAAAGCACAAAAATGCACAACATAGTATTAAAGTAAACCAATAACCCCTCAGAAACCCTCTTCTGTGTAGACATTAGACATTCATTTATTTTATCATCAGTCTCACCTTTCCTCTCAGGAGTCCAAGGTGTCACACATGGTTTTCCTCTTCCCCATTTTATCCTCATGACCACCTTGTGAGGTGTATGAGACTGAGAGGCAATGACTGGCCCAAGGTCATCCAGCAAACTTCATACCCTGACCCCACCAGGTCCTAGGCCAGCACATTTAACCATAGCTACATATGTATAGAATTGCATTGTCCAACACCCTGAGAGACTCCAATATGTAACATGAAGTATTGCACAATGCTAGACAAAACTATGTATAAGCAACTCCAAATCCAAATTCTATGCTTTGCTTTTTTCACTCTTACATAAAATCTGACAGAGGTGGGCAGTGGGCTGGAGAAAGGGAAACTTCTTTTCCCTCCCCAGAGTTGCCTCAACTTCTTCTCTTACCCTGTGTCCGCTTTCCCAAGAACTGGTGCATTACAGGGTGGTGTACATTGCATCAATGGATCAGGAGCCTGCAGCTTGTTTTAGTTTCTGAGCTCCTCAGGAAGGGTTCGAGGCTGAATAGGCAAACTTTGTGAGGCTGGAAGGGGAAGATGGATGACTAACCTGCACAGGCTGTCTCCTGCATCCTTCCCCACAACCTGTGAGTGTTCCCTCCCTGGACGTGCAGAGAGATCTGCAGGTGGCGGAGACAGCAGACAGAACTCTGCAGGGCCAGCTGTAATTTCACTGCCAATAACAATGAAACCGTTTAAATGCTTGGAACGTGCAAGGAGCATTACGGACAGAGGAAACCTTAAACAATATCAAGAAACACACACAAGGGGGAAACCATTTAAATGTACAGTGTGGAAAGACTTTCCCAGATCTTGGAACCCTAATGTAACATCAGCAGACTCACACAGGGGAAAACAACAGGTATTATGTGTATTTTAATGAACTTAATAGAGTTGAAGATTATATGTCATGGGTGTGTGGAGAGCATGTGTATGAACTTAACAGTGCTTAGCTTATTATTATTTTTAGTTGTTATTTTGTAAAAATGGGTTTAAAGATTATGAATGCTATATTGATTTGTTAATCATAAGACTTTTGCTGCAATTGTGATGCTTATCTTACTTTTTAGTTGCTGCTTTGCTAATAGTGTTTTATAGATTGCAATTGTGTTACTGGTGAGTTGTTGATTGTTTTATATGATTTGTGCCGTATTTGTGATGTTCCACCATGTACTGTTTGTAAGCTGCTTTGGGATTTATTTGTATGAAAAGTGGCATAGAAATACAAACAAACAAACAAACAAACACACCTGGGACCTGGGTAGCATTTGGGAGGCAGGACTTGGCATGGAACCTACAAAGAAACACAAAACACAAACTCTACACATCTGAAGAAGTGTGCATGCACACAAAAGCTCATACCAAAATAAAAACTTAGTTGGTCTTTAAGGTGCTACTGAAGGAATTTTTTTATTTTGTTTCGACTCAGACCAACACGGCTACCTACCTGCATCTAATATATGTGAGCCATTGCATGGAGTTACAAGTATTTCATGCCCTAGCAATATTATCCACCTACAATGGGGCAGGGTAAGGTATGATGCCCCCACAGATCATAACACCACTTTCACTTCATGGGTTTGATCCATCTTGGGCTTTTCCAGGTGTGCCTGTTCCTACATGAGAGAGTGAAAGTGATTGTGTTTGTGGCTTGCTTTCTAAGAAAGTGAAAATGTTTGCTCGCTTTCTTCAGTTACCTATTCTACATATAAGCAATTTCCCACGTTCTGTTTGCACATTTATTGTCTGGATTCTGTTATGATCTGTGGGGGCATCAGTCAGAATTTGTTGGCCCGCTTTCTACACCGATCAGTTCATTTGTGAACTGGAAAGGTGGGAGATATCTTAATAAATATTAAATGCAGAAAGGGGCAGAATCAGGGAGCAGCATATACAAATCCCTCCCATTGTGTTGGCTCTTTTGCTGTTATTTAACGGTAACGTCGGGTTCCCAGCTGCGTATTTCTCCCTGTGCCGCTCTGGTCATCTGATTCAGCAGAACTGCCAATGCAGATGTACTTCCATAACAATTGAGGTAGTTCTCACATTGCAGCATTCCAAAGCAACTTTTGCTCTGCCAGTGCTTCATTTTTTTATGACACTTTTTGTCCCTAGTGGTGAATTTGTGTCTGGAAACATCTGCCTTCCCTTGGCTGCATGAAATCAAGTGGTGCAGGAAATTCATGATTCAATGCAAGATAAAAGGATAGTTCCCTCAAGTCCCCCTCTCTCTTGCAGAAATGCATGTGCGTTGCATATCTCTCTGAAAATGCTCCTTACCTGTGTGCCACAGGGTTCCTCTAAAACTGGATGGAGTTTATCAGAAATAGCCATAGTAAAAGGTCAGAGGGCACCAGGAGGCCTCCAGTTGAAGTTGGAAGTTGAGACATTTCACACACCCCTCTCAACTGACCCTCCTCAACCCGCCCCCCCATTTTTGCGCATACCCACACACCCACAGTGCAGAGCATTTTCTTTCAGAAGAAGGGTGACTATCATCACCGCTGCACCCACAGAACACGGTACATATGGCCTGCATCTCCCGGAGAAAACTCCTTAATCCTAATTTTATTTTATTTTAGTCTTTGGTAGATTTACAAAAATAAACAAAACAAAATAGAACACCATAGCTGCCAAGTTCCGGCCTGAGAAATAAGGGACTGGACTGGAAGTAGCAGACGAGAAGTAGCGCTGCCGCCATTTTGGAACTGGGCAGAGCATGCTCAGAAGCTACTTTTGATGCTGCTCTGCCCTGTTCCAAAATGGCCGGCACACCAGAAGTCACGCTGCAGCCATTTTGGAACTGGGCAAAGCAGCATCAAAAGTCGCTTCTGAGCATGCTCCGCCCAGTTCCAAAATGGCCACTGCGCCAGAATAAACTGGGGGGAAACAAAAAAATCCGTTTTTTCGGCTGGGGACAGCTGGAAAAATGGGGGTTTCCCAGGGAATACGGAAGACTTGGCAGCTATGTAAAACACACACTAATAGAGTGGTACCTTGGTTCTCAAATGGCTTGGCTCCAAACAAATCGGCTCCCGAACGCCGCAAACCTGGAAGTAAGTGTTCCAGTTTGTGAATGTTTTCTGGAAGCCAAGCATCCAACGCGGCTCCCGCGGCTTCCGATTGAGTGCAGGAAGCTGCCGCAGCCAATTGGAAGACTCCCAGAATGGATAAAGTCTGAGAACCAAGGTACCACTGTAAATAAATTTTACAAAGGGGCATCATCATTTATTTATTTATACCCCACCCATCTGGCTGGGCTTCCCCAGCCACACATTAGATGCAGATACACAAATTCTTTTTTTTTTAATCAAGACTCCCTGTTTGGAACAGGGATAAGTCTCCCACTGCCCTGACTTGCCTCCAACATGAGCCCCTCTCCCAATTGGCCCTGCTTCAGAACTTGCCTCACTTTTGGCTGAGTCTGGATGAAGGATTTCAAGCAGCGTAGTCCTGTCTGAACCCAGGCTTAGCTGGCTCAGACAGAGAACCACCTATTCCAAACTCTGCTCACCTGAGCAGATCTTGGGGTGGGCTGCTTCTTTGCTATTTTCTGTGTCAGAAACCATAGCTAACAGCAAACAAAATATTGTTCTCTTTGGCTAGAAGTACATTTTTGGCACGATGAATTGGCAAACCTCCAGGGTTTTTGCTTCGCTTTGGTTTTTTCTAGAATCACCTGGATTTAAACTATGCAATATAGTTCACAATATACAACAATATGTTTAAATAATGGATTTAAGACGCACAATATTATGGTCATGTTGTTGCCATCTAGTGGCCAAAAGTTGAGTTAATTTGTTTAGAAAAATGAAGGGCAAGCATGTGTGAGAGCTCAAGCTGTTATAACCCTCCCTTCAAAAATGGATGCCACTCTGAGGCCAGTGTAAAGAAACAGGAGCAGCAGCAGCAGCATACTTGTTGAGTCACATTTCTGAGTGGAGCCTCCACAACGCATTCTGTGAACAAAGGGTCAGTGTGTTTAAACAAGTTCTTTATACACCCATGGGTGAAAGAATTTGCTTCCAGGCGAGCGGGTAATAAGACAGCTGAGTCCCTTCTAGGGTTGCCATATTTCAACAAGTAAAAACCAGAACAACCTGAAGTTGTTGAGCTTCTTTTTACAAACACGCAATTTAAGGTCTAGGACAAAGCAACACCTTTCCACCCAGTAATGTTTGGGGAAATCCAGATGTATGGAAGCCCTATGCACCTCCCATCTAGAAAGATGGCATGGAGATTTGGAAGTGCAAGGAGGCCGCAGAAGAGACTTGGTTAAGGTTGAATTGTATATTAATATTTAGATAAAGGTTGAGATAATAGAGAGCAATACTTAGATAAAAGTGTTATAGAAAATAGAATTTTAAGATAAGATATAATAAGAGATATAATATGTTAGATAAGTTAATGAAAGTTATGAGATGTTTAAATAATTTTTAAAATAGATGGAATAAGATGTGGAAAGTACTAAGGATGTGATATTTTGAAACGTAGTTGAGAGAGAAAGGAGAAAGTCAACAAGTTTAGAATTAAAGTTAGACTAAGATTATTGCCTTTTGTATTTCTTTTTAATGTATTTTTGTATTATGTATTGTTTTGTTTTTTGTATTTTGCATTTTGCACTGTGTTGGTTGTATGTTTGTTTAATGTTTATAAAACCAATAAATATATTGGGGGGGGTGGATAGAAAGATGGCATGCTTGAATGACTCAGAGACCATATGCGTGTCGGCATTTCGGTCGGGGGATAGAGGTGAGTCTGCCCCCAGGCACGCCGATGTGCATCCTCCTGGCTCCCCGGTTAGGAGCAGACCAGTGTGCATGGTGATATGTGACCCTGCTTGGTGTGTGTAGAAGCCATAAGGAAGCCATAAAGTAGAATTGTAACTACTTTATTTAGGGCTATGTACAAAGTAAAATCCAGAGCTGGGCATCTTTGCTTCCAGTCACATCAAGAGACAGAAGCGAAAGTAAAAAAACACAAAAACATCACGTGGGGAGAATAATAATAATAATAATAATAATAATAATAATAATAATAATAATTTATTATTTATACCCCGCCCATCTGACTGGGTTTCCCCAGCCACTCTGGGCGGCTTCCAACAGAAAAATAAAACACAATAATCTATTAAACATTAAAAGCCTCCCTGAACAGGGCTGCCTTCAGATGTCTTCTAAAAGTCTGGTAGTTGTTTTCCTCTTTGACATCTGGTGGGAGGGCGTTCCACAGGGTGGGTGCCACCACCAAGAAGGCCCTCTGCCTAGTTCCCTGCAACTTGGCTTCTCACAACGAGGGAACCACCAGAAGGCCCTCGGTGCTGAACCTCAGTGTCCGGGCAGAACGATGGAGGTAGAAACGCTCCTTCAGGTATACTGGACCGAGGCCATTTAGGGCTTTAAAGGTCAGCACCAACACTTTGAATTGTGCTCGGAAACGTACTGGGAGCCAATGTAGATCTTTCAAGACCGGTGTTATGTGGTCTTGGCGGCCGCTCCCAGTCACCAGTCTAGCTGCCGCATTCTGGATTAGTTGTAGTTTCCGAGTCACCTTCAAGTGCCCCACGTAGAGCGCATTGCAGTAGTCCAAGCGGGAGAAAGGAAGATAAACACAGCTTCCTTTCCCACAGGAAAGTCAGACACACAATCCATACCATTCCTTACTGCTTGAGCAGTTCGGTGTACAACTATCCCAACAATTCAGCCATAGCCCACCCTCTGGGCTACATTCCAGCCATGGACATGATGGGGTCACATAGACAGGACACACACAGACAAACACACAAAGGTACACAGACCCCTTCCTTAGTAGATCCATGTAGATCAGCTGGGGGGTGTGGTGGTCATCACCTCTCTACTCAAATGATCGACTTGATGAGTGGGGAGGAAGTGGCTTACAGTACCATCAGGACACTGGGCTCCGTAATTATGGTTTTTGGAGTGCCACTGCCCAAAGCAATGGGCTGTTGGGAGCCAGAAAAAATATTGATTGGGGAGTTCCAAATCAGGCACCCTAACTTGGAGGGTGCCCCCCCCTGCTATCCTTGAATTCAAGCGCTTTTTAAAAGACAAATGCACCCCACACCACTTACTGGCTGGGAAAGAACCCCTGGAAAACAAATTGTTTTTTCTCCTAAGCACTCTGAAAGAAAGCTAATAAATACTGAGCCAATTCTGAATCGAGCCAAAATGTTGTTGCTCCCTGGAATCTTAATCAGGTTTGGCACCAGGAAAAAAAAAACCTGATACATTTGTTGGGAGGAAGAACTAGTTGGAGGTAGCCTGAATGCCCATTTCTACCTTCACCGGCAGTAGAGGAAACATGGAGGAAGGGGGCAAAAATGGGGAAAGAATTGGGGTGGGGGTGGGGGGTGAGAGTAGCTGCAGATAATCAACCTCTTCCTTTTCCAGTTTATTTAAAAGTAGATGCTTATTTCCCTGGTTGCAAACCTGCCTACCATACACTATAGCATTACTGTATATAATGCAGAGATGGGGCCTGTGGCCCTTTATATGTGGCTGAATTCGAATTTTGCCTCAGCCAGCATTGCTAAGAAAAGGCCACTGTTTTTTTGTTTGTTTATTATTGTAGTGGAATACCACTCTTTGCCCTTCTTAACCAGTCCTTCTAGCCACCGACAGGAACTGGAAAAGCAGGGAAAGAGGGGTACCGCTTTCCAAAAGATACAAATCAGAGGGTAGAAGCTGCCACCACTTCCTTGTTCCTTAGAGCAGGGTTCAAGGAAGACAACCCCCGCTTTTACCAGGCTATGTAGACCTGAGTCACTTTACCATGACGCAGGCCGAAATTCAACCCATAGGGGTCAAGCAGTTAGGTACTGGTTTAGCTTTGCAGGCAAAAGGCACAGAAAACCACTTCCGCATTTTACGGAGGTGGTGTTGTGGGCATGGCCCGTCTCGACCCTCATGAGGGGGCTGAGAGTTCAGCCCTCTCGCGAGACGGGGTTCCCGCCTCCGTCATTCCCCAGCTGACCAATAGGGCCAGCCGGGCAGGGCTTCCCCCGCATTTAAATCAGGCTGGAGGCGGGAACTCTGCCTCTCCTTCGGCCGGCACCTTGAGCGATCGGATCCTTCTCCTTCGGTATCCCGACGGATCCTGTGAGAGCAAGGAGCGGCTGCTGTAGGGTATCGTATGTTTTCGGTGGTGTTTCATTTAGCCCTTCGTATTTCTCTCTGCCTCTAAAAAACAAACAAACAAAAAACAAAACCCTCCTCGTGAGCTACCTTTAAAGGCTACAGGGACATTGCCACACAACAGAAGACAAAGGGTCCTTTTAATACATTTATTAAAATAAAGGACAACTAAAACGGTTACACAGAAGAACATGGTAAAATATAACTAACTAAAAACATACTCATGATGAGGCTTGAGAGCAAAAGGAGTTTACTGTCCTAACACCCTCAGGCGGAAGCCATAACAAAAGAGCAGAGACAAAGGGCATGGCTAGAAGCCGTAGCTAAGAGCAAATTAACACCTCAATTCCCAAACCTTTATCCTTGAGAATCTCACCTGAGGTTCTGGTCAGGGGGCAATCATCTTGGGGTTTTAATTGCAAAGTTACCAATAGCAGGGTGATGAACATATATCTCATGATTGTCACAGATCAAGGCAGATGGGCCTTGTTTAGTCTTCTAAAGCCCTGGGACAGGAGACACTCCCTTGCTTTCCCAAGCTACATTTTTAACAGGTCCTGGGTCTGTAGATTGCGAATGGGTTGATAACCTCCTGAGCCCCTTTTAAGACTCCAATCCACATCCCCTCCCTCAGCTGTAACCATTCTCACTTTGCAATGTAAATCAGATTAGCATCTCTTCCTGCTTTTGGAGTCAGGAGACAATTTACTGACACAGAGAGGTGAGAAGGAATTTCATCTTAAAGAAGCCAGATGCCTCTTTCCCAGAAGGCTGCAGTTTTACTTATCCCACAATGCCACACTTTTACATGAACCAAAGTTTAGCACACAAAGATTTCCCAATCACACTACAATTATTAATAATGCTATCCCACCTTTTTCTCCAAGGACATCAAGGTAGTGTACATGTTTCTATCCTGCCTCCTCTAATCTTCACAACAACCCCATGAGGTAGGTTAGGCTGAGAGGCAACGACTGGCCCAAGGTCACCCAGTGAGCTTCATGACCAAGTGGGGATTTGAACCCTGGTCTCCCAGGTCCTAGTCTGATACTCTTAACCACCACACCACGCCGGATCATAGCTGCCAAGAACCCCGTTTTCCCCGGGGAAACCCCGTTTTTCCGTACCGTTTCCCAGCAGTCCCCCGTATCAGTTCGTCTCCCATTATTCTCCCTTATTCCGCTCCTGCCGGCGGCCATTCCCCCCCCCTGCTTTGCCCATCTATGGGCACCGAAAATGGTCAGCGCCAGCACCGGAAGTCGCATCTATGCATGTCTGGAAGTGCGTAGACGCGACGTCCGGTGTTGGCGCTGGCCATTTTTGGTGCCCATATATGGGCAAAGCAACACCGGAAGTTGCGTCTACACACTTCCGGACATGCGTAGACGTGACTTCCATTGCCTGCACCGGCCATTTTTGGTGCCCATAGATGGGCAAAGCAACACTGGAAGTTGCGTCTATGCAACTTCTGGTGTGACGCAGCTGCCGGTCCCGGATTTTGCAGTCCAGGACTTGGCAGGTATGCGCCGGATTCCCTGCCTATAAGGTGGAACCGCACCTGCAAGGCCGCAGGTTCCCCAGCCCTAGCTAGTGTTGAGGGATAAATTTGTTTCAGTAAGTAATTAAAGGCAAACCTTACCAAATTTACACTGCCTGGAAAATAAAAAAAATATGCAAACTGAAACACAGCCACCCTTCAAATTCGCACTGCTCTGAATTTTGTGGTACAGCTCTCCTGTCGTAATGAGCCCAGAATTGCACGTGTTAAGCTAAAGTGTGCATAACAATGGATATATTAACGAAAATGACATACAAAACTGCAATTATTATTTTTTGGGGAGAAATTGCTTTAAAAAATGTGCCCATTGGTCAAAACTGCACACAAAAATGTGTATATTCAGAGAAACAGGCATGCAAACGTTGACCAATTTTCATGGGGATTTTTAAAAATGCAAATTTCTGAGGAAATGCGGAGGCTTAATTTAAGACTGAGGGGGAAACAAGAAACTGAGAAACCAAAAATGACAGAAGTGTCAGTCCTTACTTGTTACTTTAATGCAGCCTCAATGTAGGAGAGATAAAATATGCTAAATTAGCTTCTTTTGCATGTTATTAAAACTTTTGGATTGATGTTTTAAACAGGGCCATCACTTGAAGCATTCCAATAATACTTTCTTTTAAAAAGCCAAATCATTTGAGTGAAGCTTCTGGATTGTTCTTGGGAAGCCTCTTAGTCCCCAATCATGCCCAGCATTATTCATTCTCTCCTGCTGTGCCATCATTAGAGGAACACTTTGCATTCCCAGGGATTTTGCTTTCCAGCAGTCTGCACAAAAGATAAACCTGGCATGAAAATTTGAAAAAATAGACCTAAAAAAGAGTAATATCATCAACGTATAGTGTAACAACTTAAACATTGTCCGGAGGCTCTAATCTGGAAGACATTGCATGCATAGGCTTCCCATTCCTAGTAGGTCATGGGGGAAGACTTGCAGCAAAGACAGGGCTGGTTCTGGGAGCTAGCAAATCTGGGCATGTGCCAATGTCCATGTGACACTAGGGGCTGCACTACCAACCCCAGGACCTTTAACCTCTCTTTGTTGTCACTGCCTGCTCACCTGCCCTCTCAAAGGCAGGTACCAGAGCAGTTTAACAACCAATCTCTGTTCACAGGGAATTGTAGTTCTGGGGGAGGAGGAATAGGGGTCCCCTAAAAAGTCTCAGAACCCTTAACAAACTACAGCTCCCAGAATTATTTTGGGGAAGCTGTTTAAAGAAGAATCATAGTCCTTTAATTGTAGAGTTGAAATATGAAGCTGCAACAGAATCAAGGAGAGAGTTGTAGAGTTGAAATAAGCAGCTGCAACCCCCACTGGCCATCTTCCTCTGGCTGTTGGCATGGATTGG
Organism: Zootoca vivipara; assembly: GCF_963506605.1. Lineage (NCBI taxonomy): Eukaryota > Metazoa > Chordata > Lepidosauria > Squamata > Lacertidae > Zootoca > Zootoca vivipara. Next base: position 80,992,918 of record NC_083282.1, on the reverse strand, counting down.
GTCCAGGGAGGGCAGGAGAAGTGAATGATTGGTAGCAATTGACTCACTCTGAGCAAATTTCAGTTCAGCATGAAGCATGCCACTTTGCTATGTGATCTGGGATTTGTCTGGATCTGATGCACAGTCCTAATAAATGATATAAAGCTGTTTCACAAAAGAAATCAGAAACACAGGTTGGATGGTGTGAAGCAAATCAGCAAATGCCATATTTGAACTGGCAAAGTGGATTTATGTGTTTATACATAAAGAAACTTTCTTTTTTTAAATGAAGCAAGCAGTTTAAAAGGGGGGAGGAGTAGCCAATTTATTAAACAGGATTTGCTGTGCATTTTGCAAGGCTGTGTCAGAACCCTAGTGTTAAGCAAATGCATGAGCTCACATTGTTAATTAATTATCCCATCAGAAATGGCAACAGAATCTAATTGGGTCTGGGAAGATCCCATGTTGACAGTAGTATTTCCAGGATTAATTGCATTTACTCATAGTAGGTCTATTCTTTCCATACCTGATGGAAATATGTCTAAAAGCTTTTCATTGTACTTATTTACATATATGAGACTGCAATTCTACCTAATATGTACAGAAGAAACACAGAGGAACAATATTTTGAAACACAAAAAAGAAATTGGGGGAAAATATTTCACCAACTCCCCAAATCTCCCTCATAGCATTGAAGAGAACAATTTCTGGTGTTTACCTCATTTTACAATATACATTTTCAAGCACTTGGAGGACAGGATTAAAGGGTTATATCCAATTAAGCCAAACTCAGAACAAACTCACTGAAATCAGCATGACTAACTTACTCTGGGTATGTTGTAATGGATTCCATTCTGACCACATCTCACTTGAGGTAAGTTAAAAAGATTTGCACATCAGACCAATTCAGAGCACCAAAACATTCTCAATTATAGTATACAAACAAAACAAGTTGGTTAAAAAGCATGACAATTATAACAATTAAAAAAACAAAACGATGTAAACCGTAAGACCAGAAGTTGAAGTTCAGGGGAATCACGCCTAAACAAGTATGTCTTCAGGAGCCAGTGGGATGCCAATACTGATGGGGCCTCTCTTACTTTAGCAGGGTGGAAATTCCACGTCACTGTTGCCACCTCTGCAAAAGCCCATCTCCATGTAACCACAAGTGAGTATAGGAGGGGCTTAGACAAATTCATGGAGGATAAGGCTACCAATGACTAACAGCCAAGATGGCTGTATACAATCTCCAGTATCAGAGGTAATATGCCTCTGAATATCAGTAGTCAGGGAGCACATGCAGGAAGAGTGCTGTTATTCTTGTGTACTGTTTGTGGGCTTCCAATAGTCATCTGATTGACCATTGTAGGAACAGAATGCTGGAGTAGATGGGCCTTTGGTCTGATCCAGCAAGACTGTTATGTTCTTTTGTGGAGATACTTAAGAACTTCTATCTCAGTCACAATAAATTGGGATTGTTTCCCAAATGGAAGAATGACATTTCCTTAGATGTTTGTTCCAAAAAGAAGCAAGGCTAAATGAAAGTCTGCTTCTTTCAATTAATAATCGCAATGCCTATTCCAAGAAACAGAACTCTTTACTAAGGGGAGGCTAAATAAATCAACAAATTAATAAAGAAGTTTTTTATAATATTCCATTCCAGCTCACAGGGCTGAAACGAACGATGCACACACTACATTTTAGGGATGTATCATTTAATAAGGGTCTATATAATACATATAGACACCCCTGCTGTCATAATTATGCCTTTTTAAAATTCTGTTGCATGACTGTGTACCTTCCTTGCCAAGAACATAACAGCAATTATCTTTGGCTCTCTTGTTGCTTTAGTTTTAATGCCTTCTGCTTCATAATAATCTGAAAGAGTCTAAGAGCCTGGCAGCATTGTGAATTCTGAGATTAATGATCAAGAAGGAATGGCAAAATAATCATCAAAATTCACAAGCCAATGATTTTGTTTAAATACTGTGGGATTGAATACTATGATAGGAAAGTTGTCTGTATTGTCAGGAAAGTTGTCAGGAAGATGAAATGTGCCTTCATTTTTTAAATGTTCTAAGTCAAAACAAGAATTAAATACACATTTAAAACAAATGTTCGAATAATCAGTTATGTAGTCTGCTTCTTCATTTTTTAAAAAAGAGTTGCTTTCAGTGTGTGCCTTCAGGTGTTATGTAACATGGAAGAATCTCTGAATTATTCTTCCATGGTGTTACTTATCCTTCACCACCCAATTAAGCAACTCTCTTTATGTGTTTGTGGCCACAAGCTCCTTTTTTTCTTCTTCCTCCTACGTGTTGGACTGAGGACTTTTGAAGGCTTCTAGATGAGCCAGGAAATAGCTACTTCTTGAGCTACTTCTGGTGCAGTAGATAATATGTGTCAGACGATTGCCACACCTTGCCTGATGGGCCCTGCTACTAGGACTGAAATGGGGAAAATGTTTGGCTGTGTGCGCACATTGCAATTGCCCCCTTCGAAGGCGTCAAGGCCAGGCAACTTTGTTACCTCCCTTTGCTTTTGATCTCCTGAACTCTAGTTCGGAAATGATGTCTCATAATATGCCGACAGAAACAGCCTTCGCATGGCAGGCAATCCACTTGTTGAACTATTTGTGAATGTAAGCATCTTCCACAACTGAAATTGGACTCTATCTCATAGGAGCCAACTCCCAGGGGCCGTGGGGGCTTCGCCCCCCCACAATAAAACATTTGAGGGGGCCGGGCACCCACAGAGTTGCTGGGCATTCCCATTCAAATAGTGTGATTGATTGTGCGGGGCGGGGCTTACCCGGGCCCCCACAATATTCAAGTTGGCACCCCTGTTGCTGTCTCACTGCCAACTATTATGCATGGTAGGTTGTGCTAGCCCTCAGAGCAAAAGGGGTCAAGGAAGCCACTTGCCTGCATCTTCCTCTTTTGAAACGTAAGGCATCCAGATAGTAGATCCCCATATTCCAGTAACGGAGCTATTCTAAAGCCATACAAATGAAAGTAGCATCAATGAAGCTGCGGCAAGCTCCCTCAATAAAGATGGGAACTAGGTAACTTTACTGGGCTTAGACACTCCTTGTCAGTAACACTTGAGAGGTCAGAGAATCTGTATGAGATACTATTAGCATTTGCTAATATCCAGCACCAAGGACTCTTAACTATGTGACCACACTTTCTCCTCAGCCAGAGGATTAAGGCAAGGATGAGACGTCTAAACTAAATGGAAGTTTATTTAAACACACTTGTTGAGGATTAAAGCTTACTGTTATAAGGCGCAATACCTCATCTCAGTCAAAAACACTTTACATAAATAATTAAGAGCTGGCCTTAAAACTTCCACTTTATAAACTATTTCCTCCTAGAATGGTTATTTGTTCTACTAAGCCAATACAACACTTCCAGCCCCTATATAGTACATATCTAGTCAACTCATTTCTAGCTGTGTGACCATTCTGGTACATTTTTCAGAGTGGAAAGGTCCTCCTTGCTCTACAACAGTGATGGCGAACCTATGACACGCGTGTCAGACGTGACACGCAGAGCCCTCACTGCTGGCACGCGCCCCATCGGCCCATTTGCGCTGTTGTTGTTTTATTCCCCCCCCCAATTTGTTCTCCCGCTCCTCCTCACCTACAGCTTGTCTCCGCTGTTAAAACCCATTGTCTCTGCTGTTAAAACTCGGATCCTTTGTTGTTGTTGCTGCTGCTGATAGCCAGAGATTGGTTTTTTAATCCTTTCTGTGCTGTTTTTTCTGGCGCTTTGGCAGACGATGATTGGGTGTAACAGCGTTCATTTTTTAACCCATTCTGTGCTGGTTTTTTTGGCGCTTTGGCAGACTATGTCGGTGCTGCGTGCTAGTTCCAGCAAAGGTATTATTCGTCATTTATTTCTGTTCTCTTCCCCCCCAAAAGCGCAGCAGCTTTGGGGCATCCCCCTAAAAAAGCTAAGCAACTTTTGCACCCCCCCAAAAAACCCTCCAAAACTTTGGTCAGGAGCTCCCCCCAAAAAGCTCAACAACTCTGGGCACTAAATAAGGGGTTTTTGGTTTGGTTTGGTTAAATAATTAGTTTTTGGTTTATTAAATACAGTTATATATTACAATTATACATTTTTGTTATTTAAACTATAAATATCGCGAAATTATGGTTTTTTTCTCGAAGTGACACACCACCCGAGTTATGCTCGGTTTCTTGGCGAATTTTGACACACCAAGCTCAAAAGGTTGCCCATCACTGCTCTACAACCTTTATACCAGGAAGAGTTGAAACAATGGGCATGAACTACCTGTGTAGCTCCAGGTGAGGAGAACTGCATCTGAAAATGGGAGATGTGCACAAATAATAATAATAATAATAATAATAATAATAATAATAATAATTTATTTATTTATACTCCGCCCATCTGGCCGGGTTCCCCCAGCCACTCTGGGCGGCTTCCAGCAAAATATTAAAATACAATAATTCATCAGATATGAAAAGCTTCCCTAAACAGATTTTGGTGGAGAACAGGATGGTGAGATAAAGATTTCCATTCAACCGTATGGTTGTATCCTTCCACTGAGGATACAGGACAGGGTTGAAAATGATTCAAGGGTTACACAAAGGAAGAATGACCAGAACCAGAACAACAGAAATGATATATTTATTTGTCTTGACAAAGGAAGACAGCAGGGCTGGATCTAGACACGTTCAATTCAGTTAAACATGTTGTAAACTCATACAGGGAAATCCGGTAGGGAAAGACGGGACTCCACTGTGCCATCTGGTGCCACAGTGTTATATCGCGGCACAACGCGTATAAAATGATTTTTCTTTACCAGTCTAGCTGATTCCCAGGTTTTTGAATAGCATGTGATTCTTTGTCGGACAGATAGCCTTGTTTTACAAAATACCAACAAAGTTGGTTAAATACAAGTCAACAACAAAGCTGTTAATTGTCTAGGGAGGCAGCGCTGCAACGTTTTATTCAGAGCTGTGCATATTGCTTTAATTTAACTAAAGACTCTCGCATGCAACCACTAATAGCATCTTAACCTTTTTTATGAAAAAAGATGATAACAATCATGACATAGTGACATTTCCTCTTTTTAGATAATAGTAATTCCAAAGGAATACTACATTTCTTCTCTTTGGCTCACTTCAGAGGCAAAAAGAAACAAAGGGCGGTGTCTGAAGTACAGTGACTGGAGGATGCTGTATGCAAGATAAACATTTCTAAATGTCACCCGAGAATTCAACACTCCATAGAGTATACGTAAGACTAATGGTAATATTTACAGATAATGAAGGAGGACATTCAGTACTGTATGAGAATATAACAAAAGTAGAACTCATTTCGTGCTATGTATAAGCACCGATGAGGTACTTTATAACTAAAAATATATATTCCCAGTCATAAATCAGTACTATTCCTTTGGTGTGAATGGTCACATGATTTTTTTTGGAGGGGGGGGGCTAAAAATCTTGCTCACAATAAATAATTGGTTGAACTGCCTTTCCTTTTTTAAAGAGAAAATCTTGAAATTATTGCAACTTTAGAATAAATGTATTTATTTGTGTATTCATATTGTATATTTACTGAGGGTGTGCACTGCAGCACTGGGAATCAACCTAATGTGTTCCGGGTGTGCTCCACAGCTTTCTAATGATTGAGGTCCAAATCAGATCGATTAAATCTGAAGTTCTGTCCCCACCTCCAAATTATAATGTGGAATCCCAAAATGCAAGAAATAAAACAAAACCTTTTCACATAAGCAGACAAAGGATCCCGCCCCCCCCCCCGCCCCCTGGATGATTAATTCTGCCAAACTGAAGGGAGAGCCTTCAGTGAACCTTTAACATTTATTTTTAAGAGGGGGACTATCTAACTTAATTTACTGGCAGCTTTGAATGCAATTTGCAGGCATAGTAGTCCCTTCTGGGGGGAATGAAGCTTGCCAACTTTCAGAATGGTAGATGCAATAGTTTTCTCATGAGGGAAGACTTCACCATTTTGAAGTGGATAAAATAGAAATAGCTTAAGCTCCCAGTTGTCCATGATTGTCAGACTGATTGCCCCCTGTTTTGTGGGCAATCAGTCTGAAAACTGGTAACATTAGGGACATTCCCTGGAGTAAGTGGGTAATAACAGCCTGGCAATGAGCGGTACAAACTGAGAGCTTACTTAAGGCACAAGCAGGGTTGGAGTTGGGGAAGCAGCAGGCTTAGAGGAAGAAGGAATAAACTGTAGTAAAAGTATTAGTAATACCGAAGAGCAATGATTTAACCTAATGAAATCACAGATGCTCTAAAAGTGAAGAGAGGAGGATGAAGCTTTGAACAAGCAAGCAAGAAACTGGGAGGGGAAACAACTGGAAATAAATAAAAAGTAACAAACATGCAAAAAACAGTATGTGTGTGTGCAGGGCCGGCTCTAGGCGTAGGCTGGGTGGCGCTGGGTTGGTAGGGGGGTGCTGCGCCAGGGCACCCGACCTGCTTAAGACGGCCCTGTGTGTGTGTAATCACACCTGCACCTTATGGTTCAAGCACTTTTATACCACTTTAACACTCATGGTTTCTCCCCAAAGAATCCTGGGATCTGTAGTTTTGAACTGTCATGCAGTATGTAGGAGGGGAAATTAATCTCACTAATGGTTTGGGGGATGAATTTTCTACCCAAATGAGATTCCCACCATTTGGGGGGTTATTTTGTTTTATTTGTTTGTTTCATAAAATTTATACACCGCTTGAGTGTAGAAAACCTCAGAGAGGTTTACAAACTTTCAATTACAAACCATTGGAAGCAACTTCATTAAAACTGAGTACTGACATTAAATAATGCTAATACAGTGGAACCTCGGTTTATGAACACCTCGGTTTACGAATTTTCGGTTTATGAACGCTGCGGACCCATCTGGAACGGATTAATTCACTTTCCATTACTTTCAATGGGAAAGTTTGCTTCAGTTTATGAACACTTCAGTTTATGAACAGACGTCCGGAACCAATTACACTCATGCTTCGGGTTAAGAATGCTTCAGGTTGAGTACTCTGCGGACCCGTCTGGAATGGATTAATCCACTTTCCATTACTTTCAATGGAAAAGTTCTCTTCAGTTTATGAACGCTTCAGTTTAAGTACTCCGCGGACCGTCTGGAACAGATTAATTCACTTTCCATTACTTTCAATGGGAAAGTTCGCTTCAGTTTATGAACGCTTCAGTTTATGAACAGACGTCCGGAACCAATTACACCCATGCTTCGGGTTAAGAATGCTTCAGGTTGAGTACTCTGCGGACCCGTCTGGAATGGATTAATCCACTTTCCATTACTTTCAATGGGAAAGTTTGCTTCAGTTTATGAACGCTTCAGTTTAAGTACTCCGCGGACCGTCTGGAACAGATTAATCCACTTTCCATTACTTTCAATGGGAAAGTTCCCTTCAGTTTATGAACACTTCAGTTTATGAACAGACTTCCGGAACCAATTGTGTTCATAAACCGAGGTACCACTGTAGTTTTGTAGGGTGCTTTTCCAACTCCACAACGGGCCTTTTCTGTGGTGGCTTCCCACTTATGGATCGCTCTCCCCAAAAAGCTTGCCTGGCACCTTCATTACATATCTTTAGACGCCAAGCAAAAATGTTTCTTTTCAACCAGGCCTCTCGCTTGGGCTGATTAACATGTTCTTTTAAATGTGTTCGTGAGAGAAGTGTTATTAGTTTGTTTTTGGTCTTTTTATTATGTATTTTGTGTTCTCATTTTGTATTTATATTGGCAACTGCCCTGTGATCTTCAGATGAAGGGCAGTATACAAATTTAATAAAATAAACAGTTAAGAAGTCTGCAGCTAAACTCTCCTCAGTTAGAAAAAAATGTGATCTGTGCCAACTCAACACAGTTTCTTCACATTTCATTGACCATTTGTCTATAAAAAAAATTATGGGATGTTCTACTACCTGGAGCCACTAACATTGTCTGGGATAGTAAGTACAGCCCAATGGGGGAAAAAAATCAATGGATTTGGGGTCATCTCATTCTTCAGGGTTTTCTTGTTTTGTTTCCAGAAGAAAAACAGTAAATAGTAACTAACTCGTGGTACAGATGAAACTTCTTGGCAATATCCTAGGAGGACTACTCTGTAGGTCTACTTATGTGTAAATTGCACAATAGAAAGTGTCTCAGGTGGGATAAATTGGATGAAGGTTAAGGGTGCTGAGAGTTGTTAGGAAACTCCTAGTTGCATCACGGAGCTACAATTCTCAGACTACAAGAAGTCTGCGCAAACCAAAGGATAAATAATGGAAGACAAATGGAATGAAAAACAAATAATTAAAGTAGATGATATTTGTTGGGAAATGGAAAGTGATCTGAATAAAAGGGGGAAAGCCATACAACTGTACTGAGGGAGAAGGATAATGTTTTGCTACCACCAGATGGAAATATTTACAGTATTTCTCCCAGGCTGCCTCCACAAAACAGCCTAAAACTAACTTGGGCATGTGAAAGAAGAGAGAACACTTCTAGGTAGCGACAGGGTCAGCTCCTAAGTGCAGGTGGGTAAAATAAGCCTTGTTCTGGACGTGAACTGCACATGGGGTGACTTTGTTGGGTGGCATGCAACTTGGAGAGCAGTGGGGGACCACCATTATGTTTTCCCCATGTTGTGATCACGAACCACCCTGAGGGCCTCTTCTAAGTCTCTCCCTTGGTCACCTAATGAGTCCCCCTAGATGCTTGGCTTGCATCACAACAGGGTTCAGCGCTGGGTCGTACCCCTGTTGGGAGATTCATTCCCCGTGTGAAGTCAGGACCTTTTCCTGACATCCCCAATGGCGTACCGTTGCATCAGCAGGGGCTGAATGGAATGAAGAAATGATCATACTGCTATGATCCTGCTATGATCATACTGACCCTGCTTTCTGCTGTAGTCAATAAAGATTTGGCCTGATTTCATCCAACACCTAAGTCTTGTATCAGTTATTTCACTGCTCTTACAGGTGCTTGTACACTTTGCATCTGCCACAAGGCTTTACGATCCAAGATTAAAAGTTTACTAAAATGATTTGTTTAAAAAAATGTTTGTTTTTTAAGAGTTGCTGCCATACGTCTGGTGGAAGCTCAACAAAGCTCAACAACTTTGGGAATTTTCTATAATAATAAAAAAGCTCAACATTTTTTGTGTGTCCGGATTTTCACTTCTTGAAATGTGACACACTATTTTTAACATGCAAATGGTTACATGCACACAAAACAATTCCCAAAGGAGGAAGAAAAATGCATCCAGCTAGCCATTAACTAAGTTTCCCCCTAAGTTTTTCATAGGAATTTACATCAGATATGCAGCTCTCTCCACATCCTCCAGCAGAGTGTATAAGATCTTTGGTTTTGAGATCCTCCTAACCCAATTAGCCCTGAAAGAAACTCTCCGATTTTACTTTCTAGCCACCTTATATCCAATGCACAAATTTTCCAAAACATGAAAGAAACACACTTGTTCCCATCCCATCTGCAGACTGGTCTGATCACAATCCACATTCTGCTTAATTAATTTGTTACATGTTCTAAAGAGTTTTCCAACCATCAAGGGCTGACTGCGTAGAATATATTAAGTTCTTTTTAAACAGTCCCAGCCCTCCCTATATCCCGAGTGTGTGTGTGTGTGTGTGTGTCGTTTTGCCAAAAAGAAAATCCTCCTCCCAAAAATAAAGATTTGGGGAACAAAACCCAAAAGTTATAAAAAGTCAGCTGAGCCCTACAGCAGCAGGATATGTTTGTGCTTCTGGTCTGGTCACAGTCTCCCTCCCAGTAAGTGGAGTCGAGTGGCAGTTGCCTAGCAACTCTCAGCAGAGAAGACTCTCTTTTCTCCCCCCAATTTTGCTACAATAGTCTAGTTTTGGTGGGGAGATGAAGCCTTGCCTGGAGGTTCTGTTTGTGAGAACAATGGAGAACAGCTTCTTTTTGTGAAACAGCTGTCTCAAACAAGACATCTGAGATAACCTCCTATCCAAAAGTTGCACTGAAAGGATCACTCCTGCCACAGAATGAATACTGTGGGCTTCAATGCTGCTTCTCTGATGTCTGGAGGCTGGGTTGAAAGTTTCCCGACCTTCATCCTGTTATTTTTTTAACCTTCATTGTATGGCCTTTGAGATCTTAATGAATGGGAAGGCAGGCTTTTTGCTCAGAATGACTGAGATATATAATGCAACAGGCAGTACTGAGCTGCTGGGAAGAATAGCTTTCCTCTGTGTAGGGATCAGCCAAAGGCTGATGAATGAGTGTTGTGCTCATATGCACATGCAGAGTGCCTAGATATTTAAACTCTATGAAGGCAGACTATCCGCATATTCCATATTGGTAACAACATTGTGATGTAAAGGCCTATAAGTCAGGATAACCTAGGAAAAATCCTGATATGTCCTCAACAATTTTGGTGATTTCCTTAAAAAAAAGCTCAACAATTTTTGTGTCTTCGGGAATTTTACTTTTTGAAATATGGCAGCCCTAGGATAGTCATCATCTTAATGACCTTTGGCACATCAAGTTATATTTCAAAACATACCAGTTAAAATCAGAGTGACCAGCAGTACAGAGCTCTGTACCCGAGTAAATATTTCGATTCAGGATTCAAGGGGGGGGAGGCCTCACTCTCCCCCCCCTTCTTAACTTGGACTAGTATGGTGACTCAGCTGTCTCCCTCACTACAGAAACCATCCTTGCAAGCACAGTAGGTTTCAAAAGATTGCATTCAATTCTAGATTGTCTGGCTTGCTCCAAAGCTGTAATTCACTACTTCACAATGGTACCCACATACCTGTCAACAGTTCTGATTTGACTGTGAAATCCTGGAATTACAGGAGCCACCCCAGCTTCTAATTGGATGTCTGGTTTTTGGTGCCAAGCTTTCGCGAGAATCAGTTGACTCCCGTGAGAACTCAACACCCAAAGATGCATGTCTTTCATGTGAAAGAAGGCACCAGAGCCCATGGAAGCAAAGAAGGTGGGGGGGGCTGCTGGTGGTACAGGTCAGGCTGCCCCTGCTGGGCCCAAAGGCCATGCCTTCTCAGCCCAACGATGCCCCGCTGGAGGAGAAAGAGCTGGTGATGATGATGGTGAAGAGGAGGAGAAGGAGCTGGAGAAACCACTCTGGCACTTACTGAGGGAACTGTTGTCAGTAGCAGAATGAGGTTGGGGTGGGGAAGTCCCAGCTGGCTTGCAGAGGAGCACGGCACTGAAAGATGTGCATCCTGTTTTGAATCGGTGGGATGCTGGATGGTATGGACTCACTAGGGCCTTTGACAATAGTCTACCAGGTCAAGCACAGACTAAGGGACTCAAGGGTGTGGAAGGGCCTGTTCTAGCTATGCCACCACACACTGACCTTCCTGCTGAACCCCCAGATGAATATTTTAGCAATGGGTGATCATCAGTGCCACTTCTGAAGCAGAGCCAATTCTGGCTCCTATCCGTAGTGCCAGGCTGCCATCTTAATTTACTCAAAATGCAATGCCCTGAGTTACAGATCTAGGAAAAGTCTCAAATGACCACCCAGAATCCAGTAGGGAAGGCAGGCAATGGTGTTGCTGACACTGCCTGGTGCTGGGGACTTCAGAGCGAATCAGCAAAAATCACCTCTTCTTCCTCAAGCTGAAGTCTCCTCTGGATCTGCAAATATAATAAGCCCTTCCATTTGTGGATCCAACCCATTCATTCCAGATCATTTCTGGAGTCAGACTGACCTCCTCATCACTAGGCTCATGTAGAAAAGATGACACTTCACCGAAGCATGTCACTTTCAAAGCCCTGACAAAGAACATGTGAAAATCATGGTGCTGGGACTGTATCTTTAAGAATAAATTTGTTTAAGTGTGACCTAGGATAAAGAGCAGATATGTCACATAAAACAGAGGCACTAAGGAACAACCTCTCTCTGAATTCCTTGCCGAAGCCTGTGGCTGCGACATACCATATTCTGATGTGATTTTATTGAGATAACTTATTCATTCATGCCGTTGGTGCATTTCTCTGCTATAGTTCTGAAAGCAATCAAGAGGCCTCCTGTGGATTACTGTGTTGGATTAAACATAATCAGGAGTATCTGCAAAGAGAGAGAGAGAGAGATGGGAGGGGGGTTTCTATTGCAGACTAGCCAACCAAATTCAAATGTAAATGAAGGCTAGAAGAAGAAGAAGTGATGGCACAAATCATACCTGCACATCTCCTTTTCCACATCCCCCTGGTGATGTTTAGTTAATAATAATAAAAATGCAATATGATCTCATGATGTAAGTTTACCCACCCGCTCAACCTCAGGCTATGCAAAGGGGCAGGGCTTAGGAAACACACAATGTAAAGGCATCAAGCCTAAATGGCGATCTTAATGACTGGTGTGGGTTTGTGGGTGTGTGTGGAAATAAATTTAGTAAATAATAATAACTGGAGATGCCAAGGGATTGGGCCTGAAACCTTATGTGTGCCATACCCTCTGCCCTGCACCCTGTAAACCCTCATGATTCTGGAAGAAGCTGTCCTGTCACCGGTATAAAAGTAAGGTTCAACTGCTATTCTGGTTGGCGTCTGAACATAGAATGGGGGGTGCGCTATCTTGTACCACACCTCAAGCATAAAAATACATTGGACCAGCCCTGTCCCTTGAAAATCGCCACAAACATAGTGCTTCCCAGTGAGAAAAGTTCACACATTTGGCTACAGGTCATCAAGAGTTGAATAATTAAGAGATGAGATGACCCATCAAGCACTATACATGGATGTGCGAACCAGCTCTGGCATCTCTCTACCAGCCCACAGTCATTTGAGATGAGAAGGAAATGGTTTCAAAGACAAAAGGTGTGCTTTTGAGACAGGTTAGTGTTCCAGCATCACCACGTTCCATTAGAAACAAAGTACTTACGAGAATCTATGAGGAGCAGGGAAAGGAAGTCTTATTCAGAAGGGCAAAGATGATAGCAATTCACTTGCACTTCTATTTGGGGGTTGTTTCTTAAGGCCAGCAGTGTGTGCATTGGGTAACGCACGTACAGCAAGATAAAACCAGGTAGCAGTTTCAAGCCATACAGCAGCATTTCCCCCCCCCCCCCACTAGCATTTCATATCAAAATAAAGCAAATAAAACTTGGATGTTGTGTTATTAGAATATGAGAACGTTTGCCATATATACTGGGCCCATGGGCTATAAGATAGACTGTCAAAGTTCCTCTAGCAAAGAGGGATACAATCGCAACTGTCTTGGAATATGATCAAATCTGAGCACCACTAGTTCACACATACATGCACTGTACAATATTTGTTTTCTCAACACATTGGATGGCAGGCTGCTAAATTTACAATCGGACTCATATATATAGGGTCATGTAAGGAATACACTGCGAAATAGGAAGCAAAACTGTCTCGCCTCTTTCAGCTTCCAGGGTGGAGGCACAGAACTCACTGGCACCCACTCAGCTTCTTCCTACTGCTGGCCACCGTCTCTGGTTTCTCCTCTTTCTCCTAATCCCAATCCTTCATTGGCAAATATGGGACACCAACAGTGGTCTACTTTACATGGGGTGTTACGAAGTTTTGCAAAGCTTCCAGTAAGGGAAATTATTACACAAATACCCAATGTTAAAATTTAAAAAACGTTAAGTATTAAGTTAAAATAAGTTAAAATAAGTCCTTCATGCCAAAGGATAATAGTAGTAGTAGTGGTAGTGTTAGTAGTAGTAGTAGTAGTAGTTATTTATTTATTTATTTATTTATTTATTTATTTATTTATTTATACCTTGCCCATCTGGCTGGGCTTCCCCAACCACTCTGGGCAGCTTCCAACAAACCATTAAAAATACATTTAAACACCAGTCATTAAAAACTTCCCTAAACAGAGCTGCCTTCAGATGGCTTCTAAAAGTTAGATAATTGTTTATTTCCTTGACATCTGATGGGAGGGTGCTCCACAGGGCGGGCGCTATTACTGAGAAGGCCCTTTGTCTGGTTCCCTGTAGCTTCAGTTCTCGCAGTGAGGGAACCGCCAGAAGGCCCTCAGCGCTAGACCTCAGTGTCTGGGCTGAACGATGGGGGTGGAGACACTCCTTCAGGTATACTGGGCCGAGGCTTGGGAATGTAAAAAAAAAAAATTAAAAATTAAAATGCTGCTTCTGTCACTGTAATGAATGCACAATAGTTGCACATAAAGAATTTTTATGGGAGCAACAATATTAGTGAGTACTGCCAGGGTTGAAATTACAATGTGCTTTATAGCAATGCTGTGTGTGCTTGTGTGTGTAAAAAGATGTACAATATTAACCTCAAGAACTATACATTGAAGCAATTAAGGTACATAACGCAGTAAAGACCTCTTTATTTTCAAGAGCAGATTTCAAGTAATTTTACATGCCACCCCAATCTGCAAGCGATGCAAGATTCCAGGGATTCGAAGCACTTACCGAGGGTTCGTGTTTCCTTTTGGAAATGAGGCACAGCAGAGACTGTGGTGACTTTATGGTACGTGGTTTATTTACACACATATACAACCTGAGCCTACAATGGAAGGGTTCGCAGCATTAACAGCCCAAAGGGGTCTTGTTTCTCCCACAGCTGCAGCCTTGGGTTCAAAAAGAAATCAAACATTGTTTTCAAATGTTGCTCTGACCCCCTCTCCAGGTTGCTGTTCTATTTTTAGGTCATATCACTTCAAAACTCTGCTCTAAACGCTGGCTTTATCTCTTGAGGGAAGGGGCCCCGCCCATTTGCCATCTTGCCCCTTAATGGCTCCTCACCCAGGCTATCACCTCACCAGGAGGCTAGCCAGGCTATTCCAAGAATTAGAAGCCTTGATTAAATTCTAACACTTGCTGGATACAGGGATTAGTGGGATCTGGCACACAGCTTAACACCCCAAGTTCATAACACGACGTAACATTTTAATGGTTTTTTTCAGAGTCATTTTTGCATGTCCTTGACAAGGCCGCTCTTAATTACTTCTTCGGGGACATTATCAGGGTGGTGAGGAAGATGCCATTAAAAAGTGCCTTTGCACACATGGTTGCTGATTCTTCAAGCACTGCTCTAATTAAAGAAGAGACAAATGCCAAAATGAAACCGGCTTCTGAAGCTCTGAATCAGCATAGCTGCCAAGTTATCCCTTTTTTACAGGGATTTTCCCTTATGCTGAATAGGCTTCCTCGCAAGAAAAGGGAAAACTTGGCAGCTATGAATCAGGGACATGATCAAGCTCAGTGCTTATCAAAGTATCTGCAGTGGTGGACCAGCAATTTCCCTGCAATGTGATCCCACCACAGGGCTGTGGTGGAGGTGCTGCAGACCATCACCTATGGCTCACACACAGGCAGTTGTCTGTGGACCACTACTTTGAGTAGCACTGATCTAGCTTACAGCTGAAATCAATGGGGATTTAGGCCTGAACCCTATTTTGGTATCCAGCATAACACACCTAGAATTGCATAACACAGGTGAGTTGGGACAGGTGAATCTGCCATTTCTGGTTTTGCTCAGTGCTTAATTTTTCCAGCCTTAACTTCAGTTCTCCACATTTCTACATCTGTTTGCAATAATAAAAAAAGACCTCAGGAATTTTTGTGAGACTTTCTCCTAATATACACATTTTTGCCTAATACACACAGGTTTGGAAAGCAATTTCCCCTAATACAATGCATTTTTGTAAGATATTTTCACAAATATACACATTTTAACACAAACTTTGCATTTCTTTACACATTACTTGGCTGGAGAAGTACAGTTCAGAGATTGGATGGCTGTGTTTTAGTTTGTATACTGGTTTGGAGAGTTAAAATTATGTAGGTTCACCTCTAAATGTGAAATGACTGCCTTCCCCCACAGATAAATGAGGGTGGATCTACACACAGGGGGAAATATGCTATAAATAAGTCAGAAACCAACTAAGGGGGAATTGTTAAGTAAATTATGCGAGTACCTGGAATTAGCAAAACTGGCGGACTTAATAAGGCATAAACCAAAGACTATAATTCAGAAACAATGGGAATGCTTGAATGAATATTTAAGCAAACAGGGCTCGAGTACAAAAAATTGGTTGTGTCTAGATTAACCTTGTGAAGAATATAGAGAACTCAAAAAATTGACAGATCAGGAAAGAGTTTAAGGAAAAGAAATTAATGAATGACAGATGCTTTTTCAAATAAGATAGCTAAGAACTGTGTGGGAAAGTGGTGGAAGTCCTTTACTAAGAGTTTAAATAAGATCTATATATTGAAGTGACTGAAGTACAAATACAGAAAGATTTTTGGTGAAAAGAAGTACAGTGGTACCTCTGGTTAAGAACTTAATTCGTTCTGGAGGTCCGTTCTTAACCTGAAACTGTTCTTAACCTGACGCACCACTTTAGTTAATGGGGTCTCCTGCTGCCGCCACGCCACCGGAGCACAATTTCTGTTCTCATCCTGAAGCAAAGTTCTTAACCTGAGGTATTATTTCTGGGTTAGCGGCATGGGCGTACCCAGCGCGGGGCAGGGGGCAGCTGCCCCCCTAGAAGCAGGGCCAGCGGGGCTGGTGGGCAGAGGCGGAGGCGGAGCACAGCCCGGCGGAGCGCGGGTTCGGCGTTCTTGCCTGCTGCGCCATGCCCTCCAGCTTCCCGAGAGGTGGCCGAGCTCCGCGCTACAGCCTGCCCTCGGCCCCCTCTACCGCATGGGTTCCCCGCAGCCGCCAGGCGCGCCACCGATGCTGCCGCGCTCCTTGGGAGCTCAGCAGGAGCTGGGAGGGAGCGCGGCTGCTTCTGCCCTGGGCTTGCTGGCGGGGCCGCCGCCGCTGCAGCGCTCTGTGATGTTGCCAGCGGCCGCGCTCCTGGGCATCTGCCCTCGGCCTCCCTTCATCACATGTATATCCCGCGGCTGCCAGGCGTGCTGCCGCTGCGATCCTTGGTGCTCGCTGGCACCCACACTGGCACCCACGGAAGAGGAGGCCCTAAGCCTGGCGCCCCGGTGGAGGGAGAAGGGAGAGCGGCCTGCCAGTCGCCTTTGCATCTGCCGCCTCAGCGCTCACTTCCAGGCTGCCTCTGTCAGTGGAGAAGGCTGCTCGCCGCCCCCAGGAGGGCTTCCTGTCGAGGAGGAAGCCGGGCTGGGATCTAGAAGGAGAGCCAGGCGCTGCAAGGAGAAGTTATTTTTATTATTTTCATTTTTATTCTTACGTCATCATTACCGTTCCCCGTAGCCCCGCCCACATTCCCACTTTGTGCCCCCTCCCCTCCCGTGCCCTGCCCCCCTAGTTTTGACCCTGGTTAACGGAGTCTGTAACCTGAAGCGTTTGTAACCCGAGGTACCACTGTAACTTGTCATTTTCTCTTTTCTTTCTCTTCTTCTCCTTCTATTTTTTCTATCCTTTCTTTTTTTCCCTCCCTTTATATATCACACATCTATTTATCCACTTTCTATTTTTTCACTTCTTAGTCTTTGGCTATCATCTTTTTAGAATTTATTGCGGAAAATATGTATATAAGTCTGCATATAGCATTGTGTACAGTGTTATGTATTATTTTGTATTTCTTTTTCTTTCTTTTCTGTTTTTCTTTTTTCTTGGTAATAAAATATTTTTTCAAAAAAATGGTAAGAAATCAAAGGGAAGTGTGTTTTGGGGCTCTGGGTAGCAAGAATGAAATTGGCACTGGTCCATGAGGGTGAATGTGGCACTGACTCTACAACTTCTGTCTGCCCTCAACCAGTACACATCTGCCTGCCTTCTATGAAGACGGTGAAGTTGAAAGTTTAGTTTTGCTTCAGCTCTGGTTTCCACCACACTAGAATAACTTGACAGACAACCCATTGGTTGAACGTGGCAAGTTTTGCACTGCCTGAATTACAGCTTAAAATTTAAGAGGGATCATCTTTTAATATCCCCCCCTTAATACCTTCACTTAATTTATCACTCTGGTATGAGCAAAAAAGATTTGGAAGTATTGTTGTCATTTTCTTTAAATCCTTTCCTACATGAATTGAAGATGAGGATAATTGGTATTGACAATAAGCGCAGATGAAATGTCAAATCCACATTGATCTTGTTCTTCCATATGCAAAAATCCCCCTGAACATATTGCCCTTTTATAATTGGCATAATGATCTTGAACGGCCCTCTACTGAATGCTTGGCATGATGTAAGTGTCTGGGGCTCGGGTTTTAAAAAAGAATGTATGGATCAAAAACAGATATCTAGCTCAGCTATTATGGTTAATGAATATATAGGGCTGTTTAAGGAACCTCCAGGCCTTGGAACTAAATGGCATATCCTCCAACATTGCTTTGATGAAAATAGGGACGTCCTATTCGTTGTTGTTGCTGCTGCTGCTGCTGCTATATTGATACCCTATCCATCTGAATGAGTGGCTCCAGCCACTCTGGGTGGCTTCCAACATATAAAAACACAATAGAACATTAAATATTAAAAAAAAAAAACTTCTCTATACAGGGCTGCCTTCAGATGTCTTCTAAAGGTTGTATATTTACTTATCTCCTTGGCTCTGGGGTGGGTGGGTTGCAGAACTCCACCCCTGCCAACTTTTTCCTGATGAAAATAGGGACATTCTACCATACCCTCCAACATTTCTCTGATGAAAACAGGGATGTTCTAAAGAAAAGCAGGACGTTCCGGGATCAAATCAGAAACTGGAATGCCTTCTGTAAATCTAGTTACAGGTAGGTAGCCATGTTGGTCTGACGTAGTCGAAAAAAAATAAAAAAAAATTCCTTCAAGTAGCACCTTAGAGACCAACTAAGTTTGTCATTGGTATGAGCTTTCGTGTGCATGCACACTTCTTCAGATACACTGAAACAGAAGTCACCAGGCTCTTATATATAGTGAGAGGGTGGGGAGTGGTATTACTCAGAATGGTGGTGGGAATGGGTGATTGGCTGATAGGGGTGGTAAACCTGTTGATGACCCAAAAAAGAAAATAACAGAACATCACTACTAATCACATACAGTTCCCAAGTTAAAACAGTACAACACATCATCAGAGATCTACAACCTCTCCTAGACAATGACAGTTCTCTTTCTCAAGCTCTGGGAGGAAGACCTTTCATTGCCTACAGACAGCCTCCCAATCTTAAACTCACCCACAATAATACAACCACCAGACTTAACATGGGCACTGGTACCAGAGCCTGCAATAAACCCAGATGCCAACTTTGCTGCCACATACAGCCGGACAACACCATTACTGGCCCCAACAACATCAAACATACCATCTCAGGACTATTTAATTGCTCATCTTCTAACATTGTGTATGCCATCAAATGCCAACAGTGCCCTTCAGCTCTCTATACTGGACAAAAAAGCCAAACCCTATGCCAAAGGATAAATGGACATAAATCTGAAATCAGGAATAACAAGACAGAGGAACTAGTAGAACACTTCAATCTCCCAGGACGTTCTATACAAAGTAGCTGTCTTATTACAAAAGAATTTCTCAAAGTAGCTGTCTTATTACAAAAGAATTTCAGAAATAGACTGGAAAGAGAAGTTGCTGAATTGCAACTTATTACCAAACTTAAAACCATGAGACCTGGTCTGAATAGAGACATTGGATTCTTATCTCATTATACATCTCACCCCTTGCTTTTTCCTGTAAGACCAATTGCAGTCGTTAACAGTTGTCAACCTATCAGCCACACCTATCAGCCAATCACCCATTCCCACCACCCTTCTGAGTAATACCCCTCCCCACCCTCCCACTATATATAAGGGTCTGGTGACTTCTGTTTCAGTGTATCTGAAGAAGTGTGCATGCACACGAAAGCTCATACCAATGACAAACTTAGTTGGTCTCTAAGGTGCCACTGGAAGGAATTTTTTTTGTTCTGTAAATCTGGGACTGTCCCTGGAAAATAGGGACACTTGGATTGTCTGAAATAGGCCCACTAGACAGTCTCATTCATCCTGGAATCTTTCAGTCACAAGTTTAAAATGAATAACCCCAAGTAAGTAACTCTAAGTTCTTTGGAAGAAAGGTGTGAAGTAAATGTGATAAATACGTACAAGCTGGTCCTAGGTTTCCAGTAAAAAATCTTAGCAGCAGCATTAGGTTATGTGTGTCTACTCAGAAATAAATCCCATTGAGTTCTCATAGAGAGGGAGGGTACCTCAAAGAGAAGTGCAGAGCACTGGGAGGGGGAAATTTGCTTCTTCCCAGCTCCCTCCCCATCCTGAGTGGCCAAACTGCCATCATGAGTCAAAACCGACTCCTCCGAAGGGCAAACCAACTTAAGTACTCACCTAGGGAGGTTGAGGTGTGGCAAGTTCACCTTCATTTGAGTGTGGAACCAGCATTATCAGAGTTCAGGGACACATTCCAGCCAGGAAAAAACCTCTTGAGTAGGGGGTAGAGAAAAGTGGGTGACAAATATGGCCTGAGGAGAATCCCCACAGCCAGATAGAGAGCTTGGACTCAGGTTCATCACTCCTCTTGTATAATTTACAGGCATATACTTTGAAATGTGCTCTTTCGTTTTTCACTGTTATATTGAATCTCAAAGGTCCAGCAAAAATGTTCTATCCCATTGCCCTATTGGGTTCTGGCCTACTCTGAAATGTGGGAAGTATATCTTTCATGTCTTTCTCGAGAGCAGCAGGATGGAGTAAGGGTAGGGAATCTCACATTTGTTCTAAAAAAGGGGGGGCTTTAATTATTTACAGTGTCATGGACATGGTAATGAAGATAAACTGCGACAGTAATTAACTATGCAGTTCCTTGGCTTCTGCCCAATTGGTGAAGACTGCAGGTGTCAGCAGGCGTTCAGTAATTACCTCTGATGGCAGACTGCAAAAGTTTTAAATCTTGGCTTCTCTGGATGCAAATGTAAAGGGTAGTTTTGGATTCCAGAAAAAGAGGAGCTCATAAAACCTAAACTCTGGAAGGAACCTCTTGGGAATGAGCTCCCTGGGTGGCCCTCTGCGTTCCTCAGTGAAAAATTATTCTACATTTTAGGAAAATAGAAAAAAGCCCTCTTAGTGAATGTTTACTAAACGTTTTGATGTCACATTTCCATTTTTTAAAATAATAATAATATTAATTAAAACTGAAGGCTCAGTTCAAACGTATCTATTTACAGGTAATTGTTTTGAGGGTCCATCCGCTCCTAGAAGTCATAAAGGTTTTCCTCTTTGGAACTGCATGCAAGTGAGGTAACTTCTGGAATGCTTTCTCTCACATCAGGCACGTCCAACAGGTAGATCGTGATCTACCGGTAGATCACTGGACATCTGTGGTAGATCACTGGCTCCCCCCAAAGAAGCTCAACAAGTTTGGCTCCCCTAGAAGAAACCCAACATTTGTGCCCTGCTCCCCAAAAAGCATGGCTCTCCCCCTCCCGAGAAAAAGCTCAATAACTTTGACCTGAACCCCCCAAAAGGGGGTAGATCACTGCCGGCTTTTAACTCTGTGAGTGGATTGCAGTCTATTGGGAGTTGGCCACCCCTGATTTACATCAACCCAACTGGCCTCAGAAATTGTCTTCTGAAGCTTGTTCTCCAGGTCCCTCCACCTTCTGGATGGTGGACAATAATAGAACCCTTTTGGGGTGATGGCAAAATCCTGCTGGAATGCCCCCACCACAGAGGCTCACCTGCTTCCAACTTTGATACCATTGCAAGAAAGCCTTTTTAAAATTATTATTCTTAGTGGTAGGTCTCATTAGTTGCCATCAAAATGCCCCAAGTCCGATCCCTTACATCTCCAGGCTGGGCTAAGAGACACACCTGTCTAAAACCCTAGAGAGCTATGGCCAGTCAGGGCCAGAGCTACATGGACTAATGGTTCTGACCAATGGTCAGAATTTTGTCAAGTATTTTCATGATGATTATTATCCATTACCCAAAGGTCTCCGACAAATATAACAAATACCTCATTAGATGGATTTTACTTGTCTGGAGAATTGCACTGAAAAATTCGGAGAAGTGTGAATTCCGAGAGTTGTGTTTTGGTTCTCATATTGTTTCAGAAAATGCAAATTATGTAGATATGCCTTTCAATCAGATTTCTTTCCCCTGCCCACAATTCCTTTTTAGGATTATAAATTTATCAGGACAAGGATTGGTTTGTGCTTTGCTACTTTTTACACATTGTCCTATGTTGCTGGTGCTATATAGATAAACGCTTGATCAATGAAGTAATCAGTCACATAGCGGAAAAGATGCCTCTTTTGCAAAGAGAGGAAAATCTGAAGAAACACTGTGATCCTACCCTAATTTCCATCACTTTACATCTTGTCTATCTTTGACCTACAATTAGACCAGCAATTTATGAATCCAGATGTAGATTTACCACCACAAGCCAACCCCCCCCCACTCTCTTCTTTTTCCCTGCTATGCCTTTGAGGCAAAAGCAATTGCCCCCCTGTTTCACTCCTACCCTTTTAAAAGCTTAATATGCATGAAAAATAGCTCGAAATGCATTCTGTGCTAAACGCAGTTAAGTGATCAATTAAGATTGCCTGGTTTTTAAAGGCTAAGCTAAAAGGGGTGCTATAAAAGCTTAGTGTGAAGAGCCCACACTCTCCATCTGATGTGCGCTTACAAGTCCTCCCTGGCAATTACTGGTCAGGTGATAGCTCAGCAAATGCCTTGCGTGGGATCCAAATGTTCTCCCATCATAAATATTTTATACAGCTAATATTAACAACTCAGGAGTGGGTTTTGTTAAAAACTTGATTAAAATATCTAACACTCACTTGTCTGTACCCGCCAGTGGAATGCTTCGCAGCTCAGAAACTGCGGCCTTTCCTATTGCGGAAACCAGCAGTTAATGCTTGCTTCTTTTTCTTCTTTTTCTTTTTTGGCAAATTACATGGATTTGCAGGATTTCAAGCCTCACAGGGGAACTGTTTTGCAAATGGCAATTCTTTGCAACAGGACACCATGTCCCAGTATCTTTTATCCCGGTTGGAATACCCTCTCAGTGACAGCGGTGAGATGAAATCCCTTTCAAACGACAGCCACTGATTTTGAAGGTGATAATGGGTTCAGGGTGAGCTTTAAGTGAATTTCAATTAGAAGGCTATAAAAGTAACAATGCAGGCTGACATTACATGATCTTATTAAACAGAAAATTCTCATTAAGAATGCCCAACAGTGCTTCTATGAATACATGCTACTAGAAATGACTTTCCATGCAGTGGAATAAATATGCAGCTACTGTACCAAGGCACATTCAATGCTATGAGGGTATAAAGAACAAGATCTTGACTTGAACTCTGTCCAACTCACCCTGTCAAAGCCTCTGGGCCTGGTTATTGGTGACAGAGGCAGTATTTGCCCAGACCAAATATTTGAGGGGGCCGGGCCCCTCCAAAGTTATTGGGCATTGCTATTCAAATGGTGTGTGCACACCGTATCTTGTGATTGATTATGTGGGGCCCAGGGCTGTGATGAACCATGTGTCCTACTTTGCGGAGTGTCATCCTCAATTTAAAGCCTCTGGTCCAAGTCTGAATTAAAGAGAGGAAAGCAGGGGCTTGGAAGCTCCCCATCAGCTATTATCAGCACCTGAACGGCAAACTGAGTGATGCAAACATGCTTCCGGGCACAATTGATTGTTATTTTTATTGCATTTCTATTTTAGATAATAGCAACCACAGCTTTTTCTGTTGTTTTTTTTTAATGAGGTTTAAAGTACTAGTACTCATATCTTGATAAAAGTGCTGTGGGCGTTAGCACAAAATGCCTACCATGAGCAGCAAAATGTTAAAAAGTGTCTGTATTCCTTATCAGTGAGTACCAGTGAGTCACACAAAAAATGGCTGATAGTAATCATTTCCATATTCAAATTATAAATTATTTTTATATTGATTTTTGTTGGGATATGTAAACAAGTTAAATAATTTTTTTTAATGTATATATGTTATACGCATATATACAGGGGCCCTTTTGGGTGACATTTGTTTTGGTGGTCACTCTAACCATGGGCGAGTAGAAAACTAACCATGGGCCCTGAGGTGAGAACAAAAAAGAAAGACTCCCTACTTCAAAATGATAGGGCATCCACATTGAAGGCGAGAGTAATTGTTATGTGGTAGATTAACTTATCATAGATCCCAGTTTGTCATTCAATAAACATTTGCCTCACCTTCAAGCCAAATGTAGGCTTATTGGCACAAGGAAGATACACCGGGCTAGGGGCGTAGCGAGGTGCCGCAACACCCGGGACGGCAAATTGCCATGCACCCGGGGGGGGGCGGCGTCGCTACGTAATGAGGCATGCGTCAATATGTAGAGGGGGATCGCAACTGCCCTGCGAATTCAAAATGGAGCCTGGGCGCTCCGTTTAGGCTCCGTTTTGAAGTTGCGGGGGGGCGCTATCCCCCTCTACCTAGCACGCATGTGCAGTGGGATGCTGCACATGCGTGCTAGGTAGAGGGGGATCGTGCCCCCCTGCAACTTCAAAATGGAGCCTAAATGGAGCGTCCAGGCTCCAGGTAGATAGTGCTACGCCAGTGGGCTATCTGCCTGGAGCCTGGGCGCTCCGCATCCCGCTGCACATGTGTGCTAGGTAGAGGGGGATCACGTCCCCATGACTTCTAAATGGAGCCTAAACAGAGCGTCCAGTCTCAGGCACCGATTGTGGGGCGGGGGCGCGGCCCCGAGTGCCCCCCCTCCAGCAGGCACCCACGTGGCGCCCAATCGCTCGGCCAGCGCGCCTGCAGCTTTTTTTGTTTTTCCCCGAGGCTGCAATGCAGCGGCGAGGGGCAGGGGCACAGCCCCAGTGACATCCCCTCCAGGGCGGTGCCCGGGGTGGGCCGCCCCCGCCCCCTGCTTGCTCCGCCCCCTGCTTGCTCCGCCCCAGGATTGCTGTGTTGGCTACATCACTGCATTTGTACCACAGTAAATTCCATGCTGCTCCTGTCTATTAAGCTGTGCATAGATGTATCACAAAGTTCTCCAACAGGGGCCAGCAAACTTTTTCAGCAGGGGGCCAATCCACTGTCCCTCAGACTTTGTGGGGGGTTGGATTATATTTTGAAAAAAAATATATGAATGAATTCCTATGCCCCACAAATAACCCAGAGATGCATTTTAAATAA
The DNA here is from genome assembly GCF_963506605.1 of Zootoca vivipara. Lineage (NCBI taxonomy): Eukaryota > Metazoa > Chordata > Lepidosauria > Squamata > Lacertidae > Zootoca > Zootoca vivipara. The sequence goes on along the minus strand of NC_083282.1, from coordinate 80,967,891 downwards.
AGACACACATTCTACTCATGTAGACCGTCCGGACCGTCCGCATGTTGGATTTAGAAGGCGATTGGGCCGGATCTTGCCTAACCATGTACCTCCAACTTAGCTGTGGGCACAAAAGGGGGGGGGATGGGATACCACAAAAAAAACTTCCAGGGGGAGGATAAATTCTTCCACAGTTTGTCAGGGGTAGGGCTCACCTTCAGCAGTGGGAGCAGCACAGCATCTTGCCCCCCCCCCCCCGGCATTGTTTTTGTTGCCACTTGCAAGTGGTGACAGCAACAGCAACAGCACCTGCATTGGTAGCATTCTGCTTCCTTCCAGGATGTCGTGGTGGGGGTGATAAGAAGGAATGGCGATAAATGAATGAATAAAATGCTCCAGAAAATTGGGATAAAATTCCATAGAGTAGCTGTGGGGGAAAAAACAAATTCTCAATATTTTCCTCCTATGATATGTTGGCTCAACACAAATTTTAATTGCAGGATGTCTTTGGCAAACAGGCTCCTAGATTAGCATTTGACAGCAATGCCAGCAAATGCATATCCATTTTGGAGAAGCCCATCTCCATTGCAGTTCTACTTCCCTTGCTTAATCTTTCAGGCTGCTACCTAGATAATGTAACAAATATCACTTGAAGCTATCTGTGAAGACTCAAGGGTGTTCCCAGCACTGCGCCACAAGTTCTCTGCTCATCAAGTAACTGCATGTAACAGAAGGAGACATTGTACACAGGTTGTGTAATTGACTTACTTGGGCTTGACAGCTAATGAATGTCTGTCTTGGAAATGCACCTGAGCAGAATACCGCCAGCTTCTGTATATAAGACCAGCCCTTTGTGTTGGGAAAGCCCTGAACTGAGCCTGTATTGCTCTTAACTACTTGCATAATGATTACGGTACATAACAACAAATTGTTGCAATGTATCCCATGCAATTGTAAGCAATTTAAGCTGCTGCACATTGGGGCCAAAAGTAGGGTTGCCATGTGCCTGAAATTTCCCAGACATATCCGGAATACTGCTGTCTCTAGCAGTATCTGGGCAGAAATCAATCAAATGTACGGGAAAATCCAGACGTATGGTAGCCCATGTTACCAGCGCTGTTTGGAGACCCAAGTTTAGGAAACACTGGATTAGACAAATACATGGAGGATCATATAGCTATTCTCTACCTTCCCTTTTGGGGGACGCGGGTGGCGCTGTGGTCTAAACCACTGACCCTAGAGCTTGCCAATCAGAAGGATGGTGGGGTGAGCTCCCGTTGTTCGGTCCCAGCTCCTGCCCACCTAGCAGTTCAATAGCACGTCAAAGTGCAAGTAGCTAAATAGGTACCGCTCTGGCGGGAAGGTAAACAGCATTTCTGTGTGCTGCTCTGGTTCACCCGAAGCAGTTTAGTCATGCTGGCCACCTGACCCGGAAGCTGTCTGCAGACAAACGCTGACTCCCTCGGCCTATAGAGCGAGATGAGCGCTGCAACCCCAGAGTTGTCCGCGACTGGACCTAACGGTCGGGGGTACCTTTACCTTCCCTTTTGGAGGCAGTGTTCCTTTGAAAAAGAGTTGCTGGGAATCACAAGTGGGAAGAGACCTGTTGAACTCAGATCCCGCTTGCTGGCTTCCCATAGGCATCCATCTGGCCTCTTTGAGAACAAAGGCTGGACTAGAAGGGCCTCTAGCTCCTTATATTCTTAACTAGGCTGAGGGCCACATACAATTAGACCAAGGGGTACACACCATCCTTGGATTGCAGTTTGCCCACCCCTGGTCTAAAGTGGGATGATGTTGTCCGCCACAAGCCCAAACCTTCTAATTCCATTTTGGATTTTGAAGAATTCTTGCATAACTCTATCCTACATAACACCGAGCAATTTCTGTCATTGAGGAATTTCTAGCTACCCAGATGAGCAGCAAAACCACAGCTGTCCCTGGACAACTTCCATGTGGTTCATCAACACATTTCTTTCCTCCCCCCCCCATTTTTCAGGAATGAGGCAGCTTCTTTGTGCTGTGACCTTTTTAAAGAGAATTTTAATAATTTGAGCTGAAATATATCACCATAATGCAGATTGCACTGTCTGTGGATTCTGTTTACTGTAGGTTCTCCATGACTCCTCTGGATTTTCTCAGCTGCATGTGTATATCCATGACATAAATTTCCTTGCCGGCTCATATTTTCAAAACACTCAGCAATATCCAGGTGTTCACTCTCGACTTGGTCTTTACTTCTATCTCTTCCGATGAAACAAAACAGCTGTTTGTGCTAAACAGTGCTAAAGTCCATACTTGTCGAGTTGCATTACTGATTACGTCTCCTGCGGGCTGAAGCCAGTGGAGGGGAACATGAGCTCATACACTTGAGCAGGTCTGACATTCTATCTGGCAGTCTATGTGTGGATGCAAAAAAGTATCACAGAGCTAGCTCCAAACTGAAACTGACATGCAAGGCAGCATAAGCGTGAGCTACAAGCCCAGCTATACCCCGCTTGGTTATCGCCAATTCAGATGGCTGTCTTTTATATCATATCATATCATGATTCCATGAAAAGATATAGGGATGCTCCAGCATGGGGGTTGTTGGTGTGGCACCCATAGGCACAATGGAACCTCGCAGCCTTCCACTTGCACCCACAAAGCCTATGAGACCTTCCACAGCCCTTTGGTTATGAGGTACTCTTGGAAAGTTCATAGGGACAAAAGAGGATATTGGACAAGTGCCACTCTTTCCCACTTCCTCTTTCAGCTCTATGTGCTTTCCAAAGCTCAGATGAATTCTTTCATACAGCTTGGGGGAAAGACAAGGTCTGTTTCTGGGATGGAGGGGGATGGGTGAGAAGTGGCCAGAAGGGGTGGTGCCCATTATACAAATGTACCATTGGGTTAGAAAAGTTTGGTGACCCCTGCCCTGGGCCTTTTGCCCTAAGCTACAGAACTGAAGAATGCATACTAGACCCATTACCCAAAAGAGTAAGGGCTGTTGAGTTGTGTATGTAACCCCTTTTGAGTTTGGTTCTGGGTCAGCACGAACCCCAGCCAAACCTAGGATGCAATTTGGTTGTCTGGGTAGCAATCTCGCTCCCCACTCGCATGTACACCTAAGAGATGGCTAAACAAGAGTATTTATTCAAGTAGTATTCAATAACAACATAAACAAAATACTGGAGACATAGACAAAACCACAGAATTATCCCCAAAGTAAAAACTGCCTATCTCCTCACAAGGTCTGCATGCATCAGTGGAAGTCTATATCCTTTGACTTTACTCACAGTTAATTCGAGAATGCTATCAGTGTTGTGGGGCCCCTTGGAATAGAGATGCAAAAATCTGAGAGCTGACCAGCAGGTGGCAGCAGCAAAGCTGCATTCCAACCAGCAGGTGGCAGCAAAGAGGCTCCTGTAGCTCTTTTTGGTCTCTGAAGCTTCAGCAAATAGGAAGTGCAGCTGCCATTGTGGTCCCCAGAAGTCCCATCCTAGTTGCATTTTACTCACCGCAGTTCATTCCTATCCTTGTATTTTGAAATCTGTCCATGTTTCCATAATCTTGCTCTTGGGATTACACTTTCAAGAGGCTTGGATACAGCAATTGAGGAAGACTGAAGGAAGAGAAAAGCAGTGATTGATTTTAAAGAGGCAATGATAAACTCATGATACATATCCTGTCTGCTGTGTCCAACTTGCCCAGAACAACATACATATCTAAATGCTGCAGCTTTAGTGATTTCTGATTTGGAATTCTTGATGTGTTGTGGTTATAGTACTTGCATAACATTAACATTTTACACTGGGGGAGGGGGGAATGAGAGATAGTCTGAACATTCCTGTTGGGTGTCAAATGCAATATCACTTTCCTTTTGCATTTGTAAGCAATGTACGTTCTGAGCACCTTGCAGCACTAAATTCCCTCCAGTGTGTAAAGTAAAGTTTGGTGAGAACTTTTGTTAGACTGTTAGAATAGTCCCAGCAGCTGGGCAGAAAATAGACCTCATGGTATTTGCCTGATTTTGATTGTTTGGATTTGCATTCTTGGTGGGATGCTAAATGGAGGAATTGTACTCGTGATTTGTCTTATGAATCCCACACTGATTGAGTAGATTAACATTTGATCCTGCCACAGACTAGGTTTCTTTTAAAAAAGAAAAATGCTGTAGTACGGTAGCTTAAGTTGGCACACAGTCAAAGAAACGCTTCTGGAAAATGAATAGGTAGCAGAGATAATGAAGTTAGATGCCAGTGTATCTTCCCGCCCCCACCCCAACTAGTCATCACTTAATATCACAAAAAACCTGTCGGAAGGGCAAAGAATTATAAACAGACTGAAAGTCGGTAATGATTCATTGGGCTAAAGATTTTGGGTATAACATAAAGTTAGAAGACTTGGAAAAATTATGGAAAGAAGGAATAAAATTTGAAATGAAAGACAGAAAATCATAGGGAAGGTTTGAAGGAAGTCATGGCCCTAAAAAGCCAAAATGTTTAATATAAGAGGAGAGATTGTAAAGGAAAGCATTATTGTAAAATTAATAAAAATGATATGGCCAAAAAAAAAAAGAATTATAAACAGACTGATGAGGCATGAAAAATAAGAAAGGATTTGCTTTATATTGTTAAACCAAGTATCCATTTAGAGACATGCACCTTCGGGGCTGACTGATGTCTCCCAAACCAAATTCCTATCACTCTTTTGTTTTCTTAAAATATGTACCATGGATTTTATTTTTCCCTTACTTCTCATTTTACTACCTACTACGGGACCCGAAATGGAAACCTGGGGGAAAAAAAGCTGGCACCCTCTGACATTCAAGTCAGTGCTGTGAAAAGCCTTCAAAGAGGGAGGAGGAACCTCAGTCTGGTGTGCTCAACATGTCCCCGTAGACTCATCTGTCTGGTCCTCAGAACTCTCCCTAGGCCACACACTCCATTTTGTCAGGCCACACCCCTCACTGGTCCTCCTTTGGACACCTAGTGTTTTCTCCTGACTGGAATGTATCCTTGAACTCAGATAACGTTATAGTCTGTTGGAAGCCGCCCAGAGTAGCTGGGGCAACCCAGTCAGATGGGTGGGGTACAAAATATTTATTATTATTATTATTATTATTATTATTATTATTATTATTATTATTACAATTATGATTACTGCCTCTCACTTGTCTGGATGAAGGATACAGAGGGCATGTATGTAAAAACCAGCCTGCTCTACAAAAGTAAAATTCCTATCCATTGCCCTCTCCACATTTGTCTCTGTTCTTGCCCACCACTGCCTACAACCACCCACCAGTCCTCTCCGTGGCCATTCCCTCAAATAACCCTCATGAAGGAAGCAGTATGTCTGGAGGGCTTGCAGGTGCAGTGAAAAGAGCCAGTGTGATGTTGTGGCTAGAGCGTTAAGATGTGGGAAAATGAGATTCAGATCCTTACTCAGCCCATAACAACCTGCTAGAGAACTGGACCAACACAGTAATTCTGAACACAGTAATACAACTGCAATGTTCAGGGACACAACCAGAATCTTCTTTTTGTGGGGCTTTGTTATGTGCAGGAGAGCTGTGTGTGCACTTGGCAGAAATTGTGCAGTGCGAGCATGGATTGTGACATGGGGTAAGTCTAGGAGGTTAGGTGACATCATGGGGGTGAGATGAATCAGAGATGCACATAAGGGACGCTGGGAAGGTGTTGATGTGATTTTAGTGAATTACAATACAAAGCAAACTTATTCAGCCCTCCTGGGCTAATGTGCAGATTGGAACATAAGTTTTCCTTTGGATTTTTAATTTCTCCAAAGTTTGCAGTACAGTTGTCAGCTCAAATGCTTAGAATATTTTTTTTGAGAGAAAATGCATTTAGTGGTATGTATTTTGAGAAAAATGTGTATTTAAATAGATGTGTGTGTGTGTGTGTGTAGTAAGAATCTAAGATTAATTAGGAAACTGTCACAAAGTAGAAACAGCCTGATCTATCTATCCGTAGAACAGGCAAACAAACACGGTGCCAATTTTAGCAAATGGAAGTTTTTAGTTTGTTGGAATTTCCTGTGATCCTGAACAATAACAGTAAAATGGAAACAATGAGCCATATTTATTTCATCCTTGAAATTCAGAAAAGCCAGCGCATTATCTCATTTGGAAATCAATTAACCATTATTTATTTTTCTTATGGGTAAACAATATTGAATAGCCAAGATGCAACATAGAGAAATGTTCCAAGGAATGCCCAACCTTTTCTTACCAAAATGTTGATAAAACCTTGTTTGTCATCTTGAAGGTCACCTCTTTAAGAAGAGAGAAACTGGTGTTCTGTATAGCTGTGTGTTGCTTAATAGAGGCATTAATTGCTCTTGGCTGTTTTGCTGCACCGCCTTGCCATCTGTCGACAATATGTTATTCGTTAACACTGCAATGCTATATTTTTCAAAAAGGTGTGGAGGGAGATGAGATGGGAGGGAAAAGCCCAGTTCGCATATTCTCATGCATCTCACTCTCAGAATGCATGGAGGGAGACCGGGCATTTGCACTCTGCCCTTGATATTCCTGTCCCTGGAGGCGCCACACCTGTGGCCTTTGCACATTCTGCAGGGTCAGGGTTCCTAGTTGCAAACTCCATTCAGCTGAGCAAGAGAAAATCCCTGCCTCGCAATAGAAATGGGGGCAAATTTGTCAACTTCAACTTCTCACCTTTCCACGCTTGAGTTCAGTTTTCTGCATTTCCACATCAGTTCACAATTTATTTATTTTTAAAGTCCTCGTGAACATTCATCAGAATTTTATTGCAAATTGATCCTAATATGCCGTACACATGTTTATATGTAATCAAACATTCATCGCCATTTTAGTGCAAATTGAATCCAACGTACACGTTTGCAGGGCCGTCCCTAGGCCCGGGCTGGATGGCGCAAGGCGCCAGGGCGCCTGGCCATCAGGGGCGCAGAACACTGGTGTCTGCCTCCGTGCGCCTCTGCTGTTGAGCGACTTCAGGCAGCTCTCCAGAGGTGTGCGGGGAGCGCTGGCCTGGGGCCGCCTGAACAGCTGAGAGGCGTAGCGCGGTGGCCCCAGGCTTGCACTCCCTGCGTGCCTCCGGAGCTTTGCATGGGGAGCAGGAGCCTGGGGCCTCCTCCTCCGCGCCTCTCAATTTTTGAGCGGCTTCAGGCCACTCTCTGGAGGCGCGCAGGGAGCGCGAGCCTGGGGCTGCCTCCTCCGCGCCTCTCAGTTCCCCGCGCGCCCCTCCTGCCCGCCTCACTCACAGGGGGCGCTGGAGGGATCTTGGCGCCAGGGCGCCAGATATGGTTAAGACGGCCCTGCATGTTTGTATGTCATTTCGCCTGACGTAAACACATTTGCGTAAGAAACTTGCTGCAGTGCAATGTGTTATTTCCACAAATGTACACAAATGTATATCCAATGCACATTTTCCCCTAACAGACACATGTTTGTACACTTGGGGAACTGCCCCACAAAATTCAAATGAAGTGGACATTTCAGAGGATAGCTGTGCTGTTCTTATATTGTTTCAGGAAGTGCTAATTGCTTTGGTTTGCGTTGAAATCCAAAATGGGCCCAATTTCTCCCCCATCACTGCTTTAGACCTTTAGCTCAAAGGTCTGAGGCTGCAATAATGGGGAGAGGTATATCGGAGAGGAAACTAGCATGTACAGCTGCTCTCCTCCCTCCACACATTCTGAGCAACTCCCTGAACAGTGCTAGAGAAAAAACAGACAGAGAGACAACACTTTGTTAAATTAGCGCCTGTTTGTCTTGAATAATCAGAAAGAGAGGGGAATGAAACAAAGCTAACATTTGTTTTCTCCTGCAGTGATTTAGGATAGAATCGGATGCTGGAAACAAATAAACAGCTGGAGTAGCTGCAGCTGTAGGCTTGCAGAAGAGGGCATTTGGACAGTTTAAATATACATTAAAACCTCTTGACACCTGTAAAACCAACAAGCAATACAAATTAGCTGCAATTTAATTTTGTTTACATGCCAGAGTTAGGGATTTTTTTAAAAAATTTTTTTAGTTTTTGCAAGAAATTATCTTCCAGCATCAGCAAACACACCAGATTGTCAGAGATTTACTTATATGTTCCCATACACTGCATCAGAGACAGTAGGAAGAGAAGGGACACAGAGTCATCATCAGTTGCGTGCCAAGGTACCAAGACTTCCCACCAAATAATTCACACTTCACACGTCAATTAAGTTTTGGTTTTTGGCATTAATTTTGGCCACAACTTTATTTAAATACAACTGAATGTGTCCCCCGCCTGGGACAGATCTGACTCCCCTAGCATACTGGGGAAGTCAGGATATGTAAGCACCCTCTGAGAGAGGCTGGGGCAGGGCACCACGCCCTATGACCTCTCCCCCAGGTGCTCCCCGAGGCTCATGCACGGTCCTAGCCCCTACCGGGCGTACAGACAAACATGTGGAGCCCCAGGATTCCTTTAACGGAATACCCCTAAAGGCAGCAGCAATTTTGAGGGGCAGGCCCAGCCAAATCCTTACCCCTCCACCATCCAATTTGAACCAATGCCTAACCACCAACCTTACAAGGCACAGCAACATCAAGAGCAGCAAAAAACAACAACCTAAATATAGGGAGGGCGGGTGGGAGATCCGTTGCAAGCACCCAAAAGCGAAAGCGAATCTGCTTGCACCCAATATAAAGGCTGTGGCTGTCAATCAAAATTAGCAACATAACATTCTCCCCAGCAACAAACCCTCGGTGGCCATGCAAACTGACCCGCCCCTACTGACCAGGGAATGTCTTGTTAACCCTTCCGCAACCCATGCTCTCCTTAAGGGGAGAACCTGCTCTCTCCTGACAGGGCCCTCCATCAGCTGTCATTGGGCCACAGTGATTATATCAGGCTACAGAAGGGGGGGGGGAGAGTGATGTGGGGCCATTTGAGACACTTTTCATCCCAGGGGGTCATGACAAAAACTCAAGGAAGAACTGGTACCTGAGTTCATTTATCTCCTCTTCCCTCCGGATCCATTTTCCTCTAGTGTTGTGACATTTAGTCTGCAAGTCTCCACACAAGGAATGTTGTTGCTTTTATTGGTATGTATGCTGTTGTGGAAGCCTTTTCTTCTAGGGTGTGTGGGGTGGGGGGTGGCTCGAAAAATTAAATAAAAAAGATTTGAATAAAAAAGATCACACGCTACATGACTGTGATCTCTGATAACACAATGTCTGAGAAAGGTCTACTCTGAGTAAAACGTAGTAGTAAACCACCCTGTGCTTTGCAAGTCTACTTTCCCCTACCCTGCTTATAATGCTTCACTGGTGTTCATCTCAACTGATAGGAACAGGTAGTCCTTAGACAAGTGTTATCGCCAGTAAATTGAATTTGAGGACAATGGCACATAGGATTACAGTGAATCACCTAAGTCTTTCAAGAGCCCACAAATTTGTTCTAGATTTGAACTGCAGTGTATCCAGTTCTTGTTCTGTTCAGTTATCAAGCCCTTTTGTTCTTTTCATATCAAATGGAGCTGATTATTTAAAAACAAAAACACAAGAAACCCCACCCATATCTTTATTCTGGTAACAGTGTGAGGTGCCTGAGGACAATGAAGCACAAAGGAAAAAGAAGGAGGGTCAGGGTGGCCCTAATTTGAAGTGTTACAGTGCTAGAACTGTTCAGCGGTGTCAAGGTCATCTGAGGGCATTTTGCTACCTGAAGCGATAAACAACATGGTGTTCTACCCACACCCCAAATTTCACATACAGGAGCCAGCTGTTGTTGAATCATACTTCAATACTTGTAAAGGGATAGCCAACTGACATTTTTTATATATATAAAAAGGGGGGAGGCAGGACATAGTAAAAATGGAAGGATGCTTGGCTTGGGGGCTTAAGGGGGGCAAGCAGAAGGCAGCTGCCTCCCCGCTTCCAGCATCAGTCCCCTGAAGTTGTATCCTTCCTTTGCCTAATGGTACAGCCACCTCTGGGGCTGTTCATGGTTTAATCACTGCCATTTCCAGCTTTTGTTTTTGTTCTTTTAAATCATGTATCAGATGATGTGAAAGATATCTGCCACAAACCCCAGAGAGCTGCTGCCAGTCAGAGCAAGCATTATTGAGCTAGGTCGACAACCAGATATGAGACACATTTTTCTATTTTCACGCCTGGGTATCTCACATGAATGTGAGGGCAATGAATCTCAAGTACAGAGGACGATTAAAGTCCAATGTGAGATACCTCACACTGAGATACCACTCAGTTAGGACCAGATCGTTTCGTAACAGGACAACAGTTTCCTCAAGTGCAGCCTTTTGCTTCTCCCCATTAGAGTGAATGGCAACCATTCACTTCTATGGGAGAAAATAAAAGTGCATGCTGCATGTAACCCTGGCTCTGGAGACCTCATAATTTAGAACTTTTGTTTATGGAACTTCTAGAGTATGATGCTCACGATGGACAGCTGAGTTTTTGAAACTGGCTTATTATTATTTAATATTAGGTAAAGGTAAAGGGACCCCTGACCATTAAGTCCAGTCGTGACCGACTCTGGGGTTGTGGTGTTCATCTCGTGTTATTGGCCAAGGGAGCTGGCGTACAGCTTCCAGGTCATGTGGCCAGCATGACAAAGTCGCTTCTGGCGAACCAGAGCAGCACACAGAAATGCCGTTTACCTTCCCGCTGTAGCGGTACCTATTTATCTACTTGCACTTTGACTTGCTTTCGAACTGCTAGGTTGGCAGGAGCAGGGACCGAGCAACGGGAGCTTACCCCGTTGCGGGGATTCGAACTGCCGACCTTCTGATTGGCAAGCCCTAGGCTCTGTGGTTTAACCACATAATACGCGTGGGGGCGTATTATTTAACATATATACTGCTTATTGCCGAAAATAGACTTCTAGGCTGTTTATGGAGTGTCAAAAGCCAGCTACACAAACATTAACATATAAGCACCCATAATTAAAATACATAACAAAACAATCCCACTAAAATAGCACACAGCAGGTGAAGCATTCGATTCAGGGTGGGTGATCAAGAGAATGCCTGTGTGATCAGGTATGTCTTCAAGAGCCAGGGGAATGCCAATACAGATGGAGCTTCTTGTATTTCGGCAGGGAGTGTTGAACACAGTATTTTAAAAAGGAAAAAAAAATATCCACATCTGTGTGTTGTGTTTGGCAATGGAATGCTTCTCTACATATATTGACATGCAGCATTGTTGTCATTATGTGTCCCTCGGCAACGCCATCTAATTGGTGCAGCTGATGCTTATTATTGCATCCCAATAAGCAGTTGTCCTGGCGAGGATGTGGCAAGTTATCACTGAGCATTTGGGTTTGCAATTTATTCCTTCTAATATTGCCGTTTAACATGGTGGAATGAGGCACCTCAGACAGCAGATGTCTCTCTGGCAACGAAGCTTCGCAAATAGACAGCGGATAGTTGCGGAACAATCAAATGCAGTCATATTTCTCAGAAGCAAGATGGTATTCCACCTGCCAGTTTATCCATCTTACTAAGCTACCAATTAATTACTTGTCTATGAAATTCAGGCTGCAGTCTTATATTTCAGGACAGAACCACAATACCTGTCAAGTGAGCATGGCTGTAGCAAGTGAGTCTGGCAGGTGCTGGGCATTCAGCAAGGTTGGGGGGAAGCCTTTTCAGCACTGGGGGTCATGTTGCTTCATAAGCAACCTTCCAGGGGCCACATACCAGTGCTGAGTGGAACCAGAGGCAAAACATGGGTGGGACCAGAGGAGAAAGTGAGCAGAGCTAAGGATATAGGAAAAAATTGATTTTGTTTGCATTTTAATGAGAAACTACCAAAGCCATGCTTCTTGGTTCAATCCAGTGTGAACCAAATCCAATGGTAAAACCTACGTTTTGATCCTACGTTTCTGTGTGAAACTAGGAAATGTAGCTAATAAAATTGTTCCTCTGTGATTTGGTGTACACTGCGTCTGCACCTACCACCACCTCAGGATGAGGGGGAAGGCTGAATCCTCTAATCCCTTGTTCAGCCTACTTAGCGGTATTCACATGTTAAATTCAATGTGTGTACAAGTGTCCACAAATAGCTGGCGTACCCTGACACATGTAATTTCCAGCAAATGTGCCAATAGCTGAAGTGTACATATTGACAAATGTAGCCATGTTCACATCACGTAAGAGGCAGCTTGTTCCTTTGTTCAGTGTGACATGTGAACATTGGCATCCATCTTCCTCGAGAGACAATGGAGTATGCCTCTAGGGGTGAAGTCTAACCCCTGCATTAGCTTGACCTCCCCGAGGCTCAAGCTTGGGCAGTGGTATGGAGGTTCTGGGCTGCCCAGACGACAAGATACCCCCTTTTGGCCTTGCTGATGTGGTCCAAAGAAAAGAAAAGCAATACATTTGGCACCAGCTTGGCCGCAGGAGTTGCCGGAAGGAGGCGGTGTACAAGGCGCCATCCAACCGTCTTAGGGATTCCACACCAGATATTTGTAGAGTTTACTTCTGAGCCTTTTCTTTGCCTGAAAATCTCCCACAAGGCAATGGGGTTTTAGATCGGAGCTTTCCTTCTCCTAGATGGCATCTGAAGGCAGTCCTGTTTAGGGAAGTTTTTAATGTTTGATGTTTTATTTTGTTTTTAATATTCTGTTGGAAGCCTCCCAGAGTGGCTGGGGAGGCCTGGCCAGATGGGCAGGGTATAAGTTGTTGTTGTTGTTGTTGTTGTTGTTGTTGTTGTTGTTGTTGTTGTTGTTGTTACTACCTTCCCAAGTGTTACATTCAAACCTAGCTCTTGTATCAGACTCTTCAACCCCAGAAAACGTGTGTGCAGTACATTTTTCAATATATGTTTCCTCTTTTGGATCAGGGCCTCAACATTTTAGGCATTGGTTTGATTTCCA